>NC_081157.1:36993419-37593419 GCF_012432095.1 Onychostoma macrolepis | reverse complement strand
AGTGCTAATAGCATTAAAAGTGGTTAATTGGCTTGTAATCATAGGGGAACCACTTTAAGTGTTATACAGCACTTTTGTCAAATGGTTTTATGTAGAACCGTTAGAGGAACCCCATTCTCCTCAGATTTTAGATATGTTATTCCACTCTCATATGTTTGCTATGTATGGGAATTTATTACAATGGCAAAAGCTGAATCACTTTTATGCTTTTCTGAGATCAAAAAGTCTCGTTTGGGGACCCTGGAATATTTCCTTAAGGGGGACCTTGGGGGCAAAAAGGTTGAGTACATGTTATCTTCAAGAAATACACTGTATTTTAATCCTTTCCCCAACTAAACTAAGGGACTAAGAGAGTTAGAGAAACTTTAAAGAACTATACAGGGTCTTATCACTCTTAGAAGAAAAGGTTCACAAACTAACCTTTTGAGGTTCCTGGAGATTGCAACTGTGGGGGAACCTTAAAGGTTCATTTTTTAACCTTTTTGAAAAGGTTCTAATTGGAACCTTCACTTAAAGGTGCATTAATGATGACCCTCATGGGTTCCTTTTTTAACCTTTTTCTAGATAGCAATAACATTATTATTATTATTGTTATTATTTTTTTTGTTATTATTATACATTACTAATCCAATTTCACTATATAGACAGAACACCATAATTGTCCATAAATGGTTTAATACATAAATATGTATTACAAACAAACCAACAAACACATAAATAAAACAACAATCAACATCATGCATTTATATACATATACATTCATTTAATCAAAAAACTAGCCATTGTGGGTGGCATATTGGTTTTGGCATTATGATACATTAAACAGTTTTCAATTAATGTCAGGGTGTCTCTCAACTTTGAAGCATATTCAGTGTTGAAGATGAAATGTAGAGCTGTGTTCACATTGTTTACTTCACAGACCTCCTCCTCCCCTTCCATCATTATTTCTAAAAGAGACTCTGCATCCAAGGCACGTCAGCACAGCACAGGGTTGGGTGTTGTAACAGTGTCAACGAGACGTGAGACGTGCGGATCCAAGTGCAAGCTTTTATTATGAAACATGGTGAAAACACAGGCAGGGTCGAACAACAGCAAACAGGTATGGCAAAGGCAAGACAGAGGAGTGATCCTAGGGCAAACATGGGTCTTTGATCGGCGAACAATATCCAGAGGGCTTGACAAGAGGGGTAATCCGATAACGTGAGCAAAAGTCCAGGCGAGGAGCAAACACAGTCCGGAACAGCAAGCAAAGGGTTACTCCAAAGTGCATGGGCAAGAATCAGGAAACACAACGAGACTAGACTAAGACTACAACTAGGAACTAGAAACTAGTAACTAAGACAAGAAAAGGCTCTGTAGAGCAGCTATCACTAGGAGAGATGATAAGCGCAGAACAATACTAGAGACTAGACAGGAAACAAACACGGAATGGCTTGGTACAGTAGCTAACACTAGGAAAGTGCTAAACGCTAGACAATACTCAGCGATCTGAACAGGATCTGAGTGGGTATTAAATAGAGTGTGTAATAGCTCTCAGGTGAGAGTGTGATTGGTGACAACTGTGTGATCAGTGCAGCGTGTGATTGGTGACAGCTGTGTGATCAGTGCAATGGGTGATGGGAAATGCAGTCCAGTGTGACATGCAACAGTCTGTGGTGCGAGAGTCAATATGATGGAAGGGCAACCTCCAATGGCGAGTGGACGGAAGACCACGAACCGGATTCGTGACAGGTGTATGTGGTTCCTAAAGAGAAAATAATGTTATACTATAAAAATATTTAATAGTTAAAGTGAAATTATTATATATTTTTTTTAAATTAAGATAATTTTTTTGAACCTGTCACAATGTAATAGAGGCTTTGAAAAGAAAGATGAGGCAGTGTAAACTATATTATCAATACAATAAAGATAATAGATAGGGTGGCAAGTGTTCATGAAATACTAAATTATAAGCATTTTGGTTGCGAGTATCCCTTACTTATATTATAAGTTGACATCAGTGAGAAAAATTTAATTACAAATATAAAAAAAATAAATTGTAATCAAAAGTATATGACCCCATTAAAGAGATATTTTGTCATCATTTATTCTCCCTGATGTTGTTCCAAACCTGTATAACTTTTTTCTTCTGCAGAACACAAAATAAGATATTTTTAAGAATGTTAAAGAATGTCCATATGATGAAAATCACTGGGGTCCAAAACAGCATGTCAGTGATTTTCAGTGACATTCTTGAAAATAACTTAATTCACAGAACAAAAGAAAGTCATACATGTTTGCAACAACATGAAGATGAGTAAATAATGACAGAATTTTTGTTTGAATATTCCCTTTATTCATTCTTGCAGTCCATGGACACAAACAGTTCCACAGAATAACCCCATAAACGTCTCAGGTTACGTATGTAAACATGGGTCCCTGAGTAGGGAACGAGACACTGCGTCCTCTAGGGGTCGCTATGGGGGAACGCCGTGACCCATGTCTGAAGCATAGATACAAAAATACAACATGTTGGCCAGCAACAGCCTATGACGTCACTACCGGCGCGACCACAGTATAAAGGGGCGCCGGGAAAATACGTCATCCACTTCTTCGTCTGAAGCTTGCGTCCGAAGCATGGCACAAAGCCTAGAGGACGCAGTGTCTTGTTCCCTACTCAGGGAACCATGGTTACATACGTAACCTGAGACGTTCTGAACTTTAAACTGCATCCTCTAGGGGTCGCTATGGGGAACAGAATACCCACACCACCATGCTGAGGGGAGTGCAAGCCAAGCACAAAGGCGAGCACTAAGTACCAACTCTACCAGGCTAAGGGAGTTGCCCCTGCGACGGTTTGATGGCTGTCAGTGACATTACCCCTACAGCCAAAGACCCGAGCTGCATACCCTAAAAAACGTACCTGTTAAGGGCCGGGACTCCCGGACCCAGGGTAGAGTTCGAAGGCTTAGAATCATAAGAAAAGATTCCTTTAAGGGGATACGGCCAAGCACCTAGGATAGTAACTAGGTCCTGGCCTGTCATCCAGGGGCTACCGCTTGCTCTGCACGAGCTCACTGAGGGAGCTGTCTCAACAGACCCTTGGTAGCACACATTGTTCAAGCCCAGAAGCATTGGGAGAAATAGGTAGAGTGAGGCCCAAGGTGAAACCGTGGCCTGCCAACTCAAAGAAAGGGCACGAAGCCGCAGCGCGTAACCCCTACTGTACAGAGTTTCCTCACCAGAGGGGAGGAAATTCGGATGCCCGGAAGGGAGCAGCATGCTCATAGATTACCCTCTACAGCGAGGGGAGCGATGCTAGCTTACCAAAGACAGCTTACCAGGAAGGCATAAGAAGGCCTAGCAATCCGGTATGGCTGTTGACCAGAGCTCCGGAGAGCGGAGGCCCTACTCTCCAAACAAAGAGTAACTCGAACAGTCAGCTTATGCAAGAAGTGCTCATAGGTGACCATATGATTGAGGTGAGCACTACCAAGCCTATACAGAAAAAGATCAACTAATCAGTGAGGCAGAATAGGCTTAACAGGCTGAGGTTGCCTCTGAATAGAGCTCCATGGTGTGGAGGACCCAGTGGACTGACCGAAAAGGGGCCTTGGAAATGCCTTCCTATGAGTCTGCCGCTACTTAAAAACCCTAAGAAGGGGAGCAGTCCCTGAGCTAGCATATAGATATCCTCAGATAGCCATGCACCTAGGAAGGCTACCAGAAGGGGACCGACTGAGACTACCCAGACCACAAAGAGTGGGCTGTCTACTTACAACCCTAGCAGGGGAAACAGCATTCAAGGGGGGTGGGGGTGGAGGGGAAATGGTATCCAGCTCAAAGGGGGGTCAGACATTCCGGTAGAGATGAGTCTAACAACTCAGTATGGCTGCATAGGGAGCAGCGGTGCCCCCGGCCCTGGGGCTGAGGTAGGTTTCACCGGGAGCAAAAGGTCTAAAGCTAACATTCACAGAGAGGAGACCTCTCACTCATTCCTCAGGGAAAGAGTGTACCCAAGCCCACTCCACAGAGGGGTGATGCACTGGTTCACCAAAAGGGCAGTGTGATACAATCTGCAGGGTGCATGATGACTGAGTGGGTAACCTAACAACAGGAGGCCCCTCAGGGCAGTACACAGGCAGGCGTCCCAGTCGTTAGAAACTAATTGCAACAAGACCCGCAGGTCCTGGAATTGCAGTACTGACCTGGGGACCTGATGACCAAGGAGGCTCCCACAGAAACCTACAACTTGGCCACATGATCCAGAGGGTATGAGGCTGGAAACAAGGCTATCATCCTGGCCTGGATCTAGTATCGACGAGTAAGGTCATCACTGCACTGAGTCGATAGCAAAAGGTGGTCGTCCAAGGACCTACCCTAACAAGTTAAAAAAAAAAAACACACACACACACAGAAAAGACAGGTCCCAGAAATACTGCAAAGAATGGCTAGCAGAGGAAACACAACCACCAGCTAACAGAAGAAATGGATTGCTTACCCACTATAGTTCCTGCGCATGAGATCAGTTCCTGAGGCGAAGTCCGAAGAGGCCTCGGGTCCAGACCATCAGTAAGGTAGCTTCTATGAAACATAGAACCTGACCAAAACATCATAGGTCCAGCATGAGAGACTGTATGTTGAGCACAGGAGATTCCCTCCTAACCTCGGTCAGGTGGAGTTAACGGTGGTTGCAGGAGAATTAGAGAGGGGAAGATGAGGGCAGATGACAGGCCCCCTGAGGGAGGGGAGTAGATGTTCAAGTCTTACTCTGGTCCAGACGAGAGCATTGAGAACACTGAGAATGCCTCGTCTGGATCACCTCCCTCAGGTCTTGCCTACCTCTCTTTGTTCCTTTGTACCCCTTCCTTCTGTGCCCATCTCTGATCCTCAGACTGAGATGGGCCAAGACCCCTGCATTGTTCAGGCTCAGACCTGGACCTCCTTGGAATTAAGGTTTTGAAGGCTGCTGAGCACGCCTTCGCTTCCCTAAACTTCTTGACCAACGTCTCGACGGAAGTACCAAAAAGCTTGGAAGGCGAGGCTGGAGCATCGAGAAGAAAGCCCTTCTCTTTCTTCCCAATGTCTGCCAGATTCACCCACAGATGTCTCTCCGTTACCACCATGGCCGCCATAGACCTGCCCATAGCAGTGGCGGCCTGCTTAGTGGCACGGAGAGCCAAATCTGTGGTTGAGAGAGGATGCCTCGCCCATAGAGAGATAGCTAGCTAGTGTCTCTTCTATAGGGGGCATCTTCTCATAGCCGCTTTCACCCATCCCCTCAATGTTAGCATAACTAATATACTGGAATCTATGAATGCAAGAGGAAAACGTCTTTTTCCACTCCTTCTCAACCCCCGTATGGAGATCAGGAAGAAATGGAAGGCTCAATTGAGCTGGAGGGTTATGGCCAGAGAGATAACCATCTTGGCCCACTTCCACGGCAAGTCAAGCCTCGCCGTGGCGCATTCCATAACCTCTAACAACTCATCATACGCAGGGCAGGAGGACTGAGAGGGCTCAGTCTCAACTTCTGCACCCTCAGACATCTCCTGCTCTTCCTGGGCAGAACCCAGCAGAGCACTAGCCGCTGCATCAGATGATGTCAGAGAAATCACATCATCATCATCATCCAGCAGCTCGCCCTCGCTCGCGGCCGAAGAGCGCGAGAAGGAAAGCCCCCTCTCAAACTCACCGGCCAGATCCGCCTGCGAGCCCCATGAGCTCATTCTCTTGAACCGGCAGCGGCGGGTCCTGAACCGCGGGAAGCAGACGGCTGCCCCTCCTTCCTCGAAAAGAGAGACAGACGAGAGCGGAGGTTTTTCATAGAAAAACGCTCAAAATGAACGCAGATTGCCCCTCGAGGACATTGTGTGCGTGCTCCTCGCCCAAATAAAAGATGCAAAGATCGTGTGTGTCATCAGGTGTCAAATAACGAGGACACGGATCCACACATCTCTTAAACGTAAATGTTTTTCTTCATCCAACTCAGTAACGATATCTACCCCAACTACTCTTCTTTGGCACTCGTTGATCAGTTTGTGCCACCAGACTCTGTCTGTGACACTTACCCCAACTGACCTTGGCCTCTTTTGATACAAATTTTGGCCAGATAGATCCTCCATCTACAAAATAAATAAATAAACAAATAAACAAACATATACATAAAACATTCTCACAAGATAATAGAAATGTAAGTATTGAAGTGTCACTTTATTTTAGCAAACCTACCTCTACCTACAATGGTTGCCATATTTTTGATGGACTCCTGGTAAAAAGATCTGTTTTCTTACTTTGCTGAACCTGCAACAAATTTCATTTATTTCTTCAACATTAATCAAAGGTGATCTTTCTTTTTTTAATTTGTTTTTAAGCACATCCTCTGCCAGTCTAATCTCTCAAGAACTGGTATTTGGTACAAGGGCTGAAGACACCTTGTTGTGTTTGCCTGTTGTATACCTGAAAATAGAGAAAAACATTTTTATCCTCATCATTCTCTAAAATTATAAACTTACTGCATTGTGAAAATTACCATGTATATGTGCACATCTAATCAAACTTTTATTTTTTTTTGCTACAATGTGTTGCTACAAACAAGCAATATGTTGTCTTGAGATTGATCCAGGTGAAATATTAATAGGAAGTCCTACAAAAAGGTTGCAGAAAGGTGCATGTTAGTATGGTAAAAACAGCTCAATGATTTGCAAAGATAATAATATAGTTTGGCTAAACATATGTGGACGCCTGACCTGACCATCACACCTAATTGAGCATCCCATTAAAAATGGGAATGCAATGAAAGTTGCTTTGTAATAACAATGTCAACCAAATGCATAAATGTGAGAAAATGTTAAAGTCACTAAGTTCTTCCGTACATCCCATTAAATAATTATATTATAATAGTTAATAATAATTAGTAAAGGTTCCCACATATTTTTAACGCGTAGCTAGTAGATATTTAAACACGTAGAGTAGTAGCTATTTAAACATTTAGAGTAGTAATTTACTCATGGTGTCTGTGGTCTTCCTGGCATCTCAGTCTTTAGATTTTCTTGTAATCTTATGAATTTAACTCAATCTTTCATTTTTGGGAAGTAGTCTCAGTTAGGTTCATTAAAGTGTCTCCATCAATTGAAGTCTCTGTTAACACAACAGGAGTCATAAAATTATAAAGTTAGATTTATAAAGGCAGTTATAAAGTACATACAAACAGTATTATTTTAATTCAACATACTACCTTGGTAGGGACAACGGTGTCTCTTTTGAAACACATAATTATGATGTTACGTAGGTGTTATTTTCATAGCTTTTCAAAAAAGGTCATAGTTGATTTGAAAGGTTGTGTTGTCTTACCTCAGATATTCATCCCTGATACCACACGTACATCTCGGAGACGTCTGTTTGACGTCTACATTTACATCTGCAAGATGTATTTTTTAGGGTGTTTGCTCATCTGCAATACATCTATAGAATGTCTCCTTTTAGATGTCAAATAGACATCTATTAGATGTTTATGATTTAGAATGTATGTAAAACTGACATCTTACAAACATCTGTCAGACGTTTGTAGACAGCAGATGCTTTCCAGATCAAGAGATCTTTAACAGACGTCTTGCAGATGTACGTGTGCTATCTGGGGTGCTGCTCCACTCAGTGCCGCTGCTTGTGCTTGAATGTTTGTAACGGTTTTTCCGCACGACCACTGATCTTGCCCGAAACAGTTTCAGAAACCCTTGGCCTGGTTTAAATGTTTTTGTTTTGTTTGTTTTTATTCTCAAAATCGAAACAATATAATCATAATAGTAGGGTAGACTGAGCACATTTTAGACATGTGTACAGTTGAAACACCTTAAATAACTTGCATACACAAGAACCCCAAGCCGTGATTTTTGCTCCACATTTGTGTATTAGCAAAGACTATAGAATACCCAAGATGTGTCACTCCTATAGTTTTGAATGGGGAAAAATGCAACGCTCAATATGGCCGCTCAATCGCAGGAAGCCCCGCCTTCTGAATGAAAGAGCCAATCCCTAATTGGTAAAGTCAGCGCCTCACTGCAGCTGCAGTTAGAAGTCCCGGTTGCTATAGAAACAGTCAACGTTCTGAGACGTGCGTTTAGGACTGCGCATGCGCACTGGCTGATTTAGCCCGAAATATAAGCTTTTTATAGCGATATTTGAGCAAAATAAACATTTATGATACAGTTGTTGTCAGAATTCCTTTGGTGAATTCAAATATTACATTTAATCGTAAGCTTAGTGAACAGTTTTGGAGAATTTGATGTTTCCCCATTCAAAGAGATAGGAGCTGCACTTGCATGCCCGAGAGGCGTTTCAAAGATGGCCGCCGAGTGACATGACTTGTCTTAAAGATACTTTGGTATTAGTGTTCTCTTTGATCGTGGGAAATTTGAAATGCGTGCGTCTTTCCACTCCGAATATATCGGCAAAAGTTTTTTTTCCAAGGTGAGATTTTCCTTTCACCGTGTCCCTTCCACAATGAATATCTTAGTATTCTTTCATGATTGTTAAACTTAACATATATCATTGCAAACGTTACTCTGTGCTCTAAAAATAGACATATTTTATGACATTGTGCCATGCAAGGTCTTTTCATAATCCAGAGAAACGTGCGCGCATGTCAGTGGGTAGTTGAGACACAGTATCAACTGTACCCGGATTGGTCTCCTATTGCTTCACATGCTGGTTAGTTGTATAGTGTTATGATAATAGGATAAAAGTCACATTTACACATGCTACGCAAATTCTGTAAAAAAAAAAAAATATATATATATATATATATATATATATATATATATATGTGTGTATGTGTGTGTGTGTGTGTGTGTGATATTTCAACTGTCTATTCTTAATGGACATATTTTCTAACATGAATGTTAAAAGGATCACATAGCATTTTAAGAAATATACAAGGTGGTAAAGTGGGTACAGTTGAGACACCCTTTATAGGTTGCTATGTACTGTATACAGTAACAGTCCAATCACAGAAAATAAAATGCATACAGAGGCTGTGTGTGTTTGTGTACTGGTTCCCACAAGTATAGTAATACCAGTAAATTCACCTTATGGGAATATTGATTAGGTCCCCATGATGAAACAAGCTTATAAATCATACAGAATGATTGAAAATGTAAAAATGCAGAAAGATCCGAGTGATGCTTAGGTTTAGGGGTAAGGTTATAGAATATACTGATATGTAGGCCTATATTGTTATTTTTACTGTTATGTTTACATTTATATTGTTTGCCATATATTTTTGTAGTGTTAAATATTTGTTCCTGTTTTGTTTAACTGAATCTGAATTAATAAGCCAAAAAATAAATTTATTTTTAAACTGTAATTATTTAAAAAAAAAATTGTAATTTATTACATTTGCTATAAATGGTTAGCCAGCTTTATAGCATTAAGAATGGGTGTCTCAACTGTACCATGCTACTGTCTCAACTGTACACCACATGGGCACAGTTGAGACAAAAATGCACCTCATGTTTATGAGCTAATTGTGGAAAATATGAGCTACTTATGGCTATTATCAATTTATGATACTTTAGTACACAAGCAAAAGAAATATCATGTGAAAAATCACTTCATTTCAGCATCTAGTTTTTGTGTAGTGATGAAAAAAGCAGAAAGTGTCTCTACTGTACTCAGTCTCTACCCTAATAATAATAGTAATAACAATGATGATGACAACAACAACAACAAAATAATAATAAAACTACTAATAAACAAAGAAAGAAAGAAAAATAATCTTGCTGATAAAAACTTACACAACACATAGATATGCTTCACATTTGAAGGAGTGTTACAGAATGACATATATGGCTACATTCACACTGTCAGTTTTTGGGATTGACAACCGCATTTTCTTTACAGGTGTGAGTCTCGAAATGTCCCGTTCACACCGCAGCTTACAGTAAGTAGGGGAGCGCGGGGCACAAAGTAACGCGGGGTTAGTTGTAACACACGTTTTTTAAATATTTCCACACATGCTAGCATAACCAAATTTACAGTATTTACTAGTTACCATATCAACATTATATAGAGAAAAAAAGTGCGCCAAAATTCAAAAGTCTTTTGAAGATATCGCTGAACATTTATTTTACCATAGTAAAATTAAATTTCTGGCTCAAGTAAATTTTTCATCTCAGTTTTTATTACTAATTTAAAATGAGACAAATCTGCTATTATTTTAATCTCCAATCTGTTATTTATCAGTTTAGATCGTTTTTTAATGCCTGGATAACTACCAGAAGACACTAAACGGGTTTAAATTAAAGTTGCACAGATGGGGTAAGTTGTAACACTGCGTTACAATCTGCCCTGCCGTGCTATTCTATGACATTAGCGATATAATTCACACTATTTACTTTAATACATTTTAATGAGAAATGACAAGAAACAAGTGAATAAAGACTGACAATCATTGTTCAGAAATGATTATTTCAAGACATGTAAAGCATTTTGGCTCGTTTATGTGGGCTGTCCCAGGCATGGTTGCAATATTTTCATTGTCAAACTCAAAAATCAGATTACTTTTAATTATTAAAAAACGCCATTATTTTATTTAAAATAAATAATTATTTTATTTTATTAACAAAATATTTTAGTTTGTCTTGTATATTTTTTTCATAAGATCAGATAACATTTTAGGGTGTCATATGGTCATGTTACAACGTGCCCCTCAGCTGTTACAATGTACCCCACCTATGGGGCATGTTGTCACATTTCACTTCCAATTTTTGAGGGTAAATAAAGAAAAACGTATACACTGTATTTATGAAATAAAGCGACATATTTGTACTAGACAAGTGTGAAATTACTGTGGATAAAAAAATATATACTCTGAACACAAAGTGGATTTACACAATTTGAGAAAGTCAAAAAGTGTTACTTTGTGCCCCGCTCTCCCCTAGTAGGGACTTTAAGCAGCCTCCACTGCTGGAACGGCAACGGCATTCCAACGTCATATTGCGCGTTCGCGACTTCAACTGCTACTTCGTGGCGTTCTACTGTAACCGTCTACAAGAGAACAGCTGCTTTGCCGTAGTCGAAAAAAATCGTTAAAATTAGCTTAAATTTAAAACATAATCAACACAGATTAAATGAAAGACTAATGGTAGAATCTTATAGTGATGGAATTAAATTTAACTACATAAGCTGTCACATTGTAACGACTACGGCAAAGCAGCTGTTCGAGCCGCGAGTTCATTCGTCAAATCTTCATTAACTGACTGCAGCTTTTAAATTTGGGTGGAGAGCGGAGCATTTGAATCGCGCGGACGCGCGCAGAACACAAAACTGACGGGAGCGGCTCCAGTGGAAAATGATGGGATCTAAACATTTCAGATGACAAGCAGCTCATTTCTCCGTCACTGTAAGTTACCGAAAACACATGAAAACACGAAACACACGATAGACGCGCGTGAGGCAGAGCGGCTCTCTCTCGCGCTGTATGACATGAAAGACAACTAGTTGTCCAGTCCTGTTCCGTTCACACAGCGCGTGAGTTCCGAGAATGCGGTTGTGACTCAATGAAAATTTACGGGTGTGAGTTCGGTTTCAGAATGCGGTTGTCACACCCGTAAATAACCGAACGGTGTGTGAATGTAACCGTATTAAGGACTCAAATACAGGACTGACAACCGTATTCTGCTGCTGTGTGAACATGGCTAATGGTGTTCCTCAATAATATAAACATGTGCTCAAGATCATATCTAAAAGGAGTTTGCCAGCCAGATTCATTTAAAATAATTCGCTTTTGTCACTTGTCATGTTCTGAGCTGAATTAGTAGGCTATCAGAGACTTGAAGGTTGAATATGGTATGGGGAACTTTTAAAGGATATACAGCTGTAAAATATGAAGATTGAATATTGAATAGAGTTTATTTTTAGGGGTAAGAATTTCACCCTCTCAATTTAACACAGAATAGCTTCTTGTTCATTTATGAACATAAAACTGAACTTTGATTTTTGTGATTTTTAATTTGTGTTCTAAAACCCTAAAGGTTATTGTGCAATTTAGAGATATGTGAGGTGGTCATGGGGCACAGATTAAACGCATTGTATCAACTCAAGGTCTAAACATTTTGGCTAAACTGATGGAGGCCACAACTGCATCTGACATCACAATTAGTAACTGAATAAGAGTAAATTCATTAATACTGAGTATATGAATTAGTAATTTACTAATGTAACAAGCAAATAGTGTTCTAGTCTAGTCTTTACAGTACATCTTAGAAAAGGTTCATGAAAGAACCTTTAATATGCTAGGTTCTAATATGAATCTTTTACCACAACAAAGGTTCTAAAAATAACTACCAAATAACTAGTGGATCATTATAGAACCTTTAAGTTCAACCTTGAACCTTTTTGGTAGCTAGAAGTTCATATTTGCACTTTAAAGTTCTTTTTTGAACTCTAAAGGTTCAATCTCTTCTAAGAGTTATAACGGGTTCTTTGTATGGCAGTGGTGCTATGTCACCTCAACCACCCCAAAGAACCACTGAAGAACCAAATTTTTATGTGAAAAAAAGTTTTTATGTACTTAAAATGGAAAACATCACAAAAAGTAAATAATGTGTTTTCTTTGTGTACATATTTGTGTAATTTTAAAGGGATAGTTTACCTAAAAATAACAATTCTATTTTTTTTTCTAGCCTGTTCTTAAATGTATTTCTTCTACATAAGTATTTTGAAGAATACAACAGCATTGAACCCCGCTGGCTTTCACAAAACATACAGGTGCTGGTCATATAATTAGAATATCATCAAAAAGTTTATTTATTTCACTAATTCCATTCAAAAAGTGAAACTTGTATATTATATTCATTCATTACACACAGACTGATATATTTCAAATGTTTATTTCTTTTAATTTTGATGATTAGAGCTTACAGCTCATGAAAGTCAAAAATCAGTATCTCAAAATATTAGAATATTACTTGAGACCAATACAAAGAAAGGATTTTTAGAAATCTTGGCCAACTGAAAAGTATAAAAATGAAAAGTATGAGCATGTACAGCACTCAATACTTAGTTGGGGCTCCTTTTGCCTGAATTACTGCAGCAATGCGGCGTGGCATGGAGTCGATCAGTCTGTGGCACTGCTCAGGTGTTATGAGAGCCCAGGTTGCTCTGATAGTGGCCTTCAGCTCATCTGCATTGTTGGGTCTGGTGTCTCTCATCTTCCTCTTGACAATACCCCATAGATTCTCTATGGGGTTCAGGTCAGGCGAGTTTGCTGGCCAATCAAGCACCGTAACACCATGGTCATTGAACCAGCTTCTGGTACCTTTGGCACTGTGGGCAGGTGCCAAGTCCTGCTGGAAAATGAAATCAGCATCTCCATTAAGCTTGTCAACAGAAGGAAGCATGAAGTGCTCTAAAATTTCCTGGTAGATGGCTGCGTTGACTGTGGACTTCAGAAAACACAGTGGACCAACACCAGCAGATGACATGGCAGCACAAATCATAACTGACTGTGGAAACTTCACACTGGACTTCAAGCAACATGGATTCTGTGCCTCTCCACTTTTCCTTCAGACTCTGGGACCTTGATTTCCAAATGAAATGTAAAATTTACTTTCATCTGAAAAGAGGACTTTGGACCACTGAGCAACAGTCCAGTTCTTTTTCTCCACAGCCCAGTTAAGACGCTTCTGACGTTGTCTCTGGTTCAGAAGTGGCTTGGTAGCCCTTTTCCTGAAGACGTCTGAGCGTGGTGACTCTTGATGCACTGACTCCAGCTTCAGTTCTCTCCTTGTGAAGCTCTCACAAGTGTTTGAATCGGCTTTGCTTGACTGTATTCTCAAGCTTGCGGTCATCCCTGTTGCTTGTGCACCTTTTCCTACCCAAATTCTTCCTTCCAGTCAACTTTGCATTTAATATTAATATAATATAATAAGCACTCTGTAAACAGCCACACCTTTCAATAATGACCTTCTGTGACTTACCCTCTTTGTGGAGGGTGTCAATGTTCGTCTTCTGGATCATTGCCAAGTCAGCAGTCTTCCCCATTATTGTGGTTTCAAAGAATAAGAGATAACCAGAATTTATACTGTAGGGATGGTCATTTATTCAAACTCAAATGTAAATATTCTAATATTTTGAGATACTGATTTTTGACTTTCATGAGCTGTAAGCTCTAATCATCAAAATTAAAAGAAATAAACATTTGAAATATATCAGTCTGTGTGTAATGAATGAATATAATATACAAGTTTCACTTTTTGAATGGAATTAGTGAAATAAATCAACTTTTTGATGATATTCTAATTATATGACCAGCACCTGTAAAATAAAATAAAAGATATAAACAAAAATATTGTCTTTTGTGATAGAAGAAATAATGCGATGTTGACATTTTTTTATTTTTAGTTGAACTGGCTCCTTTACAATTAGGACTTCAAGTTCACAATTCATTACTCAAAAATGAATAAAATTTTCAAAATATTGTCACAAAAATCAGAGTGTGAACGTGTAATTTTAGCCAACCAAAACCTGCATTTTTAACTGAATCATCCATGTTGCATACATACAACGAAAGGTGTGTCACTAAAATTATGCAGGCACTAGTTCCTGACTGATTTATTCAGACCTCAAAAAGACTAGATCTAGACTCCTGTGTTAGACCAAATACACATGGCAACACAAAGGCAAGATGTATTGAAACCAGTATGTCAATTATCTACGGGACCTTCAGCAGAGGGAAATAGTGTCTACCCCTAAGACAGAGTGTGCCCTGAGGCGAGTTTTACCAAGTGACTCCACATAATCACATCCAATTAATGAAACCACAAAAAAGGAGGCAGTTCAAAGAGCTTCCTTATCCTTTGCATTTCCACGACTCATTCTCGCTCCCTCTCTCTCTTCTGCAGAGCACAATTCACTTTAAGCATTGCTTAAGCCAATGCTCAAGGGGTGTTTTAACAAGCAGTTGATTAGCGCTGGTCTTTTGCAGGCTAATGTTTAGCTGACATTAAAGGTCCACGTGGGAAGTATGTACCGTGAACATGGACCTCAATCGTAGGGAATGAATTCCAGAGTTTTCCATGTGCCAGTGGAGCCCAAAACCAGCAGGAGCCACACCATCAGAAAGCCGTTTTAGCAGCAACTCCAAAAAAACATGATGGCCCCCCCACTGCTCTGGGATAATGGAGCCGCACTGAATTTCAGTATCACTTTAAAGCTTCTGATAATAAACTCCATGCACCTCAAAACGTTAGCCGTAAACTGATAATAGGCACAGCGGTAGCTCGGGTAATATTTCACAGTAAATATACTCTGTTGCCTATGATAGGTTCACTTCAGACAAATTTCTGTGACACTAACATGGCTGGGATTTTATATCATACATTGACGCTACACAGCTATAAGCTCCAGCATTAATTACATACTTCTGTCTCTCAAATACCCATTCACTTATGTCCTTTTAATCATTCCCTGCTGGTTCACAGTAGATCACATACTCAGGCTCAGTGGCCAAAGCCAGAACTCCTGTTTGCTCATTGTTCATTCCAGTGATCATGACACAGCTAATAGAGGCCGGATTAGTGTGCAGGAACAGAGTGGGCAAACACACAGAGACTAATGATGGAGACCAGCCAGTCTGCACCACTTTCTCATGCTCTAACACCACCTCGTATCATATTTGCCCCTGACATTAGTTTGTGCATATTATGTTTACTAAGGTATTGGCATGCACTACATTTACACCCATCCTTCTGCCCCCACTGATAACCATAGCTTTGGATGAATTTATGCTTGTGAACACAAACAAATGTCCTATATGCTATACAGTCATGGCCAAAAATACCGGCACCCTTGGTAAATATGATCAAAGAAGGCTGTGAAAATTAATCTGCATTGTTAATCCTTTTGATCTTTTACTTTAAAAATTCACAAAAATCTAACCTTTCATTGAATAATAAGAATTTAAAATGGGGGGAAATATCATTATGAAATAAATGTTTTTCTCTAATACACACTGGCCACAATTAACGGCACACTTTTATTCAATACTTTTTGAAACCTCCATTTGCTAGTTTAACAGCTCTAAATTTTCTCCTATAATGCCTGATGAGGTTCGAGAACACCTGACAAGAGATCAGAGACCATTCCTTCATACAGAATCACTCCAGACCCTTTAGATTCCCAGCTCCATGTTGGTGCTTCTTCTCTTCAGTTCACCCACTCATTTTCTATAGGGTTCAGGTCAGAGGACTGGAATGGCCAGCAGAAGCTTGGTTTTGTGCTCAGTGACCCATTTTTGTGTTGTTTTTGAGGTTTGTGTTTGGATTATTGTACGGTTGGAAGATCCAAACATGGCCCATTATAAGATTTCTAACAGAGTCAGTCACTTATTGATTTTTTATCTGTTGGTATTTGATAGAATCCATGACGCCATGTGTCTAAACAAGATGTCCAGGACCTCCAGCAGAAATATAGGCCCACAACATCAAAAATACAGCAGTATATTTCATTGTACACATGGGGTACTATTTATACCTGTGTTCACCAAACCCATCTTGAGTGTTTGCTGGTAAAAAGCTAATTTTTTAGTTTCATCTGACCATAGAAGCCAGTCCCATTTGAAGTCCCAGTCGTGTCTGATAACTGAATATGCTGGAGTTTGTTTTTGGATGAGCTAGGAGAATTTTTCTTGAAACCCTCCCGAAAAACATGTGGTGATGTAGATGTTGTTTAAAAATTTTTTTAAAGGTTTTCTGACTCCGAAACTCAACCTTTTTCTGCAATTCTCAGGCTGTGATCCTTGAAGAGTCTTTAGCCACTCAAACTCTCCTTCTTCACCATGCATTAGGACGATATAGACACACGTCCTCTTCCAGGCCGATTCATAACATTTTATGTTGATTGGAAATTCTTAATTATTGCCCTGATGGTGGAAATGGGAATTTTCACTGCTCTAGCTCTTTTCTTAAAGTCACTTCACTAATTTGTGAAGCTCAATTATCTTTTGCTGCACATTAGAAATATATTCTTTGGTTTTTCTCATTGTGATGGATGATTAAGGGAATTTGGATTTGTTTTCCCTCCTATTTATGTTTCTGTGAAACAGGAAGCCATGGCTGGATAATTTCATAATCACCCTGGAGTGCTCAAAATAGTGAATATGAATGGGAATATACTTCAGAGATATTTTACTCATAAGAATTTCTAGGGGTGCCAATAATTGTGTCCAACGTGTATTTGAGAAAAAAACATTTATTTCATAATGATATTTCCCCCCATTTTAAATTCTTATTAGCCAATGAAAGGTTATATTTTTGTGAATTTTTAAAGTAAAAGATCAAAAGGATTAACAATGCAGATTAATTTTCACAGCCTTATTTGATCATATTTACCAAGGGTGCTGATATTTTTTGCCATGACTGTATTTTTCTTTTCTGCAAATCTGAAATCACACTCCCCAATTCCCTGCTTCAGTAAATCTACTACCCTATATATTCCCGTCCCCTTCCTCTCAGTATCTGTCAGTGTGCTCTCCTCATCTGTCGTCTGCGCTTTGAATCCGGAGTGGTCCAGCACTGTACCAGACTAGAATTTTAAGCATGTCCTTTGGTCAGGAGAAGGGGGCGGTAGAGTCGGTTGCTGTATGCATGAAACTTAAAAGGGCTCTAAAGGAGGCTCTAGCATGGTAACATGCGGCTTTGCACAGGAGTCAGTGCATATTAGGAAGCCTTTTTCTCACTTTTGTTTTTACTAGACAAAGCTATTCTGATAATGTGTGCTATTTTCATCAGATAATTGATTTATTGTAAACCACTGAACTAACTGATGACAGGAGAGACATGTATGCTTTATGAAGTGAGCAATGGGACGATGCATAAGGATGATATATTAAGAGCATACAATCAATATGAATAGCAAATAAGCCAATAAAAATGTGTTGCTGGAGGTGCAGGATCGAGGCGATAGCAGCGAAAAGAAATGGCTTAAGTTATAATAATGCATTTTGTGTGAACTGCATTTAAAATGCTGGAAAAGCAAGGACCGACAGTCTTTAAACCATAAATTTATGTCATTTTATATGTCAGTATATTATCTCAAAGGTTTCAGCAATTAAGTGCAAATACTTTAAATTGCAATATGTTAAAAGAGTGCGCTGACGCTCGCGAACAGAATTTGCGATCGTCTGAGCTGGTAACCATGGCAACAGTACGGTTATCGAGCGCTTTTCGTTAAGATTAGAATCATACAAAATAGAAGTCCTATCATCATTTATATATATTTTTAATATTAATAATTTTTATTTGTTTAATATTATTTACAAATGACAAACAAATAACAAAAAATGTGTTTTTAAAACGTCTTTATAATAGTTAATGATCAGCTACATGGTCGAGTGTAGATTTAAAATGTAGCATAGGCTACTATACTAATAAAAGGATCTTGATTTTTGTAAAAAAAAAATAAATAAAAAAATAAAAACCTGATTACATAACCCACATAACATGTAGTCTGCTACAACCCGGCATGTAAGCATCGTTTCAAATTCACTATATTCGAGAACGTGAGTTCATATCCATATGTTTCGCTCTGTCCAAATAAGAGTTTTAACTGCACCCTTTTCTGTCGCTGCACATCCCTTCTCTGTTGTATAATTTTCTCTCTCGCTCCCTCTCTCTCGTTCTCTCTCTCTCTCCCTCCCTCTTTCTGAGCCACAGCACGCACGCCTGCCTACATCCCTCTCCCAAATCTTCACTAGCACACAAGCAAAGGGGACAGAAGCAGACCCGCCGTATCCTCCTTTCCCAGCACACCACGTTCCTCATTCTCAGGTCTTTTTGTCTTTTACATGGCGCAAGGGCTCTGCAAGCGGGACGGTTCTGGGTGCGAGAAAGCCAGCGCGGATTTGGATAAGCGAGCATCAGTGGCGGGTGTAGACCACAGCAGTTCCGGCGCCTCCGCCTTCTCGGTCTCCTCTAGCCGGCTCTATGACTAGTAATGGTCGGCTCGTTCTGCTGGATGCTCCCTGCTCTAACCGGATCTTCGACGGCACCATATTCAACAGCAGATTGCCATTTTCGGAAGAGACCTTCAAAGAGCTAGGAGATACATATGGAAACTGGGGATCAGAATTTTAGGAAAAAGGATATATATTAGTGCTTTATTTTATTATTCCATTTTGCTCATTTATGTTTCGTTCTCGATGAATTCTCTCATTCCATCGTTGACTTGATTTGTCAAATTGATGCGAGAGCGGCAGCAGCAGATTTAGATTCACCTGGACATTCTTTTTGTTGGTTTTGAACTGGACTATCCTGGCCATCCATCCATCTATCCTATATTTTTTTTTCTGCTCCTGCACTTCAATAGAGCTTTCCCTGTCCTTTCTGTTTTTTTCTTCCTCTCTGCGTCTTTCCCTCTTGATTGAATAGACTAGGATTTGCTTAGCCATATTAAGAGAGGACAGCGTGTTTGTTAAGCAGCTACGTAGGTCAACAGTTGTTGTAACACATCGAATTGTTTAGATATATTCCGATCCGAAGCCTTCCATTACTCCATCAACGCCAGTCTGAATACCACATCTTTCCTAAACCAGTATTTATCCTCAATTCCTAACACATCAAATCTACGCGCCTAAATTGTCATAATTAAAACCGAGCATTGTTCAACATTGGCTTAATTGCTGTGGCGTTTGAATGACATGCTCAGGCCATTATTAAAGGCCTCGGCAATTAATTATTATCTTTGATTAGTGGCTTTGCAGCGTGAATGTTCGCGTAAGTTTAAGCTGTAGCACTAGCTGCTGCATATCTCACCTCCTTTAGAGAGAAAAAAAAAGACAAGGACAAACGATTTAGAACGGTAAAAATTGCTCTTTGTTGGAAAGCGTACCGTTCCACTCCAAAAACAAACGAAAAAGCCAGAAAGGCTCACCTATTTCTTCCTTAATCGGTTCTCACCCAAACGCAACCATAAGGTTCCTACCGCATCCTCCCCCTTCCCCCTCCTTTCGCTCAAATATATCCCATTTTTTTAATTTGGTTTGGTCCCGTAAATTTTCAAATATTTATTTCCTATACATCAAGAGGAAAGGGGGTCCCCCTTTCATGGAATGCGGAAACATGGGTGTGTTTGACCGCGGAGTTCAGATGTTATTGACCACGGTGGGCGCGTTCGCCGCCTTCAGTCTCATGACCATCGCGGTGGGCACGGACTACTGGCTGTACTCGCGCGGCGTGTGTAAGATCAAGAGCAACAACGAGAACGAGACCAGCAAGAAGAACGAAGAGGTGATGACCCACTCGGGACTGTGGAGGACATGTTGCTTGGAAGGTAAGATGACTTTCATCGTGCTCTCGCTTATCCACCCGATGACGTTTAGAGGTCCCCCATTTGCATTAGAGGGTCCATCTCAGCATGTGCACACGTGTTCCTGTCGGTTGTTACGGAAACACATCTTAGGCCTGCTGCTCTCGTGATGCTTTAGCTCCGCATTCAGAACCACGGACAGCGACAGCGGCGCACAATACTAAAACTGATGTGTAAATATGTTAAACAGGGTCTGCTTTGCCAGATAGCCCAATGCTGTCTCTTATAGTATGAGGTGTTGTAATACGACAGAATTTGTTAACTGGTTTCTTGATGGTCTAAGATGGTCATGTTCTAAAAACCGGTTTGAACACATATTATTATCATTAACTTGTGTAATATATTCTTGCTGCAGCTCATGACCAACTTGGACCAGCGAATGACCGGCTAGAAACCATCTATCTACCAGGGCTACCAGCTTTTTGGGGGTTGAACCAAAAATAAAAAAATTTGTCATCATATGCTCACCCGAATGACTTTCTTTCATCCGTGGAACACAAAAGAAGATATTTTGAAAAATGTTTTTGTCCATACGATGATAGCCCAATGCAACACTATTGATGTTCATAGAATGGACAAAAAAAAAAAAAAAAAACTTTTCAAAAATATATTTTTTGGTATTCTACAGAAGAAAGTCAGTCATACAGGTTTAAAAATGAAGACTTAAAAAAGGTTCTTTATTGGCAACTATGGTTCCATGAAAAATAATTTTCAAGGTTCTTTACAGTGTAAAAAAGGTTCTAAGTGGAACCAGAAAAAAAAAAAAAAAAAAAGTGTTGAAAATTCTAAGAATGGATAAGAAAATGATGACAAAATTTACATTTTAGGGTTAACTATCCCTTTAAGATGGATTTTCCCACAGGGGAAAGTTATGGATGTAAAAGGAGATAAATGCATGTGTGCACTACTGGGAGTTCCACTAGGTAACACCTGGAAAAGAAATCGCTACTCGCATGCACCATGTTTAGAAATGCTCTCTGTAAGTCAGGTCAACATACACAGACTGTTGATTTCCTGTCATGCTTCAGTGGCTGCACTGACTGCTGACTTTGGCCTAGCAATGTCACCTTGCGAGGTCACAGAGCATAACAAATCCTCATCCTCACCAGGGCTCAGAGGAGGCACAGAAGATGGCCTGGGTCTCTGAGGCACACGGCCATATGCTATCTGTACACATCCTCTGCTGCTTCTAAAGCACAGGGAGATATATCAAGGAAAATCCATGTAGCATTATATACAGTCAAATGAGTTAAATTACAAGGCATATTGACAGGGGAGACAGGATGTTGATCTTGATCATCATCATGACAGCATGAGTTCTCATAGCCATATGTTGTCAAAAGCAAAATGAGTGACTTTGACCACATCTGTGAGTGTGTCCTTAACATCTGCTTTTTAATTTTGTCTGTCAGTTTAGCCTTAAGGTTCATCTGTCATAAATGACCTGAAAGACTCAAGGCGTACAACCTTAATATGTAGGAATCTCTTGGATCAAAAGGTGCTTCATGAGAACCATCTAAGCGGGGCCTGATGAACATTTCCATGTAAAATATTTCTTAATAGCTTCTTTTGTATTGCGTCTTTGTGTCACTGGCACCACAAAATTCCACAAGGTAGTCAGTCAGTTGTAATTTGTGATTCATTTTAGCTCTCAGTTACACAGATATTGTAAACCGAGGTCAAATTCTTTGGAATAGCAATCGCATTTGATTCGGTTCAGCTAATAAACTGCCAGCAGAATTGAACGCTGAAGAATGAAACATTGCCTTTCTGTGTGTGTCACAAAATAAATCCTGTTTTTGAACAAGCAAAGTGATCACTGGATAAACAACACACTTAAATAGTTGAACTTACACTTAAATTGTTGATTACCGTCAGTTCATTTGCAAAATTAGGTGTGGGTCTATGATAAGTCTTAATTAGAAGATGATTGTGCTGCTTAAATGTGAAACGTCTCTATTCCTTCTGTTCTCAGTTCAGGCTCACACAGATCTCATGCTCAGACTATGACAAAAGCAATTAGCTGCAACAGTAAATAACACTTATTCCTCAACCCACACGGTTGTATCCATCAACCAGGTGCCGCCTCTCAGAGCCCGTCTTGCACTGCCATCTCATAGACTGTGTGTAGGCAGGCCAGGATGTTAAATCTCAGTGGTCAGTGCAGAAGATGATTTGCTGGGGAGGAATAGATTTACAGCATGCAGGTGGGCAAGAGTGTTAGTGTAATCTGTCCCTGGAGTGCTCCAAAGTGATGAGAGAGGGGAAACACCCTCACTGGACTGTCCTCAGCAATATTAGCATTGCTTCAGATATTTAACATCTACTCTCGCACCCACCCACGTATGAAGTACACTATAGACCAATCCAGAGGATCACACCTACAAAAAGACTTACATATCTTGTACAGCTTGGCACAATCAGATGCATTATAACCTCCTGAGCAACAGAAGAGAACCAATGTATATTACATTATCTACATGAAATGGTTCTTTTCAATAGTTGCCAGTATTTGGAAAGCATAAGAATCTTTATACTTACTGTATACTAATTTTAAAAATTTGGGGTTGGTAAGATTTTTTAAAATGTTTTTGAAAAATGTCTCTTGTGCTGAATTGTGAATTATTACAATGTAAAACAACAGTTTTTAATATATATGTTAAAATGTAAAGTACCCCACAGTGTCACATAATCCTTTAAAAATCATTCTAATTTGCTGATTTTGGTGCTCGAGAAGCATTTCTTATTATTATCATTGCCGAAAACAGTTGTGCTGCTTAATATTTTTGGTGGATAACCTTTTTTCAGGATTCTTTGATGAATAGAAAGTTCAAAAGAACAGCATTTATTTGAAATGATTTTTTTTTGTAGCATTATTAATGTCCATTTTATAAATGTAATGCATCCTTGCTAAATAAATGTAATACTTTCTTTAAAAAAATCTTGTATATCCATTAGATTAATATCAAATTCTTACAATAAAGCTAGTGTCAATAATGGAGGTATACACCAGTCTGCTTTGAGCAAAGAATTTATTGAGAGCCCTGTTTATAGAGAATCTTAAAGAATCTTGTAGCTGGGTCATGTATCCATTCACTTTCTATTCTCATATATTTCAGAGTTTCTTTCAGTGCATTTGCATTTATTTCTAATGTCAGCAGATCTATTTTGTTCTTAATGAACTTGCAATGTTTCGACACCTTAAAGGCATACTTAAAAGCATATGTATGTCATTAGATAAAAACTAAGAGGCATTTATTAAAATAAATAGCACAAGCACACTTTAAGAAAAAACATGTAGTTTGAGGTTTATTTTAAATTATAATATAATAGACAGACAAAAATGTTAAAATGTTCACTGCTAGAAAATAATCTGTAGAGAAATGGATGATGTCCTGTCAGAAAATTGCCAGTACATTTTCTGTTAAGTTTACAGGCATTTCCAAATACAGGTAAAACACCAGTGAAACATCAATACATAAAATTCCTTCATATTAACACAGTACAATGGGCCTTTTCTTTTGAGTGTCAAAGTTTAGTTGGCAAACCACACCTGTGGTTAATCTTGAGCTAAACTGACTGAAAAATCATAAATGACCATGCAACCAGCTGATTAAAAGTCATTTTTATAGTTAGAAATGTGAAGTTACTTCTACAAAAAGTCTAGCATCTTTTCTTCGCAGATGCCACTTAGTTCGACATCTTGTTATCTAATACAAATCATAAACTTTTAAACTAGGCTTAAATGTCCAAATACTTTTAATGGCCACTGCACATTTTTTATTTCCATCCTCAATCACAAAGCAAAAAGTGTCAAACCAGATAATTAGCAAAGTTTCTACTATTTTTACAACACAAAAGCAAAGCACAATGCACTTTCTGTTATCGCACCTCAGTGAAAGATGACAGCTTGTTAAGGTCTTGTTCTGGACACCCACGGAGCCATTATAGTGCCACTGCAGATTAGAATGTGTCCCTATAGTGAGTGGAAGCAAATATGAATCAGCTTGACATTGTAGTGCATGCATGTACACATGAACAAACATTGCCACGATAGAACACAAGCTAGTATAAGGTGGGCCGCCATTACCGTAGTGACTCAGACCCAAGTGTACTTCATCAGAACTACAGGTAATCTGCGTTATTAATCTTCATTACGCTAACAATGGATGTGAGGGAACAGCACAGCGAGAGCACAGAAACAGCGCAGCAAAGTACAGTGACAGAGGAGGCGCAGTTATATTCCTCGCATACCCAACACTTATCATTCCGAATCTCTGTGACAGCAACTTTCCCAAGAAGACAGATCATTCTCCTGAATGCTTTGAGTCGCTGTGAATATTTTCCGGGCCACGGGGGGGCCGCTGCTAATGAATGGACTTCCTGCGCAAGTTTTCCACTCGCATGCAGCCAAAGCGTGTGTTTGAAGAGATAACCAGCGCCGTCTCAGCAGGAGGGGTGAAAAATACTCGTGCATTTTTCTCACCTCTCGCTAGTTCATACTCACAAAGCTGCTCTTTGTAAGCAAGTGTATGTGTGAGGTCTCATCCAGATCGGCTGAACCGTATTGTGCTAGTATTTGTGAATCATGTGATCAAAATGGTCATGTGTAAGACTTTTTGGTTTCAAAAGGTCATATTTTTATGTATGTGTGATATAGACAGACAAGCCGTGGGTCTTAGCTGTGCCTGGCGCTGCTGTAGAGACGGATTATGCTCATAAACTGATCAGATAAGGATTACCAGCCTGGCATGGATCTGCCCAGCTAATGACCCAGGTCTGGAGTGGCATTACACAGTATTACAACACTACTGCATGCTTCAGTTCGCTCACACAGGCCACTTGCCCCAAAACGTCCCGGTTCAGCTCTACACTTACCAAAGGAAAAGTCCAACCATATTTTCTTTGGCATGCCCACTCTCTATAACACTTCAATCCTATGATCCACTTATCCTATAAACACCAGTGATGTGATGAACAGTAGGAGGAAAAAAACATCCTGGAAGAGCAGCATATACACTGCCAAAGCATCCTGTCAGATTAACCTGTAAGAGAAGAGCTGTTTCATTCAATGCCTTTTCTCATTGCCTTGTCAGATGATCATTACAGTTTCAAGGTGTCATATTTCTAGCTTGATATATTCAGCTGTGACATTAAAGGGAGAACCAAAGTGAGTAAATGATGACAGTTGATAAAATGAAAAAAGTTATTACTGGAAGTTCACAAAAATTCATTAGGTAGGTAGATAGCAAGGATTCATTTAATTGAACAATGTGACAGTAAAGACATTTACATTGTAATAAAAATTCTAGGATCACGTAACACTGAGGACTGCAATAATGAAAATTCAGCTTTGTGGGAATGAATTGCATTTTAAAATATTACAATAGAAAACAGCTATTTTAAATGGTTCGATTGTCTGTTTTGGATTGAACTGAGGACCCCAGGAAGACTAGCAACCACTCTGTGGAAGCTAATGGGGATCCAAATAAACAATAAATGGTAATAATATTTCACAGCATCATTTCACTGTTTGTACTGTATTTTTTGATCAAATAAATGCATCTTTCAAAAACATTAAAAAATATGCTACGGACCCAATTTTTAAACAGTAGTGTTTCTTTTTCTACATTTTAAAGGGGTAGTTCCAAATTGTTCCAAATCATTTTATGCCCTCGTGTCATTCTAAACCTGTTTGACTTTAAAAAAAAAATCACCAAAAGTTTCCAAAAATTCCAAGTTTTTGAAGCCATATGATAGTTTTTTGAGGAACAGGTTTACATTTGCAATTGTTCACTTAGAAATGAGAAAACTGCAGCTTAAACAGCTATAAATATATCTTTCTGAGTTTCACAGAAAAAAGAAAGTCATATGGGTGACATAAGGGTGAGTAAATGATGACAGAACTTTCATTTTTTGGGTGCACTGTCCATTTAAACAATGACAGAAGCCATTTGTTTAGAAGAATAATGATCTAATTTAGAACTAATGTACTGGCAAGCCGGTTCTCATTTTGAACTTCTCAAATGCAGGACACGCAGACGAAACAGCAGATCTTCTTTTTTTTTTTGCGACATCTAGACAACCTCTGCCAGTATCAGAGGACAAAATTCTCCTCTGCCGCTCAGACAGGAGGGAACATAATGAGGGTCTCAGGGGCATTATTAATATTGGATTGGGAGACGGCCCGGGTGGAATACCACTTGAATCATCCTCATTCTGATTCAGCTCTGAAAGCAGGTTGAATGTGACGGCAGTGATCAGAGTGCAACAGAACAGTCTGTTCCACATCTCATTTCTCGCCTTCTCTCTTCTCTATCGCTTGCTTTCTCTCTCCTGCTTTTCCTTCTTTCTACCTGATGGTTGGCAGGTGCATGTGTAGGAGTACTCATGCTATTCTGGAACTTCTGTCTCCCCCACTTAGTTAACCCTCTACTGGGGAAGCACATCTGCATGAGCAAAATCCCTTTTAAGAGCTTTTCTGCATTCATTTTGCTTTGGTTCCTTTATTTGCAAACTATAAGGAAAGGCTAAATGATCATAGAGTCCTTGTAATAAACTATACATGGTGTGGTGTAATTAGAAAAGGTCATAAACATAACTGTTTGACAGTCCTGTCACGGGTAGGAGGAGCAGAGTGATGTTATTCATCATTCCTCCAATCATCTTCTCCAGAGCTGCATGCTGCCTTCATCAGGGGAATGGGGGGGATTGAAAGACACAGGCTTCCTGGTTGCTTTTGGTCCTGGTGCGCTGTGTGATTTCTCTGCACTTTGACCCAGGAAACAGATCAATAGAGGACACTCCCAGGATCTGTGTGTGTGGGAATGGCCTCTATAGTGTAACATCACTGATAGTACAGATAAGCAGAGGCACGTTAAACTAAAAAGATGTTCAACATATAACATTTTGAGCTGCTGTTTTCCATTTTCCAAATATTTCCAAGTTTTTTTTTTTTTTTTGTAACAATGTAAAATTCTTTACTGTTACTATTAATCCATTTAATGAATCCTTTATTAATATATTTATTAATTTCTTTCAAACCATAAAATCTTACTGACTCAATGGCAGTCTATATTTAATCTATTCATGCTACTTTTTTAAATGCATTCAAATATAGTGCAGCAAAACATGTTATGATGCTATTAGAATTAGACATTGAGATTTGAAACCAAAGGTGGAAGAGAAGATTTTTCTGTCTGTTCTTCACTGATCTCATCACTTCAGAAAACCTGGAATATAAATAATATAGATTATTTTAATGGTACTTTTTATAAGATAAAGAGCTCCATCTACTAATTGCATAGAATAGAGCATCATGATATTCATGATATATACATGATGAAGAAAGAAAAAGAAAAAAATGTACTTGGACTGACATGAGGATGAGTAAATAATGACAGAATTTCATTTTGGGATAAACTGTCCCTTTAAAGAGATTCTGTCTACAGCACATAGTTCATTTAAAATAAAGAGAGGATTTGTTTGAAATGTTTGGTAAAGATGCAGAAGGGATTTGACTATACCACAGCTCATTTCATGACTCCAATTACCACAAACCTCTTTTTGCCACACAGAACTCAACATGCACTTCTACACAAAGAGGTGTGTGGTAATAAAGCAATAAGCCCCAAGAAGCCGTGGTTTACAGTGAATTTATGACAGCTAAGGGATGTTGTTAGGCACGACGCGATAAATTCTATAAATATAAATTCACTGTAAACCACGGCTTCACGGGGCTTATTGCTTTTATAAAACGGTTATTCCATATACTTAGTAAGGTTTCACAAAATAAAACAGAGCAAATAAGTGTAATGATATTAATAAAAACAGTATTCTTCCACCAAATAATGTAATTCCTCAGAAACAGTTGTGGTTGGAACCTATGGTTGGAACAAAGTGGTTACCAAGCAACACACAACGTAAACAAAGGTGTACGTTTGTAGTGTAATTTACAACGGTTTCGAACGTGGCTCAACCAATCAGAATCAAGGACCGGAACTATCCGTTTTATAATTTAGAATTTCACTCTGTACTCTTGCGTGTAGTGCCAAAATCTCAGTGATACTAGACCAATTATATAGAATTGATCTCATTTCCACTGTTGTGGACTGCACAGCAGACATTAGGCCAATTCTGTGATAACGTTTAAAGGGGATCATTCATTTACCCCCCACCCCCTTCTCTGACGGCCATTTTGCAGATTTAAAGCAGCGAGAGAAAATCCTGCCATAAATGCTGATTAACTCTACATCTGCTCCATTCATTTTAAGTCAAAGCGTTTTGCTGTTTTTCCCCCGATAGCGGCAGTGGAATCTGCAGCCCTCTCAGGTGTGATGAATTGGTGGTGTCCTTGGCACAGTTCATTTGCAATCCATTACACCGCATTAGCTTTGTGTCAGAGAGGAACCCAAACACCATGCATCACTAAAGTGAGGGGATGCGATCAGATACCCCAACTTACACCCACATACCATCGACTTGCAAAGCACGTTTGAATTGCAATTGGTCTTTTATAAAGTATGCTGAAATTAGGCCAGAACTGTTTAAAGGAATGGTGAAATGTATAGAATAAAAACTGGGGAAAAAGTCACTAATTTATAGCTTAGGAGACTTAATGGAGATCTCAGTTATGCTTTGTCTATGTATCACCTTTGCCTTTGTCTTTAGGAAAAGAATGATACAATTTCTGATACACAGAGAAAAGTATATATAATATAGAATATAGAGTATATACACCAAATATATACACCACCATTCAAACATTTAGGGTCAGTTTTGTTTATTTTGTTTTGAAAATAGTCTGTTATGCTCACCAAGGCTGCATTTATTTGATCAAAAACACAGTACTAAACCATAGTAAAAACAGTAATATTTTTAGAATTTAAAATGTATTTTTCAATTAGTTTTCTTTTATTCGATTGTTAGCCATTACTTTAGTCCTCAGTGTCACACGATCCTTCGGAAATCATTCTAATATGCTGATTCATGTATAAAAAGTGCTCAGCATATGCTGCTATACACATACATATTATATGTGTGTGTTTGTATATATACATAGCATCTGCTGAGCACTAGTTTTCTCAGTTTTTGTCTTGTTCATTCATCCATCCATCAATATATAGACAAAATATTCAGCATATATACTGTTATTGCATTTAATAATTAGTTTTTTAATTTATTTATATATATATATATATATATATTGTGTATATATTTGTGTGTGTGTGTGTGTGACAATCTCAGCGCAGTGTGTGACACTGAAATCTCTTGTGGCACTCTAAAGGAGACACATGTGAGATTACTTGAGTCTTTTACTCAAGAGAACAATTTAAGAAACAGAAGACTCCATTTGCTCTCCATTTTCTCTTATTGCTGTTGAATCTCATCGCTGTCAATGGAGAAATTAATGAGATCTTTTTTTCTATCCTATGGGTGAGTCTCACCTTGGAGAAGATCATCTTTTAGCACACGCTGCTTAGCGTTTGCTTCGGCCCTGATGTATTACAGGCCTCAAGTGTAATGTTTCATATAGGACAACACTCAGACAGTCCATTAAGATGTCCCTAAACATTACCATGTGTAACATCATGTTCATTCATTTATGATCTAATTTCGTGCCATGGGTACTCACATAATGAGCATGTGTCTTCTCGTTGAGGTTCTGGCTCTGTGGAGGATGGACTGAGATGTTTCCACCTCTGCAGACCCGCGGTTAGCACCTAGCTGTCGAGGTGCTGACAGTCACGCTCCTCGGTCCAGGCAGGAGCATACGGCCAAATCCACCCCCCTCTGCGGCTGTGTGCTTGGGGGGGAGGGAGAGACGGAGGACGGCATATGCACAGGGAGAACTGTAGAAGAGAAGCAATAATGAAAGTGATTTCTAAAGTCACACAAAGTTGCACAGTAAGTTCTTTAGCATCAATGAGATTACAAAGTGAGTTCATTCTCACAAAAAAAGGAAAAATCCCAAAAGAAAACATTAGCTCAATCTGTATTTTAGTTTATTAGGTACAGAGCAGCAGGGCTCATTAACTACATTTTATTAGCTGGCTTTCAAGATATGTGCATTGAGCTACACACTGCATTTCCATGTCCCTCCTGAATCTGAAACCACATGACCATTTTAACTGCAGTTAGTTAAATTATGCGCTTGTTTAGCATGAATTACCGAAACTACAAGAGGCGCACTATAGTATCTGGTTTCATACAAATATATAGTCATCTTACTCCTATTTCCTTCCCTTCTCTAAGTGGGGATCAGGTATAACTGTCCACATTGTGTCTGTATTGATTCCAGCTCTGCTAGGGACTTTGAAGACTATTGATGGGAAGTAAATGGTGCCCTGTGTCTCATTCTGATGGTACGAGTATCTCCTCCCTCCTCGTTTTTTGAGAGTGTGCGTGTGTCCCACATTGTCTTTTTCTCTTGGGTTATAGCACCCAATTCAGTGCTGAAAATTCGCACCCAATTTTAGTAGCAATTCTCAAAGCCATTGTATGGTGGTCTGGGTCCAAAGGGGCCAAGCGGTGCTGTGGTTGAGCAGAGCTGCTCAGATGGCTGTGTTTACATCAGGCACCAGTGCTGGCAAAGCCTCCAGTCACAGCAAATGGTGCTGTTGGCTAAACATACTGCTGTCAGGAGACTGCCACTGTCAACTTCATCTGGGAGAATTCAACAAGACTGGCTATCTCAGGGAAGCCAAAGTCTTGCGGTGCACTGTATATTTCAATGTTCAGCCTAACAATCAAGCTTGTATCTTTAGACTGAAGGTTTTCAGAAGAATATCCAAGTGCAGTTTGACCATACAAAACTGACCTCCATGATGCCAGGGTGTTGCTGTGTAGTTTCCGAGGCATTGTGAAGGGTTTTAATGTGTTGGTATGAAGATTATCTGAGTGCCTGTTTCTATGTGGTTGCTAATTTCTTACGGATGGGATTTTTTACAAATTGTGATTGCAGTGGTAGTTTGAGCTTGAACATGTTACTATTGTAGTATGTAGGAGTTCTGAGTGACTTTAGTGCATTTTTGTGTGGTTGTAAAAACTTTGGGGTGTTTTTTTGTGTTTCTGTGTAGTTGCTAAGGCTTTCTGGGTGGTTTTTTTTATGTGTTTTATGTAGTTGCAATGCCATTCTAAGTGATTTTAGTGCATTTATGTATTGTTTGTAAGGCTTTTTGGGTGTTTCTGGCAGGTTTAGTGTGGTTTCTTAGGTGTTCTGAGTGTTTTTACATGTTTCTAGTTGCTAAAGTGCTCTTAATAGTGATGCTTGCAGTCATTTTAAGAGAATAAACTGAAACACTGCAAAAAAAAAAAAAAAAAAAACTGAATTGGTCTTGGACATTTTTTCCATAAAATTGTTTTTAAAACAACTTTATAAATTTACTTGATAAATTTATTTGTTCACTCATTTATAACTTGTTCATACTTGGTAATTAAGGCATAAAATATATAAATTAAAGATACATACTACATACAACAAACTTAATATCTTATGTAGAGTTGCGTCTCTCATCAATTAACTCTGAGATGTATTTAGATATTGTAACTGTAAAATAAGACAAACACATTCATTAACAATTTGATTGGATGATTGGATTGTAAAAAGTGAGTATTGCATACCAAAATGGAGGCAGAATGTGGTGGTGTAGATTTGTATACAACATCAGACCAAAAAAAAGTATTACATATGTTTGTGTTATAAGACTATAAGTCCAACAACATGCAATCAGGAGATAAACAGGGTTAACTGGTATGAAAAACACTGATTTAAGTCACTCTGAAAGTAGAAGCTGTTCTGAGTTCATAGCAAGAAATGATGTGCACCTGTTATCATAATTTTGCAGACATCAAATAATTCATGTATAAAAAGCATTCAGGGGTCTGTATGTGCCAGGACACAAACTTCACAAAACTGCTGACAAAAAGCTTCTCATCTGATGATAACCTCAGGAACAGGTTGCACAGGGTGTCAAAAGAGATTGCTGCTATCACCTCTTTGTGCAGATGTGCCCATAGATAAGTATGCGTTTTGGGTCATGGAGGATGATGATGATGAACTTCCTGTCAGCTGTGTCATTTGTGCCCTCTATTCCCACTTTCCTCTACCCGTCTCAGATCTCTGCTGGGTTCTGAACTTGGAATAGGCCATTGTGTGTGTGTGTGTGTGTGTGTGTGTGCGCCTGTGTCTTTTTCTTAGAGTAATAAGGAACAATATGAATTGTTAATGAAGAGCAGCATGGCTCCTCTTTACTCACTCAGATCGCTTTCCAGGACAAGGAGTCTCTAATCTTCACATTGCCTGTATGTATGTGCATGCATGTGTGAATGCATTCACACGCTAAGGAATCAACACAGACTCTGCAGCTTAAATTTTAATACTTTCGCCTATCCCGGTTCAGCTATATAATTAAGCCATTCGTATACTGATTTCCTGAAAAGTATAAACACAGTGGCTTAGATGTATAGAGCACAACAAGGTATTTTTCTCCAAAGGCAAACACCACAACATTTGCAAATTTGAGAAGTATTTGAAAATTGTAAATAAAAGAAGAAAGATATTCAACAAGCACGTAGCAAAAACTGCACATTCCATCGTCATTTTATTTCTGTAATGACAAAGCTGAAACTTTCAGTTTTCAGTGTCACATAATCCTTCAGAAATTATTCTAATATGTGGATTTTCTGCTCAAGAAGCATTTCTTTTTATTATCAATGTTGAAAACAGTTGTGCTGCTTAATATTTTTGAGGAAACGATGATATATTACAAATAGAAAGTTCAAAAGATCAGCATTTATTTAAATGAGAAATCTTTTGTTACGTTATAAATGTCTTTACAGTCACTTTCATGCTGACCAAAACTTTTGAACAGGTCACTTTTGAAGAGGTCATTGTGCTATAAAAACATTCTGTAAGTTTCAGAACTCAAATCTTTGTCGTTACTCTAAAAACAGCTTATATTGAAGCCAATCTGGCAAAATGACAGCTTGTGGAATGTGCCACTTTATGATGAAATAGTGTGGCTAAACTCCGCCTCCAAAGAAGATGATCAATGCCTGCTTCTACATTACTGCCTGTTTAGTCCCGCCCCCAATTCGTGCATGTAGTAGGTAAATGATGAGCGCAAATGCAGGTCTAAGCAGAAATCAAACGATAAACTTTATTTGATTAACTTTATTTTTAATGAAGTTCCAGACCGCGTCAGTAAGAATTTGTTCCTTTTGTTCACTTCATTTTACCTTGGGTTCATTTACAAACAAGACACAGTTCGACACAGGATTTTCAAGAAAGATTTAAAATTGAAAGACGATGCTGTGCTGACTATATTGGATCTGATAGTAATGTCACGACACACAAGTGTGAGTAACTGTTTTTATTATGTGGTCACTATTGCTTTGTCTGTTATTACAGATCTTTTGATATGTATTAAGTTATTTATGAGTTTTTAAGCTAAATCACAGCAGTGTCCATCTGGATGTAGGATGGCAAACCCAACTATTAGCCATTCATAGCACTGGGCGTTTACTGCTGAGTCTTACTTCTAAATTATGATGTTTTTGATGTAGAAATCTTGATAACATTTTAAATGGACCTCAGAGAACAGTACAAAATAAAAAACAAAGGCAGTTCATGACCCTTTCAAAAAAATAAAGCTGAAACCAATACTAACTTGTTGCTTCTACTCTTGGTTAGTCAAGCTTTACCCAGAAGGCTTTATTCATTATTTCTATAGATTTTTTTTTATCTATTAAGATTTTTTACCCCACTCTGTTTATTTGAGTTGGACCCAGTATCCCAATATTTGAATTGGTTGTCAATATCTGACTCAATGAATACCGATGTGTTAGAACAATTGAAGGTGTCTGGGAAACCTGTTTGGAAACAGTCATTATTATTGTTTTAGTGGTGCAGAATCTAGGTACTTCCGAAAGGCTTCTGACAAATCTGTGCTGGGAGATGGATAGGAAGTCAGAGGCAGAAGTAATAGGGGTCCAGGGACACTGACCTTTGACTGTCCAAAGTGCTTCTACACGCAATGCATCCCTGCTAAGCCCTGCATGAGCCTAATTAAAGCAATTAATCAGCTGAATTACGCTGAGTTCACACACCGCTCCACCAGCTGCTCCCTTGGGGGCTCTAGAGTGACCACAGCTAGCGTGGATGCTAAAGCTATGTGAACCGCTGCTTCAGAGACATCCGTTTTTTTGGGGGGTAAAAGCAATGAGGCGCTTTGAGCAAATTTTTTACAAATCGAACACGAACACATCCATAGAAATGTCAGGCAGTGTAGTGAAGTGTAGAGCATTTAGGCTTGAGTGACAGGCAGCCATCTTGGTTTCATATCTTGCTCTATTTCGCTCTCATATTTGTTCATTCTCTCGCAGCCCCACAGCCGTACATACAAACACAGACACGCAACATGCTTTGAGGGTCACAATGGCGGTGCTGGCAAAACACATCTCAATACTTGGTTTGTGTGCGCGTGTGTCTCTGCGTGACTTAGACATTGTGTCTCTGTGTTTGGAGGGGACCAATGGCAGACACACTACGTCAAGCTGCTTTGTGTCACTATCAGGAAGTGATCAGATGAGAGGACAGCGTCACGAGTCACAGGCTCATAGCAACAGCAAGAAAAGGGACAGCAAGAGGAGGAGTAAGAGGAGGGAGGGAAGGAGGGAGAGAGGGAGTGAGGAAGATAGTGTGAGAATGAATTAACACCTTTAACAGCAGCAGCCTATTAAGGCTGCAGAAAAGCAGACAGGCACGAAGAAAGAGAGAGGGAGATTGAGACACAGCGTAATGAAGGAAGAAACATGCATATTGATAGTAGTGAAGAAAATTCAACGTGTTGAAATGCAGCATACGTACGGCAGATGTGGGGTGGCTTTTTGCAATGCAAATATGCATGCAATGCAACACAGAAATGGCTGAATAATCAGTGTTGTGTCATGTGTTCGCTGCAAAATCAGTACTTTTTTTCTTATTTTTCAGAAAAAATATGCCTAAAACAAGGTCAATTTAGATAAAAGTTTATTTAAAAAAAAATGTTTTAAAACATTACTATTATTATGTATTAAGATAATAAACTCTTATAAAAAAAATTGTTCAATATTATAATAATTATTAAACTCTTATAAAACATAGTTCAATATCATAAGAATTTTTATAATTATATTATAAGATAATTTTACAAGATAAACAAGTTAGAACACCTATTAATTAAAGTTGGTTCATGCATTAATGTTAACAATAAGTAATAGATATGTTATAGTATTGTTTAATATGTTAATAAGTTTATTGTTAGTTCATATTAGCTCAGGTGTGTAAATATTATTAACAGACACAACTTTTTAATTTAATAAACTATTAGGAAATGTTGAAATTAACATTAATGAAAATTAATAAATACTTTAGAAGTTATGTACTTAACTAATGTTAACAAATTAAACCTTATTGTAAAGTATTACCACATTAAAACTATCGCATTGTATGATATTGAACTTCTAAAAAAAGTCTAATATCTTATTATCTAATATTACAATTTTTACAATTATATAAATATAACATATCAGTAGTATAAATATGTACAATTAATATATAAGATTTTTGTAAGAGAATATCATAAAATTTAAACCACTTTTTTTTTTTCTTCTTGTATTCAGCATAAATCCAGCCAAATGTATGTAGAATTCATGTAGAAGATTATATGCAATCTAAGAATTTCCAGTTGCCAACGAATGGAAAGAGAGTGTGCAAAAGGGAAACAGGTATGGATAAAAGGAAGTCGGAGAAAGTGGAGTGGAGGAAAGAAAGTGAGGCAGAGGGGAGGTGGTTTGACGCATCCAGACCGCAACCATTGGCTTTTTTCTTCATTAGGGATCAGAGGAAAGAAAAAAACTGCAGCGAAGCAATGCACTGAATCCTGGATGCATTCATCTCTCTGTCCTCCTATTCGTTCTTCACATCTATCCATGCACATCCATCTACTGTCATGACTAACATTTCCATTTCTTTGTCTCTGTCTTTGTCTCATTCTTTCAGCCCCCTCTTTCTCTTTACACACTCCTTAAAGGGATAGTTCATCAAAAAAATGAAAATTCTGTCATCATTTACACACCCTCATGTCATTCCAAACCTGTCTCTCTATTCCTCTTTTTGAAATCCTAGTGAGCTGACTAAATATGCAGGCTCATAAGATGTTTAGACCAATTTCTAAGGCAGAATCAAAACTCATCATTCAGAATGCAATGCCAGAGTGGATTGCGATGCATTCATTCATTTAAAAACTTAAGTGAAAGGTGTGAATGAAACTAGTTCAGTGTAATTAAAACTGTGTTACCCAATGTTCATGTGTGCACTGTGTAGTTTTAGGCATAATCATATTGTATAGCCTAGAAACATAATAACACCAAACTATACCGAAATCACTTGTGGCACACGGAGTTGGTGCCTATAGTGTTCCAAATGTCACTTATGAAGTTCTATGATGGCCATTCACACAGAACAGGATACGCAGGGGAGTGGAATGGAAAAAAAGGTTATTGCAAATGCAAAAATGTCCTGTTTTTTAAAAGTTGAAGTTCTTTGAGAGCCGTGTTTTTTTGGAACGCCATGTCCTTTGTGAGACACTGCAACAGTTTGAGCACAACGGTCAAATATGCTAATACAGCACATGTTTGCATACTGTAGAAGAACAATGGAAGCGGTGCGTTGCAATGCAAAAACTTGTTCTGATTGAATGTACCTGTAGAACTGAACTGCCTGTGTAGGCAGCGAAGTAGCACACTAGGTTTTGTAACTTTCTTCTCTAATTACCTTACAAGTGGATGGGGATCAGGGACAGTCACGGTGGTAAAAGTGGTCAGTTTTATTGCATGAAAAACAGCCACTGGAACATATTACTGCAGTAAATAATTCATTTTGTTTTCCAAAGAAACACAAAAGAAAGTGATATGGATTTGGAATGACATTCAGCTGATAGAATTGTCATTTTTAAGTGAACTATCCCTTTAACGTCTCCATTGTCTCCTCATACCTGTACATCTCATACACATTATGTCTATAACTTGTCCGTCATGCTCAAGTCACTCTCTGTTCCTCTGCCTCTCTCACATACATGCAAACAGAATCTATGTGCCCCCTTGGTCGCTCTCTCAGCTCAGGAAGAGAAATCAATAGCAACAAATTAATCATTCTGCCTAAGGCAATCCAGTAGAAAGGGGGAGGGTTGGAGAGGTGTGCATGTGAGTGAGTGTGTGTGTGTGTGTGTGTGTGTGTGTGTGTGTGTTGCTGAGGAAGAATTGGCAGTAGTACATGTTCTGACATTTGATTTAAGCTCTCCTTATGGCTAAACCAACATTATTTCATATTGGGGGTGGAACTGATACCGTTACCATAACGGTTATTTTGCTTGTTGTGGTGTTTTGTTATTGAGCTCATTTTTCTTGTTCTGTTCAGATCATGTCAGTCAGCAGTATTTACAAATGTAGGAAAGGAGATCAGGATACTTTTGCATTTTGACTTGAAATTGTACACCTTTACGTTGCTGCTGGTTTAAAAAAATAATAACAAATACAGTTTGACAGCTTGTCACTTGGTAGTACCCATAATAGGAGAACTCGCACCTTAGATTAGTACCTTAATGTACACCATTTCAAATTAAAAAAAAAAGTGAGATATAAACCATAAAATCTAAATTATGAAAGCCAGTTTCCACCACATGATATAAACTCAAAAAACAAGTAATAAAATAAAATGCCACAATTACTTTTTTATTTTTTTATATTCCATTCCATTACAAAATAATAATAAAAAGAACTGTAAAATGTAAACTCAGAATTCTGAGGAAAAAAAAACTGAATTGCAAGTAAAAAAAAAAAAATCCTCATAGTTCTGAGAAAAAATTTGAATTGTGAGGTAAAAAGGTGCAATTACCTTTTTTTTTATTCCGTGGTGGAAACTGGCTTTAATAATTTTCATTTTAAAATTACTAGTAAATTTCATGAATAAATACAAAGAAACTGCAAGTAAAACATTGAATTAAAAATGACATTTTGATGAATGACTGAAGTAATATTTTCTTGTAAAATGTACTCCAATAATCTGTTTTTATTTACAACTTCAATAAATATTTTTATGGTGTAGAAACATGTACCCTTAAGGTACATTTTAGTGGTAAATAAGGAACAAGGATTTCCCTTTAAGGAAACTGCCTCAGTGACAAGCTATTGCACCCCTAACGATATAATATTTATAATATACAGTATAATATAATAAAACGGTATAATATATCTTTTTTCCTGAGAGTGTAGTGTGGGACCAGCCGAAAGCAACTAAGACCAACAAACCATCTTGTCATCATGACATGGGATGTCATACAGGGAGAAATAAGAGTATTATATAAGTATATAGCAGATAAGGTTTGCACGACTAATCATTTTTACTAGTCATCCAGAAAAGAGTCTGACTAAGAGGTGGCTCAATATTTACCTTATGTAAATGACTCATCATACGCCATGCAACATCAGTGGCCTTTGCTGTTTCTGGCAAGTCTGTTAATGGAGAGCATGTGAGCGGAGAGAATGAGATGAGAAACGGAAACACTCATATCTTCACTGCCAGATTCATTCTGCTTCCACTGTCACAAACAGAGTAAAAAGTCATATCCCACTTATAGTTTCTGTCAGCCTGTGGGCGACACTTGATTAGTTTCAGAGCAGTTTGCTAGAATTTTGGCTTGTATGTGAATGTGAACACTTCAACTTCTGTCCGCAACCCACATAGTGCGGGCGCTCATAAGGTGCTTTGTGAACTCAGAGCATCGCGGGTTCACTTTATTTTCACTTCTGCATAACTCCAAACATAACAACAAGAAGTGCATTACTGTCATCATTATTATTATTAGCATCATCATCATCAATGGGTTCACACTGGGATCAAATAAAAAAATATGACGAGTTATCACTACTTGTCAGAGTTCTGGACTGTGTGTGTGTGTGTGTGTTTTACTCCCTGTGACCCAGTTTCTCCCTCATTTGATTTCAGGTGTGTCTCGTTCTTCCCCAATTATCCTGCGTTTAAAAGCCCATGTTTGTCGGGTCTACTTGTTTCCTGTTGTGGCTTCTCATTAATTTGCAACTACATGTCTACTAACTCTCAGTAGGGTAGGTGTAGGGTTAGTAGAATAAGTTGACATAAACTTGCAAAGTTTCTTATAGTCATTATGTTGTATGTTGTGGACCCATCAAAATAAAGTGTTAGAAGATATTAAGCAGACAGTCTATTAATACTCTAATGACTGCTAGTTGACATGTAGTTGCAAAGTTATTTACAGTTAGAATGTCTAAAGTGGACTATCGAAATAAAGTGTTACCAAAAAAAACAAACAAAAAAAAATATTATTTATATATTATTTTTAATTTATATATTATTTATGGGTATTACTAATTGAGTGACATCCTACTACACTCATATCTGTGTGTAGACACGGAAAAAAGTTTGTAATTTTTAATGATAAAAGACTGTAAAATACTATGGAGGAAAACTGTTAATTGGTTAAAAGTAAGTTCCTTTATAATACTGTAATAGATCTAATGGGACATTTCGTTTTATGACATTTTACAGTAATAAACAGTTTTTACAAGCGATAAAGAACAAGTAATCTCATAATTAACAGTGAAAATCATAAACTGACAATTTGATGAGTCTGCAATGAAAAATAAATAAATAAATTAATCGTGATTAATCACATCCACAATAAAAGTTTTAGTTTATATACGGTAATATATATGTGTGTGTGTGTGTGTACTGTGTATATTTATTATGTATATATAAAAGACACACATATACAGTATATATTTTGAAAATATTTACATGTATATATTTATATTCATATAAATGAGGACTCTTCATTTGTGTCGCCGCTTCACTGGTAGTGGTCCTGTCCTGTCCACTATAATGACATACACAATCATGCCATTCAGAAGGTTTCAGCAACTGCATGTGACACAAAGTTAAACACACTCCACTTTAAAAACGCTGCGGTGTAAAAGTGAAAGACTGCAAATGAGCTATTCTACCTGAGAGACAGAGAAAATTACACAGGAGGCATAAGAGCAGATGTTATTGATCCACCCCCTCAACCCAGCACCTGGTTAGCAGCGAAGCCGCCCTGCAGCCCACACGCACCACAGGGCACAGAAAGCAGTACCTGGAGCCAGTGCACAGAATCAGGGATGTTTACACACACGTGCACACAGGAGGTGAAGCAATGCACTCGCACATGTAACATCACATGGCTCTGACAAATCGAGGGACAGAGAGCGAAAATGCCCTTGAATGCTGAGAGAGTAAAACGCTAATCTGGTTCATAACGTGGTCTGTGATAGTGTTTTTTCCCTCTGTGGTTTGCATATGTGCACAGATGTATCACGATACACTCTAATGAAGTCATTATATTGATGTGCCAGTCTTTTGAATTCACCAGCATGTGTCTTGGTGATGAGTTTTTCTTGGTGAGCTTCTTGTGCGAGTATTAAAATGTCAATGTCAAAATAGGGATGCACTGATATAAAAATTCTACCAGTAATGACTGTCGTAATTATTAAAAAATAACATGTTATTTCCGATAATAGCTGATATTACAATTACCGTTCAGAAGTGTGCGGTCTAAATGTCTTTGGAAGAAGACACTTCTGATTGCCAGGGCTGCATTTATTTAAACAAAAATACAGTACAAACAGTAATACTGTGAACTATTATTACAATTTAAAATAACTTTTCTATTTGAATAGATTTTAATTGTAATTTATTTCTGAATTTTCAGCATCATTATTCCAGTCTTCAGTGTCTCATGTGGTATATATATATATATATATATATATATATAGTAGTCAACATTTGAAGTGGATCAAAAAAGATCATTTAAAGTTGTTCTAAGACAAGAACGCTTTTAGGTTTTAGGACAACTTTGATGGAAATGTTTTGATCCACTTCAAATGTTGACTAGTGTGTGTGTGTGTGTGTGTGTGTGTGTGTGTGTGTGTGATATATACACTCGCATAACGTCTCCCTTCTTTCCCTCTACTCCTCTTTTTCTCTGGGCGGCTGCTTTTACAGTAATCTTTATAATCTAGGGACACAGCAACATCGATTGCCTTTGATTTGTGATCTTTTATAGTCACTAATAAAAGCAGTCCAGCAGATCCATGCTCTAGCCTATACCTGCTGCTAGTAAAGGAGGCTGGAGATCCAGCTGATTTACATATGAGTAGAGCCCTCAATGTGATCCAAGGCTGGCTGTTTTAAATGGCGATTTATGGGACTCGGTAGATGCCTGCGCTAACTGTGCACATTTTAACGATGATAACTCAAGCTATTCCTCACCAAGATGATGTGTATCAATATTCGTAAGGGCTGCAGCGGATCCCTATGCTTCCAGCACTATATGAGAACGCTTTCAGAGGCTGATGTTACTGAATCGGTACTCAATCGCTCCTCCACTGCATGACAATCAGTGTTAGTGTAGTAAAATAAAAATACAAACTTTAGTGTAACTGGGAGAAACTAAACCAAACTAAAATGCATCTGCAGTACTGTTCAAAAGTTTGAGGTCGGTAAGAATTTTTTTATATTTTTGATGTTTATGTTCATGAATGCTGCATTTATGTGACCAAAAAATACAGTAATATTGTGAAATATTATAGTTTTCTATTTGAATATATTTTAAAATGTTATTTATTCATGTGATGGCAAAGCAGAATCTTCAGCGTCACATGATCCATGTAGAAAACAGTTGTTCTACTTTATATTTTTATGGAAATAAATGATAACATTTTTCAGGATTCTTTGATGAATAGCAAGTTGAAAAGAACAGCATTTATTTGAAATAGGAGTCTTTTGTAACATTATAAATATTTGTACTGTAACGTTTTATCAATTTGTTTCATTCTTGCTGAATATAAGTCTTACTGACCACCAAGTTTTGAATGGTAGCAAATTTAATTTAATTAAAAATAAAACACTAAAAGCTAAAATCTGTCATTTTTAATGTTACAAGTTAATCTAGACATCTCAACATTATAATGAAAAATAGATGTGCATTTTCAGATTTTTCAGAATAGAACGTTTAAAAGAACAGCATTTATTTGAAATAGAAATTTTTCAAATAAATATATAACAATTATAATAGCGCAAAAGTCTTTTGAATGGTAGTATACATAACACCCAAATGAACTAAAATTAAATGTAATTAAATGTCTACAAATTCATTTTAGTTTTGTTTTATTTTTGATGCATGGGATATTATAAAACATGAGTAAATGCTTTTGAATGATACAGATGCATTACTAGTTAACTAATATAATGAATGAATGAACAAACGAACAAAAGGGGAAAAACTAACAGTGAATAGAAGATTAAAAATATCAGGTGGTACTTCTATGGAACATATAAAAAAATAAAAAAATAAATGTACAAGTTAAAAAAATAGTATTGCCATGGTACTTTCTTGTTAGGGAAAGTTCGATTAGGAGGCCATAATAATAGTTATTTATTCACGTCTGTAAATATGTAAGCATGTCTTATAGGGCCTATGCATTTGTGATATTGGAATAGAGGAGCAGGTTTGACGGGCTGTGTCTCAGTGGCAGAGGAATGGCCGCTGTGAGCTAAATCAAATTAGCACCTGGTCGGTGAGGGTTCTTGGCTGGCCAGTGGCTGTGTTAATGAGAGCAGCCCAGCCTCAGTCACTCGGTGTGTTTTACAAAGCATGCACTGCAGTGAGCCTGCACACAAGTGTACACACGCTGTGCAACGGAAGTGTGAACACACCTCCTATGAACCATGTGTTTTCAGAGCTAAGCATGTGTGTGTGTGTTTTCCCTTTGACCACCTCACATCTGCATGACAAAAAGTAATATTACACACATTTCTGTATAATTAGAATAGTCATTTGTAAATATCATTTACAGTAAGTGCAAGATAGCACTGTACTGATATTCCTCAAACATTCTGGTAAGAGTTTGTGTTAAAGTGCGAAGTTTTAAACTTTAATTAAATAATTAAGTAATTAAATTCAGGCCATACTGCTTAACATAGAAAATTTTGATTTGCAGATAGTTGTCTTTTTTCTGTTTTTATTTTTCCCTAAATGTTAACCTTTTTCAAGAAGATGTGTTTACATATTTATAATAGACATTCAAACTGACGACAGAGTTGATGTCATCATAATTTTGTCATACTGAATTCCAGTTGTTTTTGTTTTCTACAGCTGTTTGCATACTTAAAATATAGAAGCTTGTTTCTGCATAAATTAAATAAATAAATAAAAGGTAATTGCAACATCTCACAATTCTGACTTGTTTCTAGCAATTCTAGCGATCTCACAGTTACAACTTTTTTACCTTGCAGAAATGTAAGATATAGTCAAACGAGTTTATACCTCACAATTCTGATAGAAAGTCAGAATTATGAAATTAAAAAGTCACAATTGCATTTTTTTTAACACAAAACTCAGAATTCCAAACAAATGTTAAAATAAATAAAAAAATAAATAGGTAATTGCAACTTTATATCTCACAATTCCGACTTAATATCTGGCACTATACCTTTTTTATTTATTTATTTATATCCCTTAGAAACGGGCTTCCAAATTAAAGGGATAGTGCAGACAAAAATGAACATTTCATGAGAAATTCATCATTTAGCCTTGTTCAGACTGTCAGTCCAAATCCAATTTTTGTGCATATCCAATAGGAATCCTATCATATTTAGCAAGTCTAAACGGCAAAAAAATCATGTGAAATCTGATTTTTACAAATCAATTTCAAATCCTATTTAAATCTAATTTCTGGAAATCAGTTTCAGTCTGACCGCTCAGATCAGTTTTTGCGTAGCTTTTTTGCATATGTCACGGCATGTAAAATATAAACACATCAGACGTTTGTAGAAAACAAGCTGAATCTCTTTGAAGAAACAAGGTTGGGTTGCAACCCAAAGTCAAGTGAAAGTCAAGCGTAAAATGACAATATTCTGCTGCGCTACACACAGAGTTTTGAGACCAGTGGAGACGGCAGCATGGAATAAAAGCATATTCCAGCTGCCTATGTTTCTGCCACTGCATCATAAAACGCAATATAATCTAGCGCAATAGCAAAATGTTGTCACAATGTAAGACAACATCTGTTTTGCAAACTGCATTGCTGTTATTGCTTTTAGCATAGGAATAAGTTGCCATTGAAGCCATGCCATGGAAACACAAATCGGATCTGAACAGATGCGATATACAGTGTGGACAGTCAAACATTTAAACCAGATACCAATCGAATATGAACAGAATATGAGTTTGGACTGACAGTCTGAACAAGGCCTATGTAATTTTCCTTTTTCGGTGAACACAGACAAAAGAAGATATTTTTTTTTTTCGGTTTGGTTTGGTCTGATCCAACAAATATTCTTTTGCATTTTTAGAAGACAGTAAGTCCTACAGGTTTGGAATATGAGGATGAGTAAATGATGCAGAACCAGAGTATGGTATTCTCTTAAGAAAATGTAAAATTCATTTGTTTTTTATATTTTTTTTATATGATTTTCATAGATCTGTGTCATTGATCAAGTGCAGATTTAAAGTTTGGTAAAGAAACACCTACAGGACTCATCATATCAGTCTTTAACAGTCAAAATTCAGATATGTGATAAATCAGGACTTGTGTAGTGTGCTGAAAAAAAAAAACCTAATTAGCATCAGAAGCAAAGCTACATGAGATATTTGCATGCATTTGCATAAATCTAACAAAATTAATGTGGTTTAATCTTAAAAAAGAAAAAACTGCCTTTGGAGCAGGAAAAATAATCTTAGCTCAAGATTTTGTTTCAAGTGTGTATTTTATTTTAAGGGGGCTTGGATGTGTTTACTGGAAAACAAGACAAAAATACAAATTAAGAAATGATTGTTTTCCTAGTGTGTATGTGGGATTAAACACCTTTCAGGCGACATGAACACGGTGTGCCGCAGCCTGATATAGATACCGAGAGAAGGAGAAAGAGAAGAGAGAGGCGAGAAAAGAACAGCACATGCAGATCTTTGACCAGCTGTTTTTAGAACGCCCTCCAGTCCCCATTGGCTGTACGCCGCATTCCTCTCCTCTCCTTTCCTTTCAATCTTCCTTTTCCTCTCTCTCTCTCCATGAGCTCATTCACATGTTTTAACCCCATCACCCCTCACCCGGTTTTACTGTGTATTGTCTTTCCCATAGTTTGGTGAAGAAACTCCACATCTATACTGGCCTCTCAAAAGTTTCTTCCTTGATGGCGCATCTTGACCTTTTATTCGGTCTCATTCACATGTGGGTCCTGCAGTCCTTTGTTTAATGAATCTGTCCATATCATTCATTCAGAGTTCTGTTCTGTTCTCTGCACTTTTCTTGAAGGTGAAAAATGAATTGAGGATGACCCAAAAAAAAGTTTGCCTGGAAACTAGGATAAGAACAACTGTTGTCCTACTAGCGACACCATGTGCGGTAAATAGACAGGGTGACATCTGAAGCCTAAGCTCTTCACGGTTCCCTCTTCCCTCATTTATATACATGTTCAGGAGAAACAGAAAGTAATAAGCTGGCTTAGGAGTCACTGACCAGTGACACGGTTCACACACCTATTTTTGGGGGCCACCAGTGACCGTCCTGGCTCACTTGGCATCCTACATGAGATGAGACATGGGAAAAAATACTTTTTAAATATTCTGAACAAGAGTTTTACTCTGAAAGAACTACTGTTTATATTTTGCATGCAAGCAGACCCAGATTCAATTTTCAGATTAAATATTATTTCTATAATTAATATGTGACCCTGGACCACAAAACCAGTCGTAAGTAGCACGGGTATATTCGTAGCAATAGCCAACAATAGACATAGTATGGGTCAAAATTATAGATTTTTCTTTTATGCCAAAAATCATTAGGATATTAAGTAAAGATCATGTTCCATGAAGATATTTTGTAAATGTCCTACCTAAAAATATTAAAACCTCATTTTTGATTAGTAATATGCATTACTAAGAACTTCATTTGGACAACTTTAAAGGCGATTTTCTCAATATTTGTATTTTTTTGCACCCTCAGATTCCAGATTTTCAAGTTACATATAGTTATATCCAAATATTTTCCTATGCTAACAAACCATTGACACGGTTCAGTGTGTGGGAAAAGGCAGGATGATGAAGACGAATAAGTCCAAACAAACTTTAATAGTTCCATGACAGGTAATCTCCAGACAGGGAAGGAACACACACAATACCGGATGAAAACAGAATGAACAGACTTAAGTAGAGGTGCTAATTAGGGACAGACAGGTGAGGGGGATCAACTAATAATGACACAACGAGAACAGGAACGACCAAATATGGGGGAGAAAACACCACAAATGGTCCATAACTGTGACAACCATACATCAATGGAAAGCTTATTTGTTCAGCTTTCAGATGATGTATAAGGGTCAATTTTTTGAAATTGAGATTTATGACTGGCTTTGTGGTCCAGGGCCACATGTAATAAAAATAAACATTTATATTACTGTTTATATAATAATATATGTAAATATATTATATTAATAACAACAAATGTACTATATAATTAGTTTAATATTATATATATTATTATTTTCTATTATTATTATTATTTTTTTTTTATTATTATATTATATTTTTGGCACATTCCACCAGTTTACATGGGAATGACTACAGTTCCACTACTTCCTTGACACTGATTGTCAATTTTCATTTGTGAGATCTTTTTTTGCTTTAACCTTTCTCTGAAATCTCTACTTTTCCCTCTTTGTCTTTTGCTCTCTGCCATCCAATCTAGCATACTCTTCTCCTAAACATTCTTTCCATCAATCCTTCACTTCCACCATTGCTTTTCTTCTTCCCCTCTTTCTTTACTTGAGCATCCTGTCAGTTCTGATGACCTGGTTCTTGGTAACCGGTCTGGAGTCTTAGATTAGCTCTCCAGTGGAGGGAAAGAGTGAAGGATCATCTCTAGCTTTGATGTGAATTTCAGCTGGGTCAGATACTCTTGACTGCAGTCCCAGAGTAGCCCGTTTTGTATTTGCTACACAGCGGTACCAAAGGCATAAAATTTTAGGAATTTATAAGCTTTGGTTGAGATAGAACATCAGCAATTCACACACTTCACATGCTGTCACCAACGTGAGGGGCAGGTGGAGACGCGAGCGGGGAGGGTGGGGTTAGAAACGTACGAGAGAGGAAGATGATATAAGTGACATAACTGAAAAGGAAAAAAGAGGTCATATGAGAAAGGGAAGGAAAAAGAGCTTAAAATCAAGTTTGGCAGAGAAAGGAGGTCCGCCAGGGGAAGGGGGGATGGGCAGACAGAGAAAGAGGAGATAGAGAGAACACCGTGGTGATGGAGTGATAGAAAAATGACTGTGGGGTGCAGGCCTCTTTTAGCTGAGCATCAAAGCTAATGCCCAGGGATCTCTGATCCTCAAAAGGTCAACACAAATACTGACAGGATGTGTGTGTGGTGTGTGTTTGTATGCTTGTGTTAGCACTTCAAATCACTGTCTAAACCTTCCAAAGACGCATTTGTTTCAGAACTTAAAGGCTAACAGTACAGGAGGAGCACATAAGGAGCATTTCATCCAAAAGGGCTGGAAATTGCAGCCCATTTCTTCTGATCTTTACCTACTTTGCACACTAACTCTTCCCTTTCTCTCTATAGTTAAATCTAGGAAGGAATTTAGAAGTCAGTTATATACTTTTATGAAAACAAGCCAAACCAAACCTGTTTAGCATTTACAATTAATATATGATTAGCCAATTTAAATTAACAGAAGTAAATGGGGAAAAAAACATTAAATTAATAAAAAATAAAAATGCAAAAATTAATCATGTGTCCTGAGCTATGTGTAAAATAACTATTGCACAATTGTCCTACCTCAGAAATTCAACAGAGAATGACTAAAAAGAAACTTTCTTGCATTCAAATATGGTGCATAAAGAAATGAAGGGGGACCTTTTAACAAGTACAGTGAAAGCAAAAAGCATGAAACATGATGCAGTGGCCAAAGATAAAGTGAAAGTGAACGTGACTTGATATGTGGCCAAGTATGGTTACTTGGAATTTGTGCTCTGCATTTAACCCATCCTAAGTGCACACACATAGCAGTGAACACACACACACTGTGAACACACACCCGGAGCAGTGGGCAGCCATTTATGCTGCGGCGCCCGGGGAGCAGTTGGGTGTTCGGTGCCTTGCTCAAGGGCACCTCAGTCGTGGTATTGAGGTGGAGAGAGCGCTGTATGTTCACTCCCCCCACCTACAATCCCTGCCAGACCTGAGACTCGAACTCGCAACCTTTTGCATGTATGCATAGATGAACAATTTATTTTAAATATAGGAATGCAACATGGTGTCCTGTGTCAACGGACTAATAATGACCAATTAGATTGCAAAATGAATAGCTGTGATAGACATGTTCAGTGATCTGCAAATAAAACAAATGCTATGACTTCTAAAGACACTTTTTTTGATGTCTGTTCAATGCTTTCACAATTTAGGGGCTTTCCCAGCAAATTTTGATATATACTTAATTATTTAATCAAATCAACAGCACTAATGATTATATAAATTTGCCTGAATCCTTAAAAATTCTAACCTGTATATACCACTAAAATGATGTTTCACACATATGATTCATAAGAAAAACTGCATGCAAGATAATATAAGTAAACCTTCTGGAAAAACAAAAAAACAGGCCATATACCTGTTTAAGGTAGTTAACTGGTCAAACAGTTTAAGCTGCGCATAACCAGGGTAATCCCAGCCCTACTGGTTGGTAATCCATCTAATCAACCACCAAAATCAAGTTGGACAGGCTAATAAATGACCAAAGCTTTAACCAGCAAATTCATCCGAAGCTGATTTCAGCTGTTTTTACACCAGGAAAATGGCTATAGCATTTACTGAGCATCCATTTTTTTTGAAGCTGTTACACCTAACCTGGTACGGTCTAAAACACACACCACCTTTACACCAATCCAGCATCATTATTTATGCCAGGGCACATGCACACACAGACAGAGCACCTGCTGGGACTGGTGCGAGCAGAGCTCTCCTAGCGATGTACTCCAGCGCGTACCTCACCAGCAGGATTATTGAGATTAATAACCGGTGATTATTAAGATGAATACACCGATTATGTCTGTTGTGCCTTATGCTGCCGCTGTCGTTAATTAAGGCCATATCGTTAGCACACCACCGGCAGATATTAACCCCATACCCATCCATCCCCATCACCGAGGGCAAGAGTAACCTCGCTACACCATGTTGTGGTTTTGGTATAAAGTCTGTGGTTATTAAGATATAGTACAAACATTAGAGGCTCCTTAGTCAAAGCGAGGCAATATTCATATTGTTCAGTAGATTTCCTGCCAAAAAAAAAACAGTCTAAGACGGTTAGATGGTCTCCATGCCTGAGCATGCTGGTTAGTATGGTCTGTTTTGATGGTTTTAAACAGGTTGAGGGCCGGCTTTTTTGTCATCTGATCCTCTTTCACCTATTATATTTTCATTTGAAGTACCCCTGAGATTTTAACATAAATATTATCACATTTGCATGTTCACACAGTTCTCTGACATTGGCTGTGGTCACATGACATGGAGGTAAATAAATAAAATATTTCATTTTTAAAGTATTTCATTTTAAAATTATTTGTTTTAATTTAACATTTTTATGATTTAATTAATTATTAGCTTTTTGTTAAACTCATAAACCCCCTCATAAACCCAGTTTGGGAAACCTTGACATAATATAATGTTTAAAGCACTTCATGTTGTTGATAACACCAAATGAAATATATTTACTTACTCTTTGAATTTTTATATCAATATGGTACAAGATTATCCTATATAAATCAATGGGAAAAATAAGATATGTCAAAAGTCATCTAAAAGTAGTCTGATTATATTACCTAAAATGTGTAATCTAATGGATTACGATACGAACTACAACTTTGTAATGTAATTTTGAATCAGTAACGGATTACAATTTAAAATTTATATATTTTTTCCCCAAATATATGGGACATTTGTTTTTTTCTCATGATAGGCTTAGATATCCATTTGATATAACCATCTAAAAGGCCTAAACTGTAACCATGGAAACTCAGACTAATAATGCATGGCTCACGAGGCTGCTGGTAAACTTTCTGAAACTATTACTCCCACCTGAAGCAGGCCAGTAAAAAAGATGAGATGGGGTGGAGTCCTCTGAAAAAGCCAAGCTTTCCCTCTCTGGCCTACTCCTCCACCGAGCTGAACTGAGCTGATTGACACCCCCTACACACACTCACAGACACAAACACATCAAATACATACACACACGAACCCTCTTCAGCTCTGTCTTTAACTGTGTGGGCAATGGCATTGATTTTCTCTTGAGCTGAAGGGATGACATCACTGTTCGAGGGGAGCAGTATGTGGGCGGCTCTTCTGCATGCCTGTCTTTAGTTGAGCGGACAATGTTAGGACAGCGGCCACAGAGGGGTCGGTGACAGGCAAGGGACTGTGTGAATATCTTTCTCCAGCAAGGGAGAAAAAGAGCTGTGAAAGGGGTCAGTTATTGTTTTCCGACCATTAACGCATACACGCTCACATACCGTGAGTGAGAAGGGCTGCATAGTGACACTGACTTAATAGGGAAGGCGACTTCAGATATCCAATGAGCTGCATGAAGGGTGGAGATGAGAAGGGAGGAGGACTGCAGGAGAATGCTCCCAATTATCTTTAATAATCCCTCTGTAATCTTTCACACTGAATGGAAATTGTGCGGAAGGGAAAAGCATGGGAAGATAAAGATTACAATTAAAGTAAAAATCACATTTTTTTCCATGCAGTAATCTGCCATCGTTGGGCAATGAGCTTTATGGTTTTTCGGCGGTCATTCATCTCTAAGAAGCTGGAAAGGAATAAAAAGGGAGAATGAAACAATGAGGACGAAAGAGGGAGGACAGCATAGTTACCGAGTTGATATTTTTCAGTAGACATCCTGCTGAAAACACCAGCTTAAATCTAGTTTATACTGGTTAGTGCTGGTCATACTAGGTCATACCGACTATATGCTGGTTTTTTCAAGCAAAACTGCCTATCAATGGCCATGTTGGCAATTGCCATTTCGCCAAACTAAATATTTTTAAGCAATCTATAAACCTTCATTTTGAACTGAATTGAACTCTGGGCTTGTTTTGAATTAAATGAGTATAATTGAGAGAAAGGGGGAGGAAAAAGTAAAGAGATGAATAGTGAGGAGTTTCAACAGGGAGAAATTGTCCCACTTTAACCAGCAGTAAATCCCACGCAGCACAGCCTTACAATCCAGCACTTACTCAGAGAGACGGATGAGAGAAGACCGGGGGGAAGGTGCGTAAATGCTCCAATGGCTTGAGCACAGAATGAAAACATTGCTGTAGGGAGAGTGCACTGGCACTGACTTCACATCTCAACATCAACTGCATTCATTAATAAAATGCATAATCTCTCAAAAAACAGGGTTCATCTCTTTTTTGACATTTAAAACTAATTTCATTTATTTGCATGTTTTTTCAGCTATGAGCACTTTTGGACCTGTGAACCCTTAAAACATTTTTGCACTCTCACTAGTTCAGTTTGTCCAACAATGGACTTGAGTGTGCATCAAAGGAGAATTTCACATTTTCGTCATTTTTTGGTAAAATTTTGATGTGATTTAGATTTTGGACTTCACCGGCAAAGCCTTTTTTTCTTGCTAAGGTTCTTTTCATGGCTAGCATTTAATATATTCTAAATACACTATATAATATTTTCACAGTATAGGAAAATTGGGGGAAATGGCAGCTTAACTGGAAATCCTGCACAAATCCTACATAGTAAAATAGTGTAAATAATATTTTCCCTATTAATTATTAGAATTAGTAGCAAAAAAAACAACTTTAATGGTCAAAATTGTTAATCAAGGATGGATAGATAAATGGATTTTATTTTTGTTGTGGCCTTTTGTTTAGATCATCATAGCATTAAAAATATAATGATGAAGTACTTTTCATGAAATAAATAATTTCTATATATGAAATCAATTTAAAGAATAATCGAAAATAAATGCATGCTAAAGTTTTCAAGACGGTTACTGCCATAAGAAATCTGATATTTTGATGAAAATCCACCTCTGGGACATAAAAGTGCATGTAGTTGAAGAAACACCCACATACATGTGATTGTACCCAAGCAGCCTCAGTTCTCAGGCAGTGTCTATGGAAACCGAATATCCACTGACGTGAACAGAGAGAAATAGCTAGGAAATGGAGAACACAAGAGATGGAGGTTCATCGACTGATGGCGACTGGGAAAGCCTGGTGCGTGGGCTGACCGGGGGTTTCTGCCACACAAGCACTCATAAATTTGCTGTCTTCCCTCCATACCAATCCCTCTCTCTCTCTCTTCTCTTTATTCCTGACCCCCTCCCTTTAAGCATAATGATAATTGCATGCTTTATGAGGAACTGAAGTAGGAGGGCAATGCATAGCTCATCTACACGTCACGAGATGGGATGGGTACGACGACCCCTCTCAGCCATTACAGTGATTAAATAAGACGGACTCTGTCCCTATATCTGTGACGCAGATCATGGGCTTCTTCAGCCCTTAGTACAGGAAGGTGAACAGATTCAACTTTGCTAGTGATAGACGTTTAATTCATAACTGTAATGTCGGTATCATTTTATGAAGTCTTCATGAAGTCTTTGAAATACATGCTAAAGCATGGCTGTCCTCCATTTGATAGGGGCTGGTATGGAAGATATAGGCCTAGAAAAGTTAGGCTCTGTCATTTTTACAATGAGTTTAAACTGTTTTTCTCTAATGTTAAGGCTTCTGAATCTATCTAGGTCTTGAAAATGTCAAGTGTGCTTGACTGCATTGCACGTCTGCATATATGTCCAGTTGATAATCATTTGATCAATAATCATTGGTACAACAATCATTGGTACAACCCTCTCCACTCTCCAAGAACTGTCCTCATCCAGAGTGAGCAAAAGGGCTGGCAAAATCACTCTGGACCCCTCACATCCAGCACACTCCCTCTTTGAACTGCTGCCGTCTGGTCGACGCTACAGAGCTCTGAACACCAGAACGGCCAGGCACAGGAACAGTTTCTTCCCTCAGGCAATCCGTCTCATCAACACTTGACAATAATTGTGGGACGCACACTATTTATACACTTATTTATCTAACACACATACTTAGTCTACATTTCAATTTGCACATAATATACCTGTACATACAAAACTGTCTATTGTAATATACCTGTACATGCAATTGTCAAATTGTATATTGTTATTCCTTATTTACTTGTTCTATTTTTTTAATTCTTCTTTTTATTATCTGTGTTTTTTGTTATGTCACTGTCATTCTGTTGCACTGTGGAAGCTTCTGTCATGAAAAACAAATTCCTCATATGTTTAAACATACCTGGCAATAAAAGCTCATTCTGATTCTGATTCTGAATAACTGCTACAATAATCAGTATACATGCACAAAACGGTTTTCAGCATGCAATATTAATTGCACCAGGCAAATAGTGTTTTGTGAAGGTGCAGTCTTTAATGTGCTTAATTTACATAGAAAGGGGGGATGTTTGCCTTGAACACAATGACTTAATTTAAATAGGGCATAGTGCATTTTCAGCACATATAGTAATGGCATTGTGGGTGTCATGTGAATAAGATGCAGCATTTTTTAGCTGACACACCACATGCAAAACTGTGAAACCATTTCATGAATTAGCCCATTTGTCATTGTACTCCAACACTGCAAAAAAGGATTTTTACATTTAGTATTTTTGTCTTGTTTTCCAATACAAAATGTCTAAACATTCATAAATCACAAGCAACATGACATAAAATATTAAGCATTGTTTTCTGAAAAAAATGTACCAAGTTTACTATTGTGACCCCACTGGCATTCTTACTTTAAAGGGTTACTCCACCCCAAAATGAAAATTTTGTCATTAATCCCTTTCCCCTCATGTCGATATAACTGTTAGGGTATCAATATGCGCTGTATCTTACTCTATGTTTTACCTCAAGGATACCTTTTCCCTTTCATTTTATGTTTGTAATCTTTGTTCTGTTCTTCCCTTTCATCTTCACCTTCTCTCTCTCTCTCTCTCTCTTTTCTCCCACTCCTGCTCCAGCTAATTGCCGCAGAGCTCACTGATAGAAATCAATGTGCAATGTTTGATTGTGAGCCAAAGCACAGGAAGGTGAAGCAGAGCAATAAACATCACAAATACACAAACATACACACTCAGCACTTGCATATCTGATCCTCGGATGATTAAGAGGTGTCTCACACAACACTATGTTTGTGTTGGGCTTCCCACAGAACCCCTGACTAAAGCCTTGAATCAAACTAACCATAATGCCATTTACTATATTTGAGCATGCATATTATTCATTTATTGCATTAAAGTCAACCTCAAATAGCTTTGAGCTGCATAAAATGCAATAACTGACAAATCCAACAGAGTAAAAGGCTGGTACTGCTATAAAAATCTATCAGCAAACCTTTTCAGCTTTTTTACGTTGAGACTCCTGAGATGGGACAGTTAAAAGGATAGTTCACCTGAAAATGATAATTCTGTTGTCATTTTCTTGAATTCATTACATCCTTCCAAACCTGTATGAGTTTCTTTCTTCTCTGGAACATAAAAGACAATATTTTAAGAATGTCTCAATGTTGTTTGCACCTCATTGACTTTTACTGTATGGACAAAAACAGATAATCATTTAGATTTGGATAGGCAGCATGACACAATTTTCATTTTGGGTAAAGAATCCCTTTATGGGTAAAAATGATTCTCAAAATTCAGGGGGGGGGAATGCAGAATGATGTATAATTATTCAAATGAATGAATGAATTACTAATTCAAATAAATAAATTACTAAATACTAAATTATTATTAATATTGCTATTTATAAATGAAAATAACCTAAATTGCCAAAATTCCAAATTTGTACACACAAATACACACACAAAAAAAGCAGTTTGGCCGTTTTCTCATAATTATAGCAGAAATACCAAAGGAAATGTCTTATAGCTTAGGGAAATTGTTTAGCTATTGGGGGGCTTTTGAGTCAAAAAGGTTAAGAAAAAAACTGGCTTACATGTCCTCTTACTGCATTGAATTCTGAATTCATGTATTCTGACAAAATAGATTACAATTATTTAATTATAATATAGTCAGTGTTTTACCAGTGACCAATTCTTTTTGAAGGACTCTCAAAAACAACACCACCACCACTCAGGACAGTCACTAGTTAAGCGTTTGTGATGTGTTCATGATGTGCGTGATGTATGATTGTGTGCATATTCTTGTGGTGCCATCAGCCAATCAGCATTGTCATAAAGTTATTTTTCAGTTCTAGTGCGATTAGTCACATGACATTTTACAACTCAAGTGATTGCTCATGCCTCCATTGTTTTTGCACATTTCAAATCATGCACTCCAGCAGCCATTGAAATGAACAGGAATGCTAACAGATAGCTTTCTCCAGGTATTACAGACCTGCTTGGTTTGACAACAGTCATTATGCTTGGCACAGAAATTGCACACTTCACCTCTAAGTATTCTTTAAAATGCATTATTCTATTCTCTTTAAGCAAAAGCTGTCATCTTGAAAACCAAAACGGAAACTAAAAATGGCATCCAAAAAAAACCCCCCGACCCCTAATAGACTAACCCTGCGAAAGCAGAAGGTACTGCTCGCCTGCTATCTTTCTTCTCGACCTGAAAGCCTAGTGAAACAGACTGTATGGAGCAGAGAGACTAGTGTAAATCTGTCTCCTACATGAAAGCGTCTTTGATAGGCATCTACTCTCATCTCATCTCCACAAGCATGCCACTAATGTTCTGCCTCCCAGCCAAAATATCCCCAGCAACACCTGGCACCATGAAGAAGAAAAAACTGATTAAATCATTAGAGAAACACATGGGAGGACGGGAAAGAGAGAGTGGGAGATGAAGGAGGGAGAGCGGAGAGGTAACGGGGGGAGGGATGAACAACTTCATAAGCTTGGCACTGCGTTCCTGGTGCCATGCCCGTTGTTTATGTCCACACACATCAAAGGCTGCGGTAATCGCTGCTGTTTGCGGGCACACATCTCCAGTTCACCTTGACTGGCCTGTTATACGCTACAGGCCAGAGCAGTGCTCAAAGACGGCTGGTTCCTCACTGAGCAGGCCAAGAAGTGTCTGAACCTGGGCGCTGGAATGCCAGTACGCCTAATGAATGAACATTAGGAGATGAGCGTCCCATAGCACAGCGGCTGGAGCAGCTCCAGGTCTTCACCAGCTGCGCTGCTCTTGTTTACAAGCCGCCGCCTGCTGCTGGAGCGGCCTCGCGACAGGCCTCCGCTCCCAACCGCATCCTCGAGCTCGCTTGAGCAGCCGAGCCCAACCCGAGTGCATGTGCGCTGGGTCTAAACGTCCGTCTGTGTCCTTCGGTGCCCTCCGAATAAGCATAAAGCCATACAGAAATGCTGTTGAGAAGAATGTGGAAAAGTGGTGTTTAAATTCGCAAACCTAACTCTGCAACTATGTTTCTCTGTTACAGGAAACTTCAAAGGATTGTGTAAGCAGATAGATCACTTTCCAGAAGACACAGATTATGAAGCAGATGCCTCAGAGTACTTCTTACGTGAGTGCCTCCTTAGTGTTTCTGTGACAGTATTCATGTTCTCACCATCTTGTTCTTTCTTGTTCAATCTGTGAGGCATTTCAAGTAGTACCAGATATGCTATTTTTGCCCAAGTGCTGTTACTGCTGAAACAAAAGGGGAAAAAATGTAACCTACATGTACAATCTTTGAAAAACAGAAAAAGTCCAAAAGTTTGGAGAGGGTTATTACCAGGCCCGCAGAACTCTGCAGATTCCACATCATTCACAAAGTTATACGTATTCTTTGCTAATAATTAAATAAAATATTCAAATTGTTTTATTATTGAAATAAAAATATGAAATATAATAGATAGTTTCACCTTTCAGCAACAAATAAGAAAGTAGTACTATAACCACTGTTTAAAAAATAGTTCTTATTTGTTATTTTCTAATTAAAAATGTAAACACATATCATGAAATTAAGCATCATTTGTCTTGTCATAAAATATCATGGATTCTTTTAGCAACCAATAAGATTGTAGTACTAAAAAAAAAAATTTAATTAAAAGTGTTAAAATGTTATTAATAATGAAAAATATGAAATATTGTGGATTATTTTAGCTTTCATTTATAAATAGGAATGTAATACTCTAACCACTGTTTAAATGAATAATTATTCTTTATTTTTTAATTAAATATTGAATCAAATATTAAAATTGTAATAATAATTAAAAATACTAAATATTATATTGGCTATACACTTATATTGGATATTTTTAGATTTCAACTACCAATAAAAATGTAGTACTATAACTGCTGTTTATAACAGTTATTATTTATTTTGTAGTGAAAATGAAATAAGAAGCTACCAATAAGAATGAGATCTTATATAAAACATTTTACAGTGTTTACTGTAAATTGTTTTCAGAAAATGCAGCAGATTTTCTCCCAAAAAAAAAAAAATGAATGCAATAGAGCTGTACTTCAAGTAATCTCCTAGTCTTTACTTTGTTCCACCTATCTTTGGTTTTCTCATGCTGTTCAGCCACGTAAGGATGGTCTGTTGTCTCTGCGGGAGAGTGTGAATGTTTCCTCACTCTGTTTAGACTCTCAGCAGCGGCAGACTCTCCAGCTCGTACAGTACGGCTCAACTAGGCCCGATTACAGTACACTGGCTCCCTCGTAAACACAGAGCATTGATTTCCACTCTTTTTTCGTCTGCGCAAGCAGACCCGGGAAGTGAGTGTCAAACAAGCCACATGCATCAATCCTAAACTCACAAGCAGGACTATCAGTTACTGTCATCAAAACAAGGGCCTGAATTGACCAGAAACAACATGGTAACAACCAAAAGTAATTAAAGATTCTGGAAGCATTGTGCAGGAAAACAATGGCAGACCACTGGAGAGAGAAGGAGAATTGGCCTAAGGATCCATTTATACAGGGTTCATCCTGATCCATCTGAACTGTTTTTGGATTGTTTGAAAACTTGCTAAAGCTGAGTTAATGTCATCAGTGAAATTACTGACGAACAATAATGAAGACAAAAAAAAAATGTCAATCATGACGATAATTCCTCGATTTTTGAATAAAACATACTGTTCAGACGTTTGCTTTAGTAAGATTTTTTAAACATTTTAATCTCTTACACTCACCATTTATTTGATCAAAAATACCATAAAAACAGCAATATTTTGAAATATTATTACAATTTAATATATTAATATATCATTTATTCCTGTGATACAAAGCTGAATTTTCAGCATCATTACTCCAGTCTTTAGTGCCACATGATCCTTCAGAAATCATTCTAATATTGCTGCTCAAGAAACATTTCTTCTTATTATTATTATTATTATTATTAATGTTGAAAACAGTAGTCTAGATAGCAATGGACTAACAAATGAGCAATTTCTGAAAAAGAAAAATCAATAAAGATACAACTATTTTAAATAATCCAATCATAGTTAAAATGCACATTAAAGTAAACTTTATGCAGAATGTGTCACGTTGTAAATACACTGTAACAACAAACTAAAACACGGACAATGAATAACTAAACATGGCTGCTGTGACACACCTTGCACCACGTTTTTGAAATGCTGTGTCAGCACCTGCACTTTGTATTATTTTCTTGTGCTCTGTCTCACTGAATGACCACTTTCAACATTTTTAACTGTTATTTAAATCAGCTCAGAATAATAATAATAATATGTAAGAATGTTACGTTCAGCCAAAAGTCTTAGAATCACAGCTAAGGAATCAGGCTTATCCTTCACAGCGTTTGCCCATCCAGTCAGAACCGTTTAACCTACTTAACCAAGCACACATTGGTAAGATGATGATATCAGATAAAGGACCATACAATTATCCCAGTACAGATCCTTCTTCAATATCGAAGCTTCATGCTTCACCCCAAACAGGTGGCTGACCTGCTGTAATTGACTCTTCACTGAGCCTGTGATTATAGCTTATGCAGTTAAACAGCGCAGGTTACGCAGTTATGCGGCAGCATTGACCCCATTGCGGTTCATCCTTAATTGACACTGTCATAATGATGCATTCGCTTTTTGAGCGCCCATGCCTCAGTCTGCATGTCTGAGTCGGATCTGTCCAAGCGTGACTCGCGCTTTGGGCTGCCAGGTAGGTGCCGAGCCGGTCACATCGCGTGCAAACTCCACAGATAAAGCCTTGCCAGTGAGTCTTGGCGCTTTGAGTACTTGTGCCGGGCCGGCCCATATGCAGCAATAAAGACAGTTACGATAACAAGTTTAAAGAACGACACCCAGAGAAAGGCTCCGACATTGGGACTAGTGGACCAGGAGTGGTCAAAACGACACGGGACAGAGAACTACCGCAGACCTTGCGCTCTCTAAGTGTGTGTGCACACGTATATGAACGCATATGTGTGTTTGTCCTTTTCCTTAGCTGCAATTGGACGAATAGGCCGCAACGCTCCCAGTGGCTTGTGAATTAGGACACTCACTTCCATAAATATTTCAGCCTCTTTCTTATATAGGTCAGCTTTCTGTCTCTCTCACTTTCTCTCCTCTTCTTCCTACTTCTCTTCTCCTTGCACGTCTTATCCTCTCAGACATCTGTTCTGTAGTACTTTTGGTCACCAACTGTGGGTTAAAGTAGAGTGATGGGAGATCAACGGAGTGAGAAGATACAGCGGCGTAGGTTTCAATAGGATCTCATGCATCAATAAATAAATGAATGTTTTCTCATTTTTAACAGTACATTATGAGTGAAAAATAGGTGTTGTAGCTAACCTTAATACCAAGTTGTTCTGAATCCTTCAAGAGCAGTGCAGTCACTCAAGGATAGCTTATATGCATTGCTGCGAGAACTGTCTGGCTTAACTTTAGCATTGATATTTACTTGTAGAAAGAGTGTGTTTAATACAGAAAGTTTATTAATATAGGCCTGCAAAGTGGTTACCTACACTACTGTTCAAAAGTTTGGGGGCTGTAAGACTTTTCATTGTTTTTGAAAGAAGTCTCTAATGATTAAAAATACAGTAATATTTTAAAATATTATTACAATTTAAAATAACTGTTTTCTGAAAATAATTTTTATAAAATGTAATTTATTCCTGTGATGTCAAAGCTGTTTTCAGCATCATTACTCCAGTCTTCAGTGTCACGTGATCCTTCAGAAATCATTCTTATATGTTGATATATGCTCATTCTAATTCTAATTAGCTCAATAAACATTTCTTATTATTATCAAAGTTCAAAACAGCTGTGCTTCTAAATATTTTTGTGAAAATCTTTATATAATATGGATTCTTTCATAAATAGAATTTTAAAAAGACATCATGCATTTGAAATAGAAATTTGTGTAACATTATAAATGTCTGTACTGTCACTTTTGATCAATTTAATATATCTTTGCTGAATAAAATTATTATTTTCTTTCTTTCAAAAAAGTAGTGACTTTAAACTATTGAATGATAGTGTATATGTTGACATTCAGTTCAAATACTGATGTTTATTCATATGGTGTGATGCAATGCAGATATTTGATTGACGCAGTTATCGATTTCATTCATATTTGTATGGGTTATTTATTTTTTATTTATTTTAAGCTTGTACTCAGCACATAAAATAAATAAAAGTCCAATATCACCTACTGTATATGACTTACAGGAACCCTTTAGCTAAATACTTTATTTTACAGTGTCATGCAAGATCCTATGCTCTTCTCTATATGATAATGTGCTTTAAAAATTGAAGCACATTATCATGTTATCTTTTATGATATTCGGTTAGCGCTATACTACACACATAGAATAAGTTGTTAGCTTACTAACGTAACCTTCCTAACTGAAAACACAAAGGGAAATGTTAAATTTGGTCATTTTTAGCTTTTGCAATATGATATGATATGTCATTTTAAAGACATTAAAGGGATAGTTCACCCAAAAATGAAAATTCTGTCTTTAATTATTCACACTCATTTCGTTCCAAACCCATAAGACCTTTGTTCATCTTCAGAACATAAATTAAGATATTTTTGATGAAATCTGAGAGCTTTCTGACCCTCCATAAACAGCATCGCAACTTCGTAGCTTTATAACATTACAGTTGAACCACTGATGTCACATGGACCATTTTAACAGTGTCTACACTACCTTTCTGGGCCATAAAACATTTCAGTTGCGTTGCTGTCTATGGAGGGTCAGAAAGCTCTCGGATTTCATAAAAAATATCTTAATTTGTGTTCCGAAGATGAGCAAAGGTCTTACGGGTTTGGAACGATATGAGGGTGAGTAATTAATGACACAATTTTCATTTTTGGGTGAACTAACCCTTTAATAATTACCATAATCTCATGATTTAAGACTAAGGTTGAATTTGGAATAGCACACTACCATACTTCTCTTACCGATTCTGCAATATTTACATTTACATTTAGAGACACTTTTATCCAAAGTGACTTACAAATGAGAAACATCACAAGCAATTTGTCATAAGATCCAGCAATATTTGAAGAGTTCATTTGCAAAAACAGATAACTCCGTTTTTAACAATTTTCAAAAATCATGTTTTTTCATTGTGCATTCCAATTAATATCAGTCAAACTGCAGTTGGGATTTTGATTAAGTAAAAATAACAAAAAAATACAGCTAACTAACTCAATAAAACACAATAAAAACATGATAACATCATAAAAAAACATGATTTTTGAAAATGGAAAAAACTGAGTTGTATTAAACTCTTCTTTTGCAGTACACGACACAATGGGAGAAATAGTAAGAGTAGTATACAAGTGTGCTATTCAGCCTGAATACATGTTAAAGCATTTTTCTATCTTTTCTAATTAGGCACCAAAGCAAGTATCCATAAAAAGTTGCCTTAGCCAATAGAGAAAAGGGAATATGTTTCTGATGCGGAGAGCGGCATCTCATACAAAGTCTTTTCAACAGTTCACCCTCTTCCAAACAATTGGGAATCTATCTACAGTATGCCTATGAGCAAATATACAAAGAAAGGCTGGACCTTCCAGACTAATTCTGAATAGGAGGGTTTTAGATGCACCTCACATTTATGCTAGTATCATGTGCTTTAGAAGACACTGTGGTTTGGATGCTCTCATCTCCACAACTCGTTGAAATAGTTATGTAAGAAATCTGAGCCTCGACCGAGGAGCCACATTAGTGAAGTGACACATAAGTGATGTCATAGAGAGCGTCATACAGTTCAGTGATACACCAAAGAATTGACATTTATTGAAAATACACACTGTGCTTATGAAGACACGGGTAAAACCGGGGGAAATAAAAACAGGTCAGCGTTCACATCCGTTCTAATGCTGCACATAAAAGCGCATGTATATTCATGCCTATATTTTTAGACCCAAACATTTGCATACGTACATGCAAAATTACTGTATGGATTCATGCACATTTGATTATGAGGGAATTGCACACTGATTCTCAAGCACCCGCTGGCATATGCTCAGAGGGTTATCATGAAAGAAATATCTACGACGTAGTAACAGCGCATCATCTGCATATGTATTTACAGCATGCGCAAAACACACTGGCACACACACACATTCGCACAGGCCCTATCAGTGGCAGGCTTCTCTTTGCTGGAGTGATCACGGGTATGCAGCCTAGGCAGTGGAATCAGGCAGTTCACACATCCACACACAGTTATATAAGAGTGCTGAAGCATTCTGAAGCGCCAGTGGGTTTTTAGATCATGCCGTGTCAGAGCTGCAATCTTCCACAGAGCTACCGAGGACCAAACAGCGCTGGGAGAGGGGGAGGGGAGCACAAAAAAGCAAGAATAAGAGGGACTGAGAGAGCAAGATAGAGGGAAATTTTGAGAAAGAGAGCCAGCTGGTAGAAGGAACATGTTGGAGGAGAAAGACGAATGGGGTATTAAGGGTGAAAACGGTAAAAGAGATAATGGTTGAATTCATTTCACGTCTTTTTATTATTATGCCCTCTATTTCTTTCTTTCCTCTTTATCACTGCAATTTTGTTTTGCCTTCATCCAGTTAATGGGAGCCACAGCATTAGCAATTAGCTTTAGCATGTTTCTGTTTAAAATACACTATTAACAAGCACTGATCCTTAAATGTGGGATGTTATGCTTTTATTTTTATTTGCAACGTAAAATAAAGCAATGAGCCCCAAGATGCCGTGGTTTACAGTGAATTTATAACAGCTAAGGGGCGTTGTTAGGCACGTGGAGACTTTAGCTGTTATAAATTCACCGTAAACCACGGCTTCACAGGGTTTATTGCTTTTTTTAGACCTACTAAAGGTAACATGCAGATTTCTTATATAGACCTTCACCAAATTTGAAAATATATTAGAATTTCATTAGCTTTCTCAACAATAGTCTTTAACAGCCCTATTTTTATGGATTTTTTTTAATTTATTTATTTATTTTTACAGTGCAGCCTTGGTAAGCATACAAGATGTTTTCAAAAACATTTTAAAATGTTACCGACCTTAGTATGTGTATGTATGTGTGTGTGTGTGTGTGTGTGTGTGTGTGTGTACATATATATATATACAACCCGAATTCCGGAAATGTTGGGACGTTTTTTAAAATTTGAATAAAATGAAAACTAAAAGACTTTCAAATCACATGAGCCAATATTTTATTCACAATACAACATAGATAACATAAAAGTTTAAACTGAGAAATTTTAAAATTTTATGCACAAAATGAGCTCATTTCAAATTTGATGCCTGCTACAGGTCTCAAAATAGTTGGGACCAAAATGTTTACCATGGTGTAGCATCTCCTCTTCTTTTCAAAACAGTTTGAAGACGTCTGGGCATCGAGGTTATGAGTTTCTGGAGTTTTGGTGTTGGAATTTGGTCCCATTCTTGTCTGATATAGGTTTCCAGCTGCTGAAGAGTTTGTGGTCGTCTTTGATGTATTTTTCGTTTAATGATGCGCCAAATATTCTCTATAGGTGAAAGATCTGGACTGCAGGCAGGCCAATTCAGCACCCGGACTCTTCTACTACGAAGCCATGCTGTTGTAATAGCTGCAGTATGTGGTTTTGCATTGTCCTGCTGAAATACACGTCATCTGGAGGGAAGCATATGTTGCTCTAAAACCTTTATATACCTTTCAGCATTCATAGTGCCTTCCAGAACATGCAAGCTGCCCATACTGTATGCACTTATGCACCCCCATACCATCAGAGATGCTGGCTTTTGAACTGAACGCTGATAACACACTGGAAGGTCTCCCTCCTCTTTAGCCTGGAGGACACGGCGTCCGTGATTTCCAACAAGAATGTCAAATTTGGACTCGTCTGACAATAGAACACTTTTCCACTTTGAAACAGTCCATTTTAAATGAGCCTTGGCCCATAGAACATGACGGCGCTTCTGAACCATATTCACATATGGCTTCGTTTTTGCATGATAGAGCTTTAGTTGGCATCTGCAGATGGAAGGGCGGATTGTGTTTACCGACAGTGGTTTCTGGAAGTATTCCTGGGCCCATTTAGTAATGTCAATGACAGAATAATGCCGATGAGTGATTCAGTGTCATCTGAGGGCCCCGAAGACCACAGGCATCTATCAAAGGTCTTCGGCCTTGTCCCTTACGCACAGAGATTTATCCAGTTTCTCTGAATCTTTTGATGATGTTATGCACTGTAGATGATGAGATTTGCAAAGCCTTTGCAATTTGATGTTGAAGAGCGCTGTTTTTAAAGTATTCCATAATCTTTTTATGCACTCTTTCACAGATTGGAGAGCCTCTGCCCATCTTTACTTCTGAGACACTCTGTCTCTCTAAGACATCCCTTTTATAGCTAATCATGTTACAGACCTGATGTCAATTAACTTAATTAGTTGCTAGATGTTCTCCCACCTGAATCTTTTCAAAATGTCTTGCTTTTTCAGCCCTTTGTTGCCCCCGAGCCAACGTTTTTGAGACCTGTAGCAGGCATCAAATTTGAAATGAGCTCATTTAGTGGATAAAAGTGTAAAATTTCTGAGTTTAAACATTTGTTATGTTCTCTATGCTCTATTGTGAATAAAATATTGGCTCGTGTGATTTGAAAGTCTTTTAGTTTTCATTTCATTCAAACTTCAAAAACGACCTAACATTTCCAGAATTCGGGTTGTGTGTATATATATATATATATATATATATATATATAATGAAACATACACACAAGTAGGGCTGCCCTCGACTAAAGATTTTTCTGGTCGACTAGCAGTCGTTCATTTGAAGCATTAGTCGACTAATCACACTAAACCATTTAAATCATTATAATGAGCCTTTAATTGCCTACATAGCCTAATAAGCGCTCAAGCACACACATAAAGCTTGCCACAACGCACCGGCAGAAGTAATGTTTATGAATGTGTCAGGGAAAAACAGTAAGGAGACTGCATTAACATTTTAATAATTTGATAAACTAGTGATTTCTTTGTTTTCGTTTAGAGATGAAGTCGGCGACACTGACTCGTCATCTCCGCTGTAGAGGATGTGCCTTTATGCATGTTTCATATGGATTACATAATCTGAAGATATTTGTTTTCCATTTGAATTGGTTCATTTTAAAGTAGACATTTCACTCTCTATAGATATTTTTAATGTCTGTAAGGCAAAGATATACACAGAGTTTCGCGCTCAAGTTCACAAAGACTGAGACGGCAGAAAGCGCATACTGTTTGCTTTCATTTTTTTACAAAAGCGCCATGTTTTGTTGTTATTATGAGTGCGCACAAATAAATTTAGAGTCTTTACAGATTCAAAAGATGTATTACTCTTATCTGTATGAGCAAAAATGATTGAGTATTTTAGGAGTAAGTGACCGTGAATTATATGTACATATTCAAATACACTCAAAAAGTGCCTCAAAACATCTCTGCAGTTTGAATGATAAATTTCACTTTTTCAATTTTCAATTTCAATTGTCACCAAACTCGTAAGACCTTCGTTCATCTTCGGAAAACAAATTAATATATTTTTGATGAAATCTGAGAGCTTTCTGACCCTCCATAGACAGCAACGCAATTGAAATGTTCCCAGACCCAGAAAGGTAGTAAGGACATTGTTAAAATAGTCCATGTGACATGGACATGTTATGAAGCTACGAGAATACAACAATAAAACATTGAAACAATTTCTTCTCTTCTGTGTCAGTCTTCGATGCATGTTCACAACAGTACCATGACAAATGCATGTGCTGTGGTCCTCTTGTAAATGGCAGAGGAGACTGACACAGAAGAGAAGAATTGTCGAATAAAGTCATTATTTTTGTTTTCTTTGTGCACAAAAAGTATTCTCGTAGCTTCATAAAATTAACGTTGAACCACTGATGCCACATGGACTATTTTAACAATGTCCTTACTACATTCCTGACCTTGAAGATTTCAGTTGCGTTGCAGTCGATGGAGGGTCAGAAAGCTCTCGGATTTCATCAAAAATATCTTAATTTGTGTTCTGAAGATGAACGAAGGTCTTACGGGTTTGCAACAACATGAGTGTGAGTAATTAAAGACCGAATTTTCATTTTTGGGTGAACTATCCCTTTAAAATACACTGAATAAAATATTGCATTGTATTACAACAACAGTACACTACAGAATTTCACAAAAACGACACAAAGGTTTCATAAAGACAAAGGGTTTGTAATTTTCAGAAACAAAGTGTTTTGTAGTTGTCATAGATGGTGTAGACAGCTGAACCTACATGTCGACTATCAGCAGGCGCTCTGGAGTATCAGTGTCTGTACGGCTCTCACCCTCACGGGCACACGGTGTGGCCAAAACTGGCTGTGACTGGATGACCCAGACACACACACACAGACACACACATGCCGAAATGCTGGCCGATAAAATCAATGAGGCTGGCCGAAAAGCAACGGGTTTGCATGTGCGGAGGCTGCAGTAGGTTAGCTCAAGGCAGAGGATGGACTGGTGCGATAGTAGACTGCAATAAAAGAGGAAGACACCGTCCGGAATCACAGCGCATGGCCAGATCGCTGGGGCAAGCGAGGATTTAATGGATCCTCATTCCCTCGCCACCTCTTGTTCAACCGCTTTCTCTTCCAGTCACTATCTCGCTCTCATTTTCTTACTTCAAACACGACAATCCATCATAGGGCTGGCAGGGGGGATGGGGCACATGCCACTGAAGCCTGAGGCACTGGGCATAGAGCACACAAACAAATACACACATGCACACACACATGAGAGTCCAGGCCACTGCCTGTATCACCTGATATGACATCGCTTAGCCTATAGAGAGGCCACACGCCCAGCTGAATGGCCCATGATCATAATAGCAAAGGCCATGCTCTGCATTATTGATATATTTAGACCACAGTTGTCCTGTAGGTCATGAGAATTGCATCACTGTGTACTGTACCGGATTCCCAGCATTACCGGGACCGCAGCAGCCGCTCATTGAGCTTGAGAGGGGCCAAATACAGGATGATCCTGCATATTGTGATAGAGATCAGTGGAGCTCAGTGGAAATAGGTGAAGGATTTTGTAATCATTTTGTAAAGGAGACTTAAAGAAAGTAGGTACGTTTGAGCAATCTGTAATGATATGGGTGTTTTAAGGCATTAGCGGATATGTAATGGTCTTGAATGGACAGATAAAATTCTTTATGGTAACTGAAAGAGGTAAATACGGGATATGATTGTGACAGGGGCTTGGAGTAATTCCAAGTTTATCTATTAATTTAATGATTTCTAGGCTAGTAGTTAAAAAAAAAAGTTGTGAGGTGCTGTAGGGCCCGTTTCACGCTAGCCATGTAAGCAGCGCATTTCTTTCAGTGCAGAATCTATTTTTGCTGGCCTGTTCATGCTAAATTAAAGTGACAGTGCATTGTTCATGGTCAAAATAAACATGGGTTGACACAAAAAAAGGAGCAATTTCACCATAAAAGCATGTAAGGGAAGTCTACTGTGTTTCACAGTTACCATATGACATAAATGAAAAGGCACTATTGTACCAACAAAAGCATGTTTAAATGAGTTAAACTACTAGTATAGTTTAAGCTTAAGACTTATAATCTCATACAAACTACATTACACAGCATGTTATATGGTTTAACATGTTATGCGGAATATGTAGACGATCGTAAAACAAAAGCATGTGGATCGAGGACTGCACATTCAGCAGCGGTTCATTTGCATGCTACAAACAGTGCCAATGTGAAAGCACAAAGTTCATATGCTGTATGTGCATCTAGTGTGAAATGAGCATCAAAAAAAAGAAAGAAAGAAAACAGCATTTACATTAGTGGTTCTCAATTGGTGGGCTGTGAAATGGGTCACAGCTCTTTTTTATGCAAATAATAAAATGAGGTTACCACATAAAAAAATATGTTTTCAAAAGGAAGGAGAAACTGCTTAATGTCATTGGCAATGCATCAAATCAAACTTTTGCTGCAAATTGTCATTGCCATCATACTTCTCATGTTTGGTCACCCCTTCACACATTTCAACCAAAAAATTAATTTCTGTTGTCATTTACTCACCCTCCTCTTACTCCAGTTTCTTTCTTCTGCTAAACACAAAAGTAGGTATTTTGAAGAATGTTGGTAACCAAACAGTTGATGGTAGCTATTGACTTCCATAGTATTTTTTCCATACTATGAAAGTCAAGGGCTAACAGCAACTCTTTGGTTACCAACATTCTTCAAAATACCTCCTTTTGTGTCAGCTGAAGGAAATTTTAAGGAAATTAGTCCATAAAATGTAGTGTGATGACAGGCCATTGGTAGCCATTTGTGTCTGAAAATTACATACATTACATTACTTTAAATTATTTTTGAAATCATTTTATTGGGGCACATTACAAATCAGAGTAACAATCTATCAAGTAACATGAAAGTTGGGTAACGATTAATCATATTAGTAGTAATTAATGATGACACGGATGGGACACAAATAGCACAGTTTCCTGAAAATGACAATGAAGCACATTTTATATCATTTATTGATGTTTTTGGCATTACTAGCAGGGACAAGTAGATTGTGGACCAGTAAAGCTGGGTGATGTCATAATGCAGGGACTACAGATGCACATCAGCTTCTGGAGCTTTTACCCTCATGTGCTGTATGTACTATAATTGTGTTTTCTTGAGTGCAATACTCACCACTTGCTTAAAACAAACTCAAGTGTGGACTGCTTTAATGCACAAGTACTGTCGATGTGATTGTGTCTGTTCACACATAAAGGGATACTCCACCCCAAAATGAAAATGTTGGCATTAATCACTTACCCCCATGTCATTCCAAACCTTTAAAATCTTCGTTCGTCCTCGGAACACAATTTAAGATATTTTGGATGAAAACCGGGAGGCTTGAGACTGTCCCATTGACTGCCAAACAATTAACACTGTCAAGGCCCAGAAAAGTGTAAAAAACATCGTCAGAATAGTCCATCTGCCATCAGTGGTTCAATCTGAATTTTATGAAGCGACGAGAATACTTTTTGTACACAAAGAAAATAAAAATAACATTTATTCAACAATTCGTCTCCTCTCTGTCTCTCTGTGTCCGCGCCATTTTGGAGAGCATCCGATGGACGCAAAGTGCATACGCTATTCTCTGTCATCAGTAACGCATGGATATGTATTGTGCGTTTATTTACGCTTTGATTTAAACGAAAACAGTGTATCCATGCATTACTGATGACAGAGTATAGCGTACGCACTTTGCGTCCATCGGATGCTCTCCAAAATGGCGCTACGCTGACACAGAGAGACAGAGAGGAGATGAATTGTTGAATAAATGTTGTTATTTTTAATTTTCTTTGTGTACAAAAGACTATTTTGGCGATGTTTTTTATACTTTTCTGTATAAAATATAAATATATATATATATATATATATATATTTTCTGTACCTTGACAGTGTAATTTACTTGGAAGTCAATGGGACAGTCACAAACCTCCCGGTTTTCATCCAAAATATATTCAATCGTGTTCCAAGGACGAACGAAGCATTTACGGGTTTGGAACGACATGGGGGGGTAAGTGATTAATGACAAAATTTTCATTTTGGGGTGGAGTAACCCTTTAAGGCCATTGCACACTGAGTCCAGAATTTTCATCCAAAATTTTCACAAGTTAAAAAATAAATACAACAATCACATTGTCAATCACATGTCAATCACATTTACACACTGCCTCTGAAACTTTCGTCCGTCATAAAAAAATTTCCATCAGGTTGGATTTTCTGCGTTTTTGCATCATAGCATGCATTTTGATATGAAAGGATGACGAATACGAAAAAACGCATGGGAAAATTTCGGACTCAGTGTGCAATGGCCTTTACTTAGAAATAACTGTGACAAGAAGGGCTTAAGCTGTGCTCAGAGAAATTGCACTTTCACTGACAAGAGCTTTTTTAAATTTATAACTATTGCACATATCTGAGTGGAAAAAAAACATAAAAAACCAAAACCAAAAAAACAGTCACAAAATCCTTGCTTTATGTTCTACTGCAACCTGTCTAGATGTTTTTGAATGCTAGAACACATCTTGTGTGAACACCCCTTGAAAAACCATTCAGGTCCATTTAGGGTCAGACAAACCCAAAATCAACCTAATTATACAGTGCTGCCAAGAGACTGAGTCATTGACTAGATTTCAGACAACCCAAAGACTAGTTGGTTTTGAAAAATATGTAATTTTGCACATCCTTATGTAGATGGGTGATGATAGAGCTGCAGTGTGTGTGTGTTTGTGGTGAGAGGGCAAGATGCTGGGGCAGGGCTAGATTAATAAGCGTTTGTAGTATTCAATCAATGTGCCTGCAAGCTAAAGCACCTGATTAGCATGACCCTGTCCTGCACATCAGCACATTCAAGCCTGTGGGAGGCTGATTAAGTGTGAATGCTAATTTTCTTCCACAATGCTGTCAATGAGCCTGAGAGAGAGAGAGTGAAGGAAAGACTGAGAGCAACGGATAGAACGATAGTTCAAAGGCAGCCACTGTCAGGAAGAAAGTGTGTGCATTCATGTCAGTGTGTGAGAGAGCATTATATATTCCCCATGTTTAGCAGCTCAAGCAGCTGATCACATATTTCATACATGCAGCATTATGAGGGTATATCTGTGAGTTGGTTGGTTAAGCCGCACTCAAGGGATCAACGTTTGGTTGGTTAGCATAGCCCAAGTAACCCCTGTGAAGTATCAGAACTTGAGGGGAACAAGAATGCTATCAGATAGCTTTCCGAACAGTAAAGCTAAACCTGAAGTCTTGTGCTTTAAAAAAAAGAAAGAAACTGATCATCATGTGTACTTCACTCTCAAGGGTCTGCCTGAGCCGGCAGCATTTTGACCTCTGCGTAATTCACAACCGTGACCAGATCAGATCTCCCACCCTCTTGTCTGTGATGGGACAAGAACCTCCGTTCACACCATCTCATCCTCGCTAGCCATTAGCAGGGTGAGAGATGAGAGTGCTAATTTGGCCCAGGTCATTGTTAGCTGTGGCACAGACTCTGCGAATTACAGGACATTCTCCACGCACTGCGCACTACGGTCTCACTGCTGCGAGAATGAGGGTTGTCTTATTGAAAAAGGGCCACTTAAAGGACATTTTACAATATTTTTAACAGAGTTGTGTGACATTTAGAAATTGGACTGAGATTTGGAGGTAGCAATTCAAAATTGAAAATAATTGAAAATTTTACTAAAGCCAAACTTTGAATGCTGGCATGACAAAGCCTTGTTTGAAAGTTTTTGAAAGTGTTTAAAACTGATTTGATGGTTTATTAGACAGACAGACAGACACATGGATAAATGGACAGATGGACAGACAGAAGGATAGAGATAGATAGACAGACAGACAGACGGATGGATGGATATAGATAGATAGATAGATAGATAGATAGATAGATAGATAGATAGATAGATAGATAGATAGATAGATAGATAGATAGATAGATAGATAGATAGATAGATAGATAGATAGATAGATAGAGATTCAAGTCTTTAATTGTGATTTTTGTCTTAATTTTGTTTTATTTGTGGTTTTATTTGTAGGAAACCATGGTTAACTTTCGTAAGGGGTGTCCATGACATACTTTGAAATACCATGGCCCATAAACAGGATAATCAATCAGCACTGTGGTATATATATATATATATATATATATATATATATATATATATGTATATTAAATCACTATGGTATTATCTGATAGCACACAGCCCAGGCCCAGTACTTTTTATAAGGGTAGATTAATTTTTACAGTGACCTCTTTGAAAAGCATAAATGAAAGAATGGACTGGTAATATAACTTAAGCAATAGCCCCAGCTGTGTGCAGCTCTGAGACTGAGAACAGCCTCTGATAAAAGCCCCGGTTCACCAGCACAGAGCGCTTTAATAGAAGGCAGCATAACAAAAAACACTGCTGCTTTGCTCCTTTCTTTTCCTTGCTTCAGGCTTGACTTGCCCCTGACTCCTCTCTCCTCTTTGCCTATTCCACCATGTTAATAACAACCCCGCAGGCAGTGTTTCTGCCCCTGACAGACCCTCAAACGCTATACAGGGCTTGTGTGAAAATTTCCCTGTGCTCCGTGCCAGTGTCATGCCTGGGGAGTCTGGGCAGATTGCCGAAAGAGACGCGCTTACCCTGGGGCATCATTATCAGTCCAGCTCCCCAAGAAACCTTCATCCTCAAGCCCTCGGTCCACAATAGCCTCACTTGCAGAGCATACAAGACAAAGAAAATGTACATATTCATACATATTGTAAACTGAGAAGCCTATGCATTTGATAACACATTACGGACTGGAGCCAAAAGCCACAACAAATGTGAAACATGCAGGATCACGGACAAAATAGCGAGCTGGATCACAGACATAAAATACATGCACAGCAAGACGAAACAAATATTTACAGGGCTAAATTACAAAGAAATTCACTCCTATACACTAGGTGGCACTGACCGACAAATACATTTTGTCTTTTTACAACAGGTGCATGCACCTTTCAGCTTAGGGAATGTCAAAGTGAACATTTTAACACGCTTAATGACATTTTTTATCAATACCTGTGAAAAAATATGGCAGATTACCTCTATAAATGTATATATATACATTTATTTGCATTTATTTGATCAACAGTAAAAACATTAATATTGTAAAAATGATTACAATTTAAAATAACTTCTAATTGTAATATATTTTAAACCGTAATTTATTCCTGTGATGCAAAACTGAATTTTCAGCATACTCCAGTCTTCAGTGTCACATGATCCTTCAGAAATAATTTTAATATGTTGATTTAGAGCTCAGGAAACATTTCTTATTATTAGCAATGTTAAAATCAGTTGTGTTGGTTAATATATTTATGGGAACCGTGATACATTTTTCCAGGATTTGATGAATAGAAAATTCAAGAACAATATTGATTTGCATTATACTTTTTTTGTAACAATATAGTTACAAAGTCTTTACTGTCACTTTTGATCAATTTAATAGCTCCTTGCTGAATAAAATTATTTTTGCAGCTATTATAATTTCAAAAAATGACTACCTGGTAGTGTACATTAGCAAACTTCGAAAAGAAACCAGGTTTACAAAGCGTTCATGAAATCCATCAAAAAGTCAACTGCAACTGCTATAGATCAAAAGCTCATATCTCAGTGGTCAGTCAGTTTTATTTTAATGGGCTAAAAAAAATTGTTTGATGACAGACAAATGTTTGTGCATGATGTAGAATAGAAACCCATTATATCTATTCAAAATCTTGTTTGCAGTGAAAATTCGCCAACAAATGTTCGTTCTCTGTGTGAAAAAGCCCTCAGGCTGGTCAGTCTCCGGCTGTGATCAGTGCAGAGAGCCTGGGGAGAATCTGCTAAACTCTCTTCCTCCTCCAGAGCCTCTGCAGCCATGGATACAGCGCTGCTGCCTGATCCGAGAGGTCAAAGCCAAGGTCACAGAGCTGCGAGTTTGCCGGCTGGAGATATTTATGAGTGAAAGCATGTCTCTATGAGCCCACGTGTGTCCACAGGGCTGATTAGGAATGTATGAAGTCTGTGTGTGAGATTCACACCATTTCTAGGAACGTCCACAACCTGTCCAACTCATCCTCTCACTGACCATATAGAAGTTTTACTTTAAGAACGTATTCTTGCATAATCTGGTATTTTTGTAAAGCGTATTCTGTCTATTGACAATATTCGCTACTTTAAAGCATGAAAACGGTAGCTGAGACTCCCATTCACAGTAGCTGAAAATCAAAGATGGCATCCTGGTCTCTGAGGACACTTCTGTCACCTTCAAGCCTGTCGTTTTAAACGCTTGTGTCAACAATCGATAGATTTAGGTTATTATCTTTTCCTTTCCCACTTTCACATCCCGCCTCACATCTTTTCCTGCCCCCTTCTCTCTTGCCTTGTGGTGTCTTTGTGAATGAGGCTGATGGATGAGAAGGAGTGGTGTGTCCTCTCTGTGCTGTGACTGGTCATGTCAATATCCCCGGGTTAATGTGAGATTGGGGAGTGTGTGTGTGTGTGTAAGAGAGAGAGTGTGATTTGGGAGAAGGTTGTTACAGGGCAAGAGGACCCGGGGTCATCACCCAGCACACCTTAATATTTAATCAGACCATTCCCAGCAACTCTACACCCTACAGAGAGAGGGATGAGAAAGAGAGAGAGGAAGACAGGATAAAAAGAACTCGCAAGGACATCCATCTAAAAAAAATCCACCTTTATTTAGTTGCGAACAGCGTCCAAATTTAACCTTTCTGCCAAAGGCAGAGGAATAGAGAAAATGTACAGGCCATGAAATGCTAATGCTGTCAACTGATTAAAATTGTAATCAATGCAGCTGAATTAATAAAATAATATCCTGATGAATGCATCAAATCAATCATAGTTAATTGGAAATAGTAATATTTGCTAACCTTAAGCCTCCAAATAAAGCCAATTTAAAAGCATTACATTAATTTGGCATACAAGTCAAATCTGCAATAAATATTTCAGAGCCTTCATATTAAATAGACTTTATAACGAATATAAAGTTTATACACTCAATTTATATTTATATTACGGTAATATAAAAAGGTACACAGCTGTCACTGGGGTGATACTCTATAAGGTACAAAAGCTGAAAGTTACTAAGATGTACCTTTTAAGGAGCTAATTTGCAAGGCTTGTAAATTAGGAGGGGGAGGACTATTTAAATAATTGAATGATTATTTAAGTGAAATTCTAAATTCTAGTCTAATTCTATTTAAAAAGTAATCTATTTGCAAAGAATATTTAATTTTAAAATATGCAGACATTCACTATTGTTATTTGTATGCCTAATATTTAAAAAACGCAAGTTTTGTCTTGACTGAATTCTTTGTGTAAGGTTGGGCAAGGCTTTGCTTTCCTCTGGTCAAAGGTCAGGAATTCTATACAGTATATATATATATATATATATATATATATATATATATATATATATATATATTCTTATTATAGAAAATAATCACTAGCTTCTACTGAGTTTGTCAATCTGTCTATGTTCACTATTCTTTCTTGCATAGTTGTGGCAAACAAATCATTCTCGGCACAGACCCTTGCCTTGGTTGCAAATTAAGTGAATACAAACAGATTTAGATGTACAAATGGCAATTCCTGGCCTCATATGGTTTTACTAGTGGAACATCACGGTAGGAAAAGATAGCACAAGACACTGAGAATTATTAGGGACTCAGTTAGATTGAGTGGATAGAGAGAAAAACAGAGGGAAAGAGACGGATAGGAGAGGACGGAACAAAGCGTAAGAAAATTAAAATGCCGTTCATCACTTCGAGTGAAGTCTCGTTTAGGTTTCTCAGAGAGGGAGAGAAGAACTGCGGCAAGTGCACTACAAAAATCTCACCTTATATAACACATGCAGCAAATGAGATATGGCCATTTAGCGAAGCACATATTCAATGCATTTACACAGTGAACTATTCATAAATGTTCTTGTATCTTGTGGCAATGAGCTTAAATGTACCATAGTTGCTTTAGCGGTGAAACAAACACACTTCTCTGGTAGCTGAGTTTGGCCTCTTGTGTGATCTGCAGCAAATGGCACAAGTGCAGTGGTTTTAGGGTGGAGGTGAGGGCAGGGCAGGACAGGAGGGACAGGAGGGCAGATGACCCTCTCAAGGGGAACTTCAGTCCCCACTTTAGCCAGCAAGAGTTCACAGTCCTGTCATGCTGTCCACACATCAGCATTTACACAAGAGCAGGGAGGGACAGGGAGAAAGAGAGAGAAAAACTGCTGAGCTTGCAGACTAGATGGAGTAGTGAAAATTTAACTAGCCTGATGAAAGCATAACTTTGCATGTCAAGTATTTTAAAAAAGAGAGAGAGAGAGATAAAAGAGGAGAGGTAAGAGATGAGCAAGCAGTAAGAATTGAGAAAGACTGGTGAAAGGAAAAGGACAGGAGAAAAGGACGACACTATATGAAAGCAGAGTAAAGTTTAAAGAATACTTCGGTTTTCACATGAACACAGTATGCGCACAGCCAGACGCATAGCCTTTTAAAATATACTCCATTTAATAACATGTGGAAACGCAAGCACTCGACACATGGAAAATGTCATATTTGTCCAGTATCTGCACTATTTCTCTCCAGAAGTTATAAATGATAAGTGTTTTTGTTCTTGATTAAACTTCAGTTGCCAGAATCTCTTAACCCCTTGCATCAATGCAGGTGTCTATTGTTGTTGCCGTTTCCAGTAGATTGTTGTTCTTTCTACAAGTTTGTCTGCACACGTATCCGATTTTATCCATTTATTCAAATGTAATGTTTTCCCATGATTTTATTTTTTAGATATTGAGGAATCGCGATTTTAAATAGAAATATTACCAAATGTTAGAATTAGACACTTTGACAATATGCCAATGATAACAGTAATGAGAAAAGAACGATCCAACCGCACGTGATTAAGCGCTCACGTGTGATGCTCTTAAGGCGCCAATCACACAGTTCGTGCTCCTGTGTTGACAAAGATGCGACGCGGGCAGTGGAATAGAAAAAAACATGCAAGAAGATGGGAGTGAACTTCTTTTAACTTGAGTGCCGTGTTTTTAGAAAGCCGTTTCATGCATGAGACTCTGCAAGAGACGCGAGCGCAGCAGTCAAACGCGCCCATATTTACATAGAAAAAACAATAGAAAAGCAGCACAAGCAAATAAAAAACCCGTAACTACTACTGTACGTCTGATATTTCATGTTTGCATCATGGTGACAGGCTAAAAGCTGCTGTTGTTTTTACAGAACATTTATAGTTAATATTAGTCTACTGGTGTTATACCTTCAGTCATTTTGAATTTGAATTACCTTGACTTTTGAGATTTTTGAAAGCATTTTCCTCGTGTTATTTCTGAACATATAATATTTATAAGACAAGTTTGTACAAGATGTATTTCAAGAATCTTTTCTGCAAAGATGTTTAACAAGTGTTTTAACACTTATATCATGTTGACAACTTCATCTGTGGTGCACTTGGAATATAATTTTCTTTAACTAGAGGGTTAATAAAGAAAAAGTTACTTGAATCATGTTGTAGTTACATTTTCAAGTTGACTAGTTAAAAATTGAAAAAAATAAATAAATACAATAAAAAAAAAATTGAGTATCGGTCAAACGTTCTGGGAAAAAAACAACAAGAAAAAGAGATTTAAATTTTTTGCCATATTGTCCTGCCCGAGTATGAAATTATGTCACTTACACTTTAGGCTTGAAGTGGATGGTTGAAAAATCATTTCCTGCATTGAAACAAGAGGTAGAAGGCCAAAGTTTCGGCAACTACGAAAAATGTTCCTCTAATCATCTCATACTACCAATAATAATATATTGCAGCCAAGAATATTGGCAAAATTCTTCACATAAACCCATGAATGAATTAAGAGAACTGTAAAGTGTATGAGTCATATGATGTTGACACTCTTAAAGGGATAGTTCACTCAAAAAAGATTAAAACGAAAAAAACATTTAATTTCTCACCAATGTCATTGCAAAATGATTTGATTTTGATCATAAAAGGAGATATTTTAAAGAATATTTCTACCAATTGAATGTTAGTACATCAAAACATCAGGTTGCACCATGTTTGATTCTAAATAACACTAAACTTATTATGCTTCAATATATAGAGGCCTCATACAAAGCTACTGTACCTTGAATGGATAAAAGCATCTGCCTAATGTAAATATAAAATGACACCCACAAGTCACTGTGCTTTCATTGCATGGGAAAGAGCAGCATTAGCATTCTGCAAAATATCTCCTTTTGTGTTCCACGGAAGAAGGAAAAGATGAGAGAATGATGACAGAATTGTTATGTTTGGCGTGAACTGTCCCTTTAAGAAGCACAAACGTCGAGTTGAAGAACTAATTGGTGAGTTGAATGCTTGGCAGTCTGTCCTAAAAACATTCATTAACACGTTCACTTGTCATTTCATGGCTCGAATGAAGCCAGCTCTTGTTGAAGTCTCACTACGAACATATTTTGTTAATGCGCGTGAATAGCAGCATCTGTAAATGTCTCTGGTCCTGTTAAGTCTTGTAGTACAAGAGTGTTTGTGTTAGGCACAAGTGTTTGGTGAGACTCTTGACCTCAGATTGCTCTTCCACAAGCATTTTAAAGGGTGTGTGAGCTGTTTACTCTACTGGCAAAGTGTTGATTGGCTGTACTCTATGTGCTCAGTGGAGAACAGCTGCTAAAATCAACCCAAATGACAGCTTTCTTCATATGTCTCGTTCCCTCTCTCACTGCCTTTTACACAGATTTGTTCAACAAGTAACAGTCTGGAATTCAAGACATCTTATACTCAACCCACCTTCTTCTTCTCTCTCTCTTCATCTGTAGGAGCCGTACGAGCGTCTAGTATCTTCCCCATCCTCAGCGTCATCCTGCTCTTCATGGGTGGCCTGTGTATAGCTGCCAGCGAGTTCTACAAGTCCCGTCACAATATCATCCTCAGTGCAGGAATCCTCTTTGTGTCTGCAGGTGAGTCTATGGAACGAACCAAGGACGAGATACAAAAGTCAATATAAACATACCCTTGAAAGACCCAGATTCTTTTGTTTGCATTCTGATTTGTTTTCATTTCTGAGCAGTATTTGAACCCCTGTACGTCACTGATAAGCATCACACACACACTCTTTAGAAATAAATGATGCATCATGCTCTTATACTACAACTCCTACAACACCTGCACATCTCAAATATACCATTATTTTTCACAACACAGGTTTTCAGCATAATGCATAAAGCTCAATCGGGGCTCACCAGTTCAAGGACTTTTTCTGTTTGTCCACTCATGCCAGCACATTTCTACTTGCCTGTCATTTAATAATCATTTTTTATTCATTAAAACTTAATATTATGAGCTATATACAATTTTTATATTTATCATGTTAAATGTATATATTTTAACATACCCTAACATTTTTTTAATGTTTTTGAAAGAAATCTGCATTGATTTGATCAAACATTTTAGTAAAAACAGTAATATTGTGAAACATTATTACAATTTGAAATAGTTTTTTTATTTTTTATTTTAATATATTTTAAAATGTAATTTATTCTTGTGATGGCAAAACTGAATTTTTAGCATCATTACTTCAGTGTCACATGATCCTTTGGGGATACTTTATATATTATTATAAAGTTGTGCTGCTTAATATTTTTGTAAAAACTAACCTTTTTTCAGGATACTTTGATGAATAAAGTTCAAAAGAATTGCATTCAACATAGAATTTTGTAACAATTATAATGTCTTTACTTTCACTTTTGATAAATTTAATGCACCCTTGCTGAATTAAAGGATTGATTTCTTAAAAAAAAAAAATCTTACAATCTACAAATGTTTTGAACACAAGTCTATATTAAATTATGGAATGAAAAAATATATATTTTAATTTTTTCACCCATATAATTTCTTTTCATCAAATGTTTAGTTTTCTTTAAAGATAAAGTTTGCATTAGTAGCTGGAAATTATATGGTTAAACAAAAACCCCAAGATGAGTTCAGAAAATAATGGCATGCATGGAAAACCATTAATAATTAATTTGTCTTTTTTAACCCCGTCTTACTCATGCTTCCACAAATTATTTTCAACCTTAACTTAGTCAGTCAGTTTTACCAAGGTGACAAGCTGACAATCAGAATTTGCAACTAAATGTAATAGCAAACCTGATGTTTAAGTTTGGAAGACATACACATGATCAAACGTTGTAAGGCTGACCCAGTAGGGTAAGTGACAGTTCGCTCAACTAACACAAAGCTCTCGCACAGGCCCTCAATGCTGTTTAGCAGTGCAATTCAGTAAAACAAACATTTTCTGAAACCAACAGATTTGGCCTTAATGCCCAGATCAGCACAGTATCACTTTAGAAACAAGGTCTTGCGCTAGACTTTTTCGAACAAGCTGCCTCAGTGCTATACAGTAGCCAGTTAGCAAGTCGATTTCTTTTTCTCTGACTCTCTTTGGTCCTGATTCTGTTGCTAGGCTTAGAGAGGCCGTTTGGGATTAAACTCTAAAAATATGGTGTCCCTGACACACTTTCCCAGTGATCCATCATGGTGGTTTCACTCTGTCACAGACAACTCCACCAGAGTGTGACTGAAGTCAGCAGTGAGCCACAGATCATGTTCCTGTGAGGTCAGCCGCTCCAGTCTTTGTTATAAGCTCACTTCTTCACTCTGATCTCCTCATTTACTTGCTCACTCTGACAAATTAAGGCACTCAGCGTTTAGTTTATGGCTAAGGGGTTAAGGATATTGTGAAACCGGCTCTGTTAACCTTACCATTTAGAGGGCAGTTACACTTTATTTTGTAAGGCACAGAGATGACAGTAAGGTTCTGTCATCCTCGGCTACATCCAGGGTCTAAAATTAACTTTTTGCTAGTCAATAGAGAAACTGCATCAGCTGTGAAACTCTATTTTCAACTATTATTTAAATGTTATATTTTTCTCATTAAAATGGGCTAATTTAAGCCATTTCATCCTGTGTTTCATCCACAGTGCAGTTCACAGGAATTATTAAACATCAAAGATAAACTTCAGATGATAAACTTACCACTGAGGTTTAATCTGTTTACAACACACAATGTATTTTAATGTTTTCTTTAAAAAATTATTTGCATGAACATTAAGTAAGCATTAAATAAACGGCTTTATTGAACACAGTTTATTTCTACGTGAAGGGGTGGACATGCTGTCCTGGACAAAACTTCTCAAACATTAAAACCACAGCAAGTTACAACTGTTGAAGGAGAGTCAAACTTACCAGCTTTTAAAAATGGCTCCTCTGAAGACTGATGTCAATTCCTTATACTCCTATCATAAAGGTCACTGTTAAAATAAGGATAAATAGTTGGCATCAGAACTCACAGACACGGGTACATTAATTCAAATGTTTTAAATTAAAAACATTTATTTAATGTGACTGATCTATTTTGAACAGAAAAACTAATACACATTTTATGATAAAGATTTGCTGGCAGGAAATTGCATATACTATTTTTTAAATATATATAAAACATTTACCACCAACACATAAATATAATATTTTACATGATACGTTTTATTAGTTTTTGGATATTACTTGATTTAAGCTTGCAAAACTTTTAATAACAAATGTTTGTTTAGTGCATGTCTTCAGATGTTGTAAACACAAAAAGTTTATGTGTCATTGACCCGTATATCACTGCACAGCACCCATTAACCTTAGTCTGGGACTTTATATTGTAGCAAAAGGATGACACTTTAAGCAATTTTGATAAAAGGCACATCAAGATGTGTTACACTTCCTGAAAAAAAAAAGATATAAAAGCTGTCACTGTGGCGGTGCCCTTTCAAGAGGTATTAACCCAATATGTGCCATTTACTTATAAGCGCATTCGCAAGAGAGGAACTTTTCCATAGTTGTAGTGTTGTGTTCTTTTCTCAGCCTCGATGATATGTAACACTGCAAGTTGTTATAGGAGATTTAGTCAGATTTTCACACTCTTTCAATCGTGCAAATTGTGCATTTACATTTCATCACTATTATCACAAAACCCACAACACAACAGAAACAGCTTTGAACGCGGTGTCCTCCATTCACCGGTTGCTGATGTTTGTAAATGTCACGAAAAAAACGTCGCTGTCGGCCGCTTCAGAGTTCCCGCTGCCAGTGTGAATGCAACCAGGAAAACGGCCCAAGGGAGAAATTGGTTCTCAGAAACGACCCTGCTGGCTACTACGCAGTGCGAAAGCGCCTATATATATATATATATATATATATATATATACTTTATGTACTAATGTGTACCTTTTAGGGGCAAATATGGTGATAAGGTGTACCTTTTGAAAGGGTACCACCCCAGAGACAGCTTTTGTACCTTTTTTCTGAGAATGTTGACTGTGAATAAGCATTTTAGCCTGGGGTTAAAATATGTCCTCTCTTCCCCACAGGCCTCAGTAACATCATTGGCATGATCGTGTACATATCAGCCAATGCGGGGGATCCCTCAAAGAGCGACTCCAAGAAGAACAGCTACTCGTATGGCTGGAGTTTCTACTTTGGTGCTTTGTCCTTTATCATGGCTGAAATGGTGGGCGTGCTGGCCGTGCACATGTTCATCGACCGGCACCGGGAGCTGCGGGCGGGCGCGCGGGCCGCAGATTACCTGCAGGGCTCGGCTATCACGCGCATCCCCAGCTACCGGTACCGCTACCGGCGCCGCTCCCGCTCCTCATCCCGCTCCACAGACCCCTCGCACTCCCGCGACGCCTCGCCGGTGGGCTTGAAGGGTTTCGGGGCTCTGCCCTCCACCGAAATCTCCATGTACACACTCACCCGCGGGGGTGACACCCTAAAGGGCAGCCACGGCACTCCCACCGCCACCTACAATTCGGAGAGGGACCACAACTTCCTGCAGGTCCACAACTGCATCCAGAAGGACCTGAAAGACTCATCCCACACTAACACAGCCAACCGACGCACTACCCCCGTATGAGGCACAACCTCCCCCCATATAGATAGCTGGGCGAGGGAGACGGGAGCAGGGCAGAGAGGGGGCGGAGGCCCCAAATATTACAGATCAAACTTCATGTACCATGCGTTTTCACGATTTGGAGGAACCGGGAGGATTTTTACATTTCGATCAAAGATTACACATGTATGCATGATTTTGCCATTTGCCATTGACAAAATGAGGCTGGTTTGAAATGGAGAGAGGCTATAAGAGATATGCAGAGGGGTACTTTCGGCCCGTGGCACGGGAGCTGTAGCTTGTGGTATTGATTTGACATGTTTTTGTTAAGGAAGCATTTCACCACCCATCGGTCTACATGGATCAGCAAGCTACTGCTCCCTCATAAGTCTTCTTCCCCTCTCCACTATATTCATCATATTTATTTATTTGCTCATTTGTTATTTGCATTAAAAAAAAAACTGTGAACCACTGCAGTAAGGTATTCAGTAAGAAATAGCCCGGTCTGCAATCTCTTACAAAAGGTACAATATATATACATATAGTATATATATATATATATATATATATGTATATATAAATTTTATAAATAAATTAACATAATAATCAAGACTTTTCTGAGGCAAAAAAAAAGTCAAACTGCTGTTTGCTGGGTCATGATCTGTTAGAAAAGAAACTCTGTGTCCCTGAGCTGCGACTGTAGCTGGACGATGGACGAAATCACAGAGAATCTTCACTGCAAAGCTGCTGTAACACGAGACTGACAAAGACGTGCAACCTTAGACAAAATTCTATTCTTTTAAAAGAACCTTCTCATCTTTTTCTCAGTCCCTGTTTGCTTCCTTTTTTTTCTCTACTCTCGCATTCGGTCGTCATGGGAGCGAACGACAGAAAAACAAACGCAAACCCCTTCGCTGGCACGAGCGACAAAAAGGGGTCAGAGTTCGCTGAAAGACTCCAGAAACGACTGCCAAGACGAAAAAAAGGAAGGAGGAAGGGGGAGGAAAAAGAAGAGGATGCTGAACTCTTAATAAATACTTGCAAGAACGCAAGCGAATAAAGTACGAAATATTACGAGAAACGAAGCTAAGTGACTCACGAATACAAAGATTAAATGCATGCTATAAATTTACAGCAAACCTGCTCTTGAAACTTAAGTTTTAAAGGATAATGATAATTATAAAGGGAAAAGCAATGTTAAAAAAGTTAAATATTAATGTTTTGTGTACTCTTTCTGTTTTGGTTTTTATTATTATTAATTATATTATTATTATAATTAATCATTATAATAATATACTTTGGTGATAAACCAAGCAAACGAATTATGACAAAACTGCTTTTTTAATTCTGAGTTGTTTCTTTGTATCCACATGTATTTCTTTTACTTCTTTTACTTATTTTTTCTCAGAATCACACGCCTTAGTCATTTCGTATTTCTTTGGATTCATTTTAAATGTGTCGTTTTCTTTTAAATGAAATCTAAAGGTGCCAAAACAGAATGATCCTAAACTTGGATGCATCAAGTCCTGATGAATAAACAGACAAACCCAAGGGGGAACAAACTCGCTGCTTCTCTGTGTTTGCAAACCCTCACGCACCTGAAGAAGTCTCGAGCGCCATTCAAACCAGCAGGAAAGCAGGCCGTGTTGTGAGCGAGCACGAGGCTTTCCAAATGAGTCAGACGTGAGTAAGTAACAGTAGGGAAGTGAAGTAACAGGCCACGTAATTACTCATCTGTTCCAGGCTCATCTATACGTGGGAAATGGTCTCTTAAGTATGTAATGTATCTGTTGCGCTAATAATGAGTGTGAATGATTCGGCATGTTTTGCTTTGCTCTGATGGAGCGAACCCAGAAAAATGGAGGGAAAAAAAGGATGTGGAGGAAAAAGTGTGCCATGTTCCAGTGAAACAGAACACAGGTTTGTAATAAAACATGTGACCTACTCAAGCGTTCTAGCATGCTAAAAGCATCACTTTCATTCCCGAAGACAGGTTCGGATTTACACGTAGGACAGAATCGCTTCAGAGAGCAGCAGAGGGCTTGAGTTTTACTTTCAGAATTAGTTCATATAAGCATGAATTCATGCTCGATAAGAGAATATGTCAATCTAGACAACAAGCTTTCCTGTGAGGAATGAATTGTCTCAGGCAGGGAATTTTGTTTTTGCTGCTATACATATTGGATTTATGCCTTCTTAATATATGCTGAAATCTGACCCGCCGTCTATAAGCGACAGCCATTTTGTGAGTCTTCCCTCGACCAAGGAGGCAGAGAGAGTGTGAAATTACAACCACATGCAAGCAGTGTTTTATGCCTTTTTCAGTTCTCTGAATTAAAATGCTTCCCTCATTCTCCCACTCCATGTATTCCCTCATCCATCTCCCTCCATCTTGTTGGGCCAACATGCTTGTCCTTAATTTGCCTCCCATGCACAATCTCTCATTTTTCCCTCCCTCAGTGAATCATCTACTTGCATACTACACCCCCTCCCCCATCTATTGCTCTTGCTCCTTTCTTTTCCTCTCGCTCTCTTTTACATCTATCCTCCTCTCCGTTACACATTCATCACTCGCTCTGTCCTTTTTCTCCTTCATCACATTCCGACGTCTCTCGCATCAACTTTCTCATTCTTCTCATCCGGCAAATCAAATTCTACCCCCTATCCACCCAGCTCCCTCTCTCCTCATTACAATACTGTGGAAAAAGGGGGAAAAAATCAACAGATTTAAACAGACAAATCAATCATCAGGTAATAGCCTCTTCGTTCCCGAGATCAAGATTACCGGCTGATGAATGAACACGCTCACTCTTTAGTTTCCTCTAAATGAGCCACTGTCTCTCAGACTATGGGATGGCAGTACATACTGAAGTGGCATGTTTGCTGCCTCTGCTCAGATTTCTCTGTGCTTTTGTGTTTTGTAGTTTTCAATCGGGGGGCGGGGGGCCAATAGTAAAACAGTAGCAAAACTCAAGAGCTTGTTGATTTAAATGTGATGACTTGTCATATTTCTATTGGTATTTTAAGCAGAAATTTACTCTCACTCTGATGTGAAAAGCTGAGTCTTACCATTTGCACATACAGACAATAATCAAAACACCCGTGTTTTGCAATCGAAGTTGCAGATTAAGAGTTACAAATGTGTAAAATGACATTCACATTAACAAAATGACAGACACAAATGTGTACAATATATTTACTTTTGCACTTTACTTCAGTATCGCTGTACAACCTCAAGTCGGCACTTACAACCTCTCAGATCTTGCAGATCAAGTTCAGATCTTAGCGCTTTGACTTTTGCTACTCCTTTCGCGATATTCCTGTAGTAAAACTCACTTGTGCACTTGAAAAAGCCATTTTAAATGAGTATGAATATTAATATTAATATGACAAGTTCTCACATTCAAATCAACAAGCTCTTGAGTTTTGTTACTGTTTTTCCAAGGCGGCAGCAGAATGACTTTCAGTGAAACAAAACAAGTATTAAAATAAGCAAAAATAACTAATCAAGACATTTCTAATTTTTACTCATCCCCTGAACAACTAGGTAGAAATTTGGAAAATGTATTTATTTATTTTTTAAATCCTTATCCTTATCTTGTAAACAATCGCAAAAGTCATGGGGCCATTGAATACTGTTGTGGACAATTAGGGGCTCTGGAGTCAAAAAGTTTGAGAACCACTTAATTAATATTGTAAATCCCATAGTAAAATTTTGAAGAACAATTTTTGTTTTTTCAGATTTTTCTCCCAAAATTCCTTAATGCAAATGAAATAAGAAACTAATGACACAATTGAGATAATAAATGTAGAAAAATAAATGTTGCATTGCTTCTTTCAATTGCTCTTAGAAGAATATGATGATAAATAATTGAGAAAATATAAGACTTAAGCTAATATAATTATTAGTTAATTATTCATTTATTGCTGTCCTTTAAGAAAAGGAGACATTAGAGGGGAGCTTAGTAATTTTTGTTACTGCCTTTTATGGATTTTTCAAATGTAAACGTATTTTTGTATGGTGTTTTTTCTTTTTTTAAAACAAGGACGAAAACTTACTGGATGCACTTTTTCAAACACATCTCCTTTATGATTTTCACTTCCTTTGGGATTATACACAATTCAAATAGGTACACTGTAAAAAGTGATAAGTTGACTTAACTTAAAAAAATTGAGGAAACCCGTTGCCTTAAAAATTTTAAGTAAATGATAATTTAAAAAAAATAAGTTAATTGAATTGTCAAGTTCAATTTTTTTAAGTTAAGTCAACTTTCACTTTTTACAGTGTATACCAAACAAGGGGCTAAAGAAAATGAGACTATCTTCGTTATTCACAGTATGAATGCAGTAATGCAGAGACACAGGCGGTGATTTGAGTTCAGGGTTTGCAGTGATGCCAGCGTGTATGTGTGTGGACACTGGCGCCGTGGCTGAAGGCATACAGAGAGACCTACATTTCCCTCTCCAACGATCCCATTCTGTGGCTGGGAGGCGAAAAACTGTCAGCCCTTAAAAAGAGTATTAAAAATAAGGAGAGATATTCCATGTCTAAAGTGCGCCTTTTTTCCCCTCTATACCGCCTGAAGCTCTGTTCACACTTACAGAGAATTACAGCAACTAAGTGACCAGAAGTTGTTCATTTTCAATGATCATTTTCTAATTCATGTACGGTCCACTCTTGGAAAGATATTTGCAAGTAAATTGCACATATTTCATTATATTATAAAGGATATTCTCCAGTTTTTGGATGGCTCTGAAAGAAACACTTCACCCAAAATTGACTTCCATTGTATAGACAAAAAATACAATGGAAGTCAGTGCGAAACAAAACAGTTTGGAACGACATGAGGGTGAGTAAAAGGATGGCAGAATTTGTATTTTTGGCCAGACTATCAGACTACCCTTTAAAAGCATTTCACTGTTCTATATGATTAGTCTCTGCCCACATGTCAGAAATTGTCAGCACTCTGAGTGATTTTTATTCATAAAATGATATTTGTTCAACTAATCGAAGATTTGATGCATTGCTACAGTTTACAATTCTTTTTTTATTCTGAAAAATGTTAATATTTGCAACAATAAATTTTATTATGATCAGCAGTAAATTTCAATTTTGGTTATCAAAAGCTGTGGTCAGTTATGCAGCCCTCCAGCAAGAAACAACAGTGACCTGGTGACCTCCAGCAATAAAATCACTGTTAGTATAAATGAGGTTTGAATCTTCAAATATTGTCTTTGCATCGGACCTCTCTTTTGGATCCGTCTCTCTCTTTTTCTTACCCGGAGTGTCAATATCTGCATCTTGCTGTGAGACATGATGTTAGGTATTAGCCCCTTGCTGTGTACCTGTCAGTGTCTGTCTACCCATCTCCAGCCTTCTCTTTCCTGCTACCTCTCCATTTGACACCTCTCTCTGTCTCTTCTCTCTCTCTCTCCATTCTTATTCCCCATCACTCTGTAGGTCTATCCATGCATATCTGTTTCCTTTCTCCCTCCCTCTCCCTCTCTCTCTCCTGTTGTGGTGATCAAACGTGCCTTGTGTGTCTCTCTGCAGTGCTGTGTGATCAGAGTGGTGAGTGAGCACAAAAGAGAGAGAGAGAGACTGTGTGTGTGGTTGCTTTCTCAGAGACCCGAGGAACATGCTGTCCCCTTCTGGCTGGGAATACTAAAGGCACAATCCCACAGCTGCTGCCTTTGTGTCTCCAGCCCCTGACCACACTTATATAAGCCCAGACCACAAAGCCAACTGTCCAACAAGCCTAAAATTCAACATATCTCTATCATCCTTTCAAACAGTCAGGAACGAGACACGACACAGAGCTGTGTTGTGTTGTGTCTGTTTTTTGGGGGGTATCTCAAGCTTGTGATGCTCAGCTGGGATCTGAGCTCAGCTGAGTTCACCTGGGTCAGGCTAAGTTTAAACTTAAATGAGACTCAAATACTGAAACGGGGTTTGGGGAATAAGTGAACTGTAATTTAACCTTTTTTTATGTTGTATGGAGATATTTATAAAGATAATATGAAGTAAAATATTACACATACAGTGGAGAGCAATACAATTTCCTAAATGTAAGGGTCATTGCTTAGTCCTATTTGAAGTTTCTCTAACAGGAGTAGAAGAGCAGTTTTTATTTCATGAGTTAAATATATTCTGAAGCACAGCATCAAAAACTGAAAAAATCAGATTTTTGAAAAAGAACACTGATGAAAATTAGAGAACACTTTCAGATACCTCCCAGTTATTGGTGTTAATCTGCTAATTATATGACAACCCCTATTTAACTGGCAGCTTAACTTTCCAGTTATCACTGACTTTGCAAGATGGTGAGCTGTTCTAAAGTGACTGAAACCCTCCAACTGCAGGTTGTCCAGACGAAGGTCAATAGCAGCCATAGCAAGAAAAGCTGGTCGTTCCAAATCTGAGATTTCTAGAATATTGCATCTTTACAATGTCACAAACTCATTCAAGTCCCCCAAAAAGGCTGGTCATCCACAAAAACAAATGCACAAGAGGACAGGATAATACAGAGAATCTCAGTGGGCAGTCGGTTCAACACTGCAGCTGGAATTGCTCGTCAGTTCAGTGCTGCACAGGGTAAGGATCTTTCTTGGCATGCAGTGTCTCGACGATGGACAGAGAGCCCGCTCTCTCTCAACAGCAGAAAGAATCAAAAGGCCGCTATAGCGAACTGGTCCAAAGTTCACTTCAGTGATGAAAACAAGGTTAATTTATTTGGGTCTGATGGGAAACATTATGTTCATTGTCAAACCAGGGAAAGACTAAACCCTGAGTGCGTAAAGCAGTCAGTGAAAGGTGGAGGAGGAAGTGTCATGGTTTGGGGGATATTTTGTGCAGCAGGAGTTGGGCCTCTTATACAGATACAAGGCAGAGTGAATGCAGATGTCTATCAGAGCCTCCTGCAGCAACATGCAGTTCCTTCCCTGTGCTCATCGCCCAATCAGCCAGCAAACTGAATGCAGTACAATGCCCCCTGTCACACAGCAAAACATGTAAAGCAGTTCCTCGAAGCTGAAAACATTGAAATGATGAAATGGCCAGCCCAGAGTCCTGATCTAAGCCCGATCAAACATCTATGGAAAATACTTGGCGACAAAGATATGGCTAAGAAACCCACTACACGCTAACTGTGGTAGAGAGTGGACCAAGATCACACCAGCGCAGTGTGAGAAACTAGTCATTCAAAGTACACTTCCTACTAATTTTTGACTGCTGTAACCTTCAGAAATTTTAGTTGTAATATTTCTTTGTGCTACAATCATTGTTGTTCTCTAATTTTAATCACTGTGTTTTCCTTGGATATTTTTTAAAACAATGTAGCATGATATAGCCACAACTACAATTCCTTCAAATTTTGAACAATGATGCAGGGGGCACTGTTTGCAACGTGTTCATTGTCAAACTACAAAATTACTTTATTTTTAATACAAAAAGCTGTCAGCTTTTTATTTTATGTTATTGACTAAATATTTTAGTTTGTCTTGCATATTTTTTTCATTGGACCAGATTACATTTTAAGCTATATAATTAATATGCACTATATTGTCAAAAGTATTGGAACACCCCCTTCTAATGAACAGGTTTGTCTACTTTAGTCATTTCCATGAGGACAAATTTTAATGTTTAAGCATATAATGATATTCTAGGGAATTGTGTGCTTCTAATTTTAAAGCAACAGTTTGGACACTTTTGTAATCTTACATGACAATGTCTCTGTGTATAAGGCAAGGTTCAAAAATAAATGATTGATTCAGTCAGTATGGAAGAACTTGACTGGTCTGCAGAAAGCCAAGTCCTAATCCAAGCTGAACACCTCTGGTGTGACTTTAAATGCAGACACCAATGACTTGTACATATGGGTCATTTTAGACACTTCCAAAACTGCTGAGATGGAAATACCATTTTTAAATACATGAATTATGTTTCCATCTTTGTTGCCACAGTTTTGGAAGTGCCTTTTTCTGTTCTAAAGAAGGGGGTGTCCCAATACGTTTGTGCACATGTATTTTATTAATATTATTATTTTTAAGATTTATAAACTTAATATTAAGTATATCTTCAGTATGTCTTGCATATCTATACACTATATACACTGCCGCTCAAAAGTTTGGGATCAGTAAGATTTTGTATGTTTTTTAAGGGAGTCTCTTCTGCTCATCAAGGCTGTATTTATTCGATCAAAAATACAGAAAAAAAAAAATCTTATTGCAATTTCTAATATTGGTTTCCTATTTTAATATACTTTAAAACAGAATTTATTTCTGTGATGCAGCGCTGAATTTTCAGCATCATCAGTGTCACATGATCCTTCAGAAATCATTCTAATATGCTGATTTGAAAGTGTTGAAACTGTTGTGCTGCTTAATATTGTTTTTTTTTTTTGTAACCAGTGATACTTTTTTCTTTGATTCTTTGATGAATACAAAGTTAAAAAGAACAGCATTTGTTCAAAATAGAAATCTTTTCTAACAATATAAGTCTTTAGCATTTATTCATTTAACACATCCCTCCTAAATAAAAGTATTAATTTCTTTTTAAAAAAAAAGAAAAATTGCTGACCCCAAACTTTTGAATAGCATTGTATATTGTAACACAAAATTTATTTTTTTAAATAAATGCTGTTCTTTTTAACTTTTTATTAATCAAAGAATCCTTATATATATATATATATATATATATATATATATATCACAGGTCCCAAAAATATGAAGCAGCACAACTGCTTGTTTCCAACATTGATAATAAATCAGTATATTAGAATGATTTCTGAAGGATCATGTGACACTGAATACTGGAGTAATGATGCTGAAAATTCAGCTTTGATCACAGGAATAAATTATATTTTAAAGTAAATTAAAATAGAAAACTGTTATTTTGAATTGCAATAATATTTCACAAAATAAATGTATTTTTGATCAAATAGATAACTCCCTTAAAAAAACATAAAAAATCTTACTGATCCCAAACTTTTGAGTGGCAGTGTAGCCACGCATAGACTAGTTATGTGAGTATAGGCCTATATAGCCTACTTATATAATATAAAATTATACTCATGCTCAAAATCATAATCAAGCCTCTTCTTGTTGACTGTTTTATCTAGAGCTTTTGTTTATAGTTATATAAATTAGCCCATGTGCAGACTAATGCAAACCATTCGGATGAAAGACGTAAAGCAAAGACATTCTGCAAACGACAACTGAACTGGCTGTCTGAGCTAATGAGGGACTACTCATTTGACTCTGTAATGAATGTAAATTATGACACAACACCAACAAATTCAGCTCTCTCACTCACATAAATGGAGCAGATGAACAGCCCGTGTCTAATTAGCAGCTGTATCACCCATTGCTCAGCGCGATGACCAGCCGATGTCCCTCCACATGCAGACAGACGGTGGGATGCACAGCTCCGCCGCTCGCCCTCTAGTGGTTAGGTGAGAGTTCGGTGGGTCTGTCTTCTGCTCAGGAGTCTGGTGATGCTGTTGCTGGCTTTAAGAATGCTGTGTCCATAGGAACCAGCTCAGAATACTGATTCCACAGTGCAGCACTTGTGCATCAGGGCTGCAGTCAGGCAGACGCTAGCCAAGGACTGTCCACTGTCTCTACCGCGTCGTCTTCAGAAAATAAAACCAATGCATGTGGTTGATGGTTGAAGATATGCTCTGCTCATACTGTGGGGTTTCAATGCAGTCCATAAAGGATAAATACAAAATAAAATTAAATAAATAAATAAATGGCTGCCTTAGACAATGAAAACATGTATTTGAATATTATTGCAAGTTTGTCTTTACATTTTCGTTTTTCTCCATTTTTTTTTATTTATTTATTTAATAGTACACAGCAAAGACCAGTTGATACAACCAAATAATAAAGAAATATAATTCTTTATTTCTTTTTTATATAATTCTTCTAATTAAAAATCCAGTGCATGTTTTCTTTATGTGGCACAGATGCTCTTGTCTTTTATAAAACATCTGTGCACTTTATAACACTACTAACAGAGATATTAGAAGTGCATTTGGGCATTATATCCTCCTGACATGTAAAACAACATAACCATGGACAAAAATGTTTAAATATATATTTATATATTCATAATTTTATTATAAAAAAAACCAAGCTATAACATATCCTTATGCATAAATCATGCACAGCAATGGTATCGAGTGCGCTAACTGAGTGTAACCAGCACGTTTAAAGAGCATAAACAATGTAATGAAGGGTAGTTATGACATGAGAGGGGAAGAGGAGGAGGGGTGGAGAGCAGAAGATAGGACAGTGTGGGGAATAGCTGTATGCCCTGCCAGAGCTCCTTACGTAAGTGCACAGAGCAGAGAGGAGACCAACACAGACTCGCCCTTCAGCCACTATGACATACCGCTTCGGCCCTTTCATCCCTGCGCTTCTCTCTTTTACTGCACACTCCATTATTATACCTCCAAAAAAGGGCTAAACAACATGCATTTAAAAATATCTGTATATAATTCATAAGAAAGCAACCCCCGCCCGCACCCCCTTAAAAGACACTTTAAAGACAGTCTTAGTGGCTATGTTTGTGCAACTGGCTCCAAGTATCTTCATGCTATGCTATTAAGTATGTTAAACATTAAAGGGATAGTTCGCCAAAAAATGAAAATTCTGTCATTAATTACTCACCCTCATGTCGTTCCAAACCCGTAAGACCTTCGTTCATCTTCAGAACACAAAATAAGATATTTATGATGAAATCCAAGAGCTCTCTGACCCTCCATAGACAGCAACACAACTGACAAGTTCAAGGCTCAGAAATGTAGTAAGGACATCATTAAAATAGTCCATGTGACATCAGTGGTTCAAACATAATGTTATGAAGCTACGAGAATACTTTTTGTGTGCAAAAATGAAAATAACTTTATTCAACAATTCTACTCCTCCAAATCATGCCTTCTGTCATTATCTAGAGTACCTCTGCACATAAACAAGGCATGTGCGTGGTGCTGCTGATGTAGAACAGAGGAATGTACGCGCATACGTCGTGGTACTCTCTATAATGCAGAACATGTGATTTGGAGGAGAAGAATTGTTAAGTCAAGTCATTATTTTGTTTTCATTGTGCAAAAAAAGTATTCTCGCAGCTTTGTAAAATTACAGTTGTCACATGGACTGTTTTACCGATGTCCTTAGTATGTTCCTGGAAACATTTCAGTTGTATTGCTTTCTATGCAGGGTCAGAGAGCTCTCGATATCATCAAAAATATCTTAAGTTGTGTTCTAAAGATGAATGAAGGTCTTACGGGTTTGGAACGAAGTAATTAATGACAGAATTTTCATTTTTGGGTGAACTATCCCTTTAATGGTCATTATAATTTAGTTTAATCTACAAATATAACATGATTTTGTAGGAAACATAGAACCCATTAAAAGTTCTTTGAGCCAATGGGGATCGCTCCTAATGGAAACCCAATTTTAAGGTAGGACCCGAATTGTCACAACACGGACACAAAAAAATCACTATCTTTGCTAATGGAAACCACAGAACTGCGTTTCAAGTAAGACTACATACCTCAGACGCCACGACATCAAGCTCCATTGAAGGCCGTCTCGATTTAAAGGATCCTAGGAAGGCAACCTTCACTTCGTGACCTTCATTGCATTTTGAAGGATGCATCAAGTGTATGCTTTGTGTCTAACAGTCACTCATAATTCTTTACACATATTCCAATTCATGAAAAACATTTGGTGGCAAATGAGGCGGAAATGAACATTATTGTTATAATATTATTATAATTTCATTATAAAATCAAAGTGTTTTCGGAGATGAAGGTATTATATTTTCTTTTGTGTAAATGAATCACAACTGTCCATGATGGGAGACCACAGACGGTTGTCTTTCACTGCTTTAATCATATAAAGTTTTTATTACCATGTGCTTTTCCCAAATTAATTTTTAATAGTATTTTCGTGCTGTGACTATTTGACCAATCACCACCGCAAATTCAATGTGATTAGGCTAGTATGCTAATCAGCCAAACCTTGACCCCTTGCCTTTATCCCGAGTGAAATCTAGGCCGATTCTAGGATTCATGCGTTTTCTAATCCAAACAGTTTTTCCCCCACTATCTTTCACTGAATCTGGGTTGATTCTAAGTAAGCCTTTCCCCTTGAAAAAGCACAAAAAACACAAGCAGTGACAACAAAAGTGATGACAACACTCGTCTAAGCTAATCAAAAAAAAAAAAGGTAAAAAATTAAGGCGCCATCCTTGATAAATCCTTATGAATATTGCCGGAAGGGTGGTGGGTGAGGGGCGAAGCGATTCTTGCCAAGAGAGCAGAATATCTTCCATGTGAGGAGGAAGAAAGGCCTAAACAGTGTGTGAAGAGCTTCCAGGGTTCTTATTACGCTGTGAAATGATGGGGGAAGCAATTTTGCAACGAGTCAGTGAGGACAAAGAGTCTTAATTAGGTGAGTTCCCTTCGGACCGTCGTAAACAAAAGCCTCAATCCGAACTTGACGCCCCCAACGCTCAGAGGGATGTTCCGTACTCAAGGACAAAACCTAGAGGCATTGCAAGCATAACCATTGTTGTTTTAGATCGCTACAACAAAATTTACACACTAGGAAAACAGGCAGAGAGCACGAGGTTGCAACAAAAGTCCTCAGCAGCCCTGTTCCTACTATGATGTAATGGTGGGATGGGAGGCCAGAGGGAGTGGGGAGAGCCAGCTGTTTCTTTGGTATGGACATCTGGGCATGAGCGCTGTGGGGTGTTGCATTTGGACAGATGAACATGACAGGGAAAGGTAGAATTCCTGACACTGCCCTAATCAGTCCCATCACCCCTCATTACAATGAAGCTGCTGTCAGACAGAGCTAATTTGAGCTCTTTGTGAAGTAATCTAGCAGATTATAGACATACATTGAGACAAATGCTTGTCAACCATGGAGAATTATGGAATAAAAAGTGGCATACAGTACAAGGGTTTTGATCAAGGCTACATTAGTGTGGACTTTCCTAACTGTGTTCAGAATCAACTTTTGTCCTCTAGAGGAGCCTTGTGAACGTACAGTACTAATTAAGGTATATACAGCATTCATTATCGACCAAGCACCTGGAGGCCAGGATTTTCACTGAGTCAGGGGGATCCACAAGGCTGCCATTGATCCGCTTCCTGCTCTGCAGCATTGCTTTCTTGGAGCAACCTTTCAGAGGTCATTCATGGAAAATAAAGTTAGACCACATTTCTTTGCAAAAGCCATTTGGGCTGAGTCTTACATCTAAGATTAAAGCGACTAGGATTTGGTTTATGTTAATGGACACAGCATAACATTTAGATTGTGTGAGCAGTGGTGAGAACCAAGATGCACAATCTGAGAGTAGAGTCAAAACGCCAACAAAAAGGCCTTAATTCTCTCCACATACATGCCCAAGGATTAAAGGCATGAATACCAAAAACTCAACCAAGGGTCTTAAACAGATTTAAGCCTTTAAAAAAAACAAACCACCTTTAAATTCACCCTCACAAGAACGGTTCCGTTATCTTTGAAGAAACGGCATTCTCACAGTCCTGAATCTAAATATGAAGTAGGAGAAAGAAAAAGTCTTGCACAAAAAAGAAAATTAACCCCAGGGTACTTTTATATTGAGAATACCAAGCTATTTTTTTCAGGGGGTACAAGTTACACTACCTATATCTTAAATATAATTTCAAATATTGACAGTCCCAACACCTGGAAGCAGCTCATTGATTTATATAAAAGCAGTCCTATAAAACAAGCAGCTCAACTTATGGAACCCTAAAAAGCTTACATAACCCACAACACCGTGGGGATGGGCATGTCAAAGGTTGAGAACCACTACAATAAATCAAGTGGAAAATTGAGAACATTCTGAAAAGCAAAAACAGAGACATTTCATTTTGTTGATTTTTATTAAACAACTCTGCAATACTGCATGACAACACCAGACAGAGCACAATTATGACATCTCCTCCTTGGCAAGGCGGTCTTTCTTGAGGGGTCCCTGTTAAAAGAAAAAGATTGGTTACCAGCTGATTTAACTCAAACTGATTTTAACAAAACTGTACATATGTATACTGGTATAAATGTCATCAGAGAGTGAACAGGGAGCAAGCACAAGAGAGGCACCACTCCCCTGCCTCACTGAGTTTTTATCTTGCACTGGAATGGAACCCAAAAATCTCAGACTGAACAGCTGAAACAGGTTACGAACAGTGCATTGATCTGCAGAGGACCATGGGCATGAAGGCAGTTAGGTGTGGTGCACGTAAGGCTAAAAGTGCAGAATCCACCAATGCCTCGGGACACTCAGGCTCAGCCTAACTCAGACAGATATCTTTAGGCCCCAGTCTGATTCTGGGTGCTCAGGTCAGAACCGTAATAAAAGTGCCGAGTAGTCACCGCAGTCATACACTCACCATGAAGTTTTTCTTTTCCTCGATGGTCTGGAAACGTCCATGACCAAACTTGGAGGTGGTGTCGATGAATTTGAGGTCGATCTTCTCCTGGGCACGGCGGCTGCTCTGGACCAGGAGAGACTTGCGCAGGGTCAAAACCCTCTTCTTGGTTCCAACAACACAGCCTTTCAGCATCAGGAAGTCATTGGTCACCTCACCGTAGTGCACAAAGCCACCCTAAATGCAGAGAGAAATTTTTTTTAAAACTACACTACCTTAAGCAACTGAAAACCCCATAAGGCAGACATCTGCACACTCACCAGGGGGTTGATGCTCTTGTTGGACAGATCGTAATCAGTAGAGGCGTTGTTCTTAACTACTTTCCCATCCTTGGTGTGATAGCCCGTACCAATCTTGTAGACCTAAAAAAATTAAAAAAAAAAAAAAACTCATGAGAAACAAGACTCCAGAGGAAAAGTGTAAAACTGATCCTACAGGTAAGCTTGAGTCTAATTCTGAGGCCTCACCTTCTTGTTGATCTCAGTGCGGTGGTGGTAGCCCTTCTGACCGGCACGAGCCACAGAGAAAGCCACACGGGCAGGATGCCAGGCTCCAATACAGGCCACTTTACGCAGACCACGATGGGTCTTACGCGGCAGCTTCTTTGTGTGCCAGCGGCTGGTCACGCCTACAAAAAACAATCTTTGATTAGAAAGTGCTCTTAGAAGCTCATTTGCTTAAACTACAGCAAGTGTGCTGTCAGAAGGAAGGCAGCATGGGAAATTTCCTCATGCGTTTCGGGCGCCATGCCTGACGCGATTAATCCATGTCTTTCATCATTATGTGCACAATGGTTATCAAGTCAAAACTCATAGGAACGGACAGATGCGGAACAAAAAGCCATCCACCTACCCTTGTATCCGTGACCCTTGGTAACACCGATAACGTCAATCATCTCATCCTGAGCAAAGACGTTGGTGATGGGAATGGGCTGCTCAAGCTTCTCTCTGGCCCAGTCAACCTTATCAGCGATGGAGCCTCCGTTCAGCTGAATCTCCATCAAGTGAGACTTCTTCTGTCGGTGGGGCAGCAGGCGCATCTACAGAAAGCAGGATGGTTAGTAAAGTTTCACTTAAAAGAAATTAAGTTTGTATACACATCACGTAACTGAGATTTATCAATAAATTACAGAGTACACAATCTGTTGCACAACACCTTTGACAATGCAATGCTGAAAAACGGATCGTTACACTGGCAGAGTTTCATAGTGAAAGTTTCATTTAGTTAAATCAGAAACTTGTATTAAACTATGGGGGGGGGCATGACCCAAAATTTCCTAAAAAGCTCACTGTGTTACTGTGCTGCAGCTTTTAAACTCACCTGTGTGTGGGCAATGATGCGAATGACCTGGCAGTACTTCTTCATGGAGGCAAAGTCCTTCTCCAGCTGCTTCTTGCCCTCTTCATCTTGCCACCTCTTACAGGACTTGGTAAAGGCCTTCTTCTTGGACTTGTACCTGAACGTGGCACAGAGAAAGGTTGGCACAGTTCCTTCATAGCCCAGCGGGCCAGTGGAAGGAGACTGAGCATGGCTGCTTGCCCATCCTCATGGTAAAGGAGGGGGGGGCGTCGACAGCACTAGGTCATTTCAGCTCATGGCACGGTTTCTAAGGAGCCCTTTCCACCGGCCAGAGGAGCCCGGAGCTCATCAGGGCACTAGGCACCTGAGCGGAGCTGCACCACACCGATATGTTAGACTGGCTCAGAAAAACATGACATGACTGATGTTTACTCTGGCCAGCAACTATCAGCTCCAGACTAAAAACCAATCAGAAGCTATCAAAACCAAGCCTTACCAGTTCTTATAGAAGCGACGCTTGCACTCATCACTAATGTGCTCAGCAAAGATGGTCTTGAAAGAGCGCAGGCCACGAGGGGTCATGACGTATCCAACAACACCCACTACAATCATGGGAGGAGTTTCCACAATGGTCACTGCCTCAACCACCTCCTTTTTGTTGACCTCTGAAAAGCACAAAAAGCACAAGTTAGTTTAACTGCAAGCCAGCATGCAGGTTTAGAACCAGGACTTATGAAACTGTGCTCAGAACTCGACACTCAGCAAGGGCTCAAGGCCCAAATATGTCCGCCCGTCGAGATTCTCATCACTGGCAGACAGAAACCCTAAAAGCAAAGTAGATCTCACATTACATGCAGCAAAATCTGAACGCACTAACTTACTTGAGCCAGGTCTGTCAACCTCACGGACAATGTGGGTCATGCCAGCCTTGTAACCAAGGTAAGCAGTCAGGTGAACAGGCTTGCTGGGATCATCTTTAGGGAAACTCTTCACCTTGCCACGATGGCGTTTGCACCTCTTGCGGGGCAGGAAGCCCAGAGAGCCGTGGCGTGGGGCCGAAAATTTGCGGTGAGACTACACAAAGTGAAAAATCATAATTAATCTACTGCAACTCTTAACAAGGTAACACTGAGGAAAACACAAACTTACTGTCTTTACACATTTTTACCAATAAACTTCCATCTTTGTAACTTCAATTAGACTAGTTTACAAGTCCAATTTCTAAAACATCTTACAGGTTAACAAATTAAATTTAAAGTCACTTAATTAAGTTATTACTCGAGTCTTAATCAAGTCTCCTGAATTGCACGTGAAGGGTTTTCTTGCATGAGTTAAGTCGAATCTGTAGATTAACAAAACCTGATTTTACATTAAACGGGTCTGCACCTGTGAAGACCAGAAAGTTTAAGAAAACACGGACTTCCTTTATCTAGAGACTAAAACCTACTTCGACACTTCGCTTGATAGGCCCTAAAAATAAGCGCAGAAACGCCCGACATAATGAGAATAAACACACCCAGAAAAGGACCATTTGACAGCAAAAGTGGTTTATAATAATCTCATTTTCATCTTTGTTTTCTAAAACGTATTTAAGTAGTTTATCTGTAAGATTTCAAAGCAGAGCAGAACACTGCCATTTTCCTTCCGTCAAACACAAACCATGTGCAAAACACCCAGGCGCCGCGGTTACCATCGATAACCACCGCAAAACATTCCTTTACCTTCTGTGAATAGTATACAGAATAGGATGCGTTTGAAATCAGATGGATGACTTTGATTCAGGATGGATTGTGAAGGAGGGTCGGTCACTCACCATTTTGTCCCCGGTCCGATTGAAAGAGAGCGACTGAGGGGCGGCGCTTCCTTTTAAAGCAGGACGCGCGCTCGACGCGTGTGCGTCACTGCATACGTCGCTCGTACGTAACGATTCTCCAGCGGTTTATAAACAAAAAGAAATGTTATTTTTCTGTATAATATTCGTTTTTTTGTCTTTATTTTTATGTTTTGTTCTTTGTAGGAATATATTCATGTCTTGTTTCCCTGTTCTTGTATATTTCTAAAATGTTTGCAATAAAAAAAAAAAAGTTTAACATGCTATGATACACTCTTCAATCCCCCTGACACTTTGTAATATATTTATTCGTTCAAATTGAATGTGAGCTATGCCTTTTTATGTTTTTTTTTTCTCTCTCTTATGTTTATATTATTTGAATGTTACTTTTTTCTGCAATAAAAAAAAACTATTCTCCAGTGGCGTCGCCCTCTGTGGGCCAGTAATGCACTCTACTCCACATGTAATTGAAGTACATATGAATATGAAACACATAAGTAAATATGAAATAAATATGAAATTTTCCGCTTGCGCCGTTAATATTCTTTCTGTTTCAAGAATAATGTCAAACACGTGTAAAATGCTTGTTTATATGCAGAAGTCATTTTAATGTTAATGTTTCGTTTCTTCGTTTTTATGTTGTTTTTATAATTGATTAAAAAAATGAAATGGTTGTACACAGAATCGGTAAATAATATGCAAGTTTAAATACGCCATAAAATGATTTTTATAAAATATTTAATTGTTTCCTAACTTTCAAGCACGCTATAAAATATCTATAAACAAATGAATCATCGCACAAATGTAATCATATTTAAAAAAAACAAGCAAACAAACGTTTACTTAAAAAAAAAGTATACTCCCCTTCCCTCCCCCCCAAAAAATTTAAATTTGATAATTTAGTCACCCTCATGTCTGTCTGTCTAGGGTGAAACACAAAAGAAAACGTTCAGCAGAATGTCCAGACTTTTTTTTTTTTCATACAATGAGAGTGGATGGGGTCCAGTGACAGCTGTAGTCACCATTCACTCTCATGATATAGAAACACACAATCTGGCATTTGTGGTTTACGGGGACTCTCCATAGGCGTAATGGTTTTCCTACGGTACAAACTGTATTTTCTATCGCCCTACAGTACACCAACCCTACACCTAAACCTACCCCTTACAGGAAACTACTGGCAATTTTTGAATTTCATAAAACACCGTTTTGTATGTTTTTTTATACCTTTTGTTTTACGGGGATACAGGAAGTGTCCTCATAAACCATGTTCACGTTGTAGTACGCATGTTATTATACACGTGTCCTCATAAACCATATATACCAGTACATAGACACACACACACACAAAAAGAAAACCTTCTCTCACATTCACTCAGAAATGCAATCCGACTAATTTTTGTTTTATGCTTCATGTATAGTGCAGTAATACACATTTAGTTTTTTTAGAGGTCTTTTATTAAATAAAATCTGAGAACTGTCTAATCATTTCAAGTCAGCAGTAAGTTTTACAGCAGTTCATATCTGAACTAAATGCAGTGAACAGGTGTAACAAACAGGACAAGCCCAGAGACCCATCAACTACACACTAAAACAATTCTTGCCTTAAAAAAGGTGCATTACATTCTCAATGCATGAAATAAAACTTTAAAAATGTTCTTGTAGCTATTCCCGAGTCCAGTGCCCATACAAAGGACAAGTCTTATACTTTAGGAGAATTAAATATTTGCAAAAAAAGAAAACAAATAAAATATTTTTTTTTAGCTGAATACAAAGACACTGTAAAGGTCAGTATTGAGTAGTTTATCCATTCTGTCCATTTATCCATTCGGGTTTCTTCAACATGAACAGCAGAGGGCAGCACTGTCTTTAATAAGAGGGACTAAAGTCATGCATTGCAGATACAACAACCTGGATGTCACGTTCAACCGGCAGCCATTTCAGTATGTAGGGCATTATGGGGAGGTAGCGCTTCTGCCAGCATGCTTTGGTACTGTTCCTTAAGGCATCACAGGGTTTGTGGGGAAATTCTGCATTTATTGATGCATCAAGTCTTTCATCTCGGATGCAATGTAGTGGTTTAAGTCTCACATCTTTTATTTCTTATGCCAGTCAGTAGGCACATCACCCAACAATTAAAGTTTTTTTAGAGAACTAACTCAACGCTTTGCTAAAGTCATTGGCGTCTGCAGTAGTTGGCAAGGAGGAGGAGTCTCTCTCAGCTTCCTCATCATCCTGGAGAAACCTCTGGTCCTCTCGCTCAACTCAAAGTCCACATCTCGCCTGATTCAGATTACGCTCCTGAAAGAAAGTTTTCCCGAACTCATAAGTGCTGATCATGACTGCACAGGCGGGAGCAACTTTGATCACTCTTGGAAGAAAACCTTGAAACAAAAACAAAAAAAACAAAGCTGTTAATTGAATGTATACAACATTAATCAATGACTGACAATAAATAAATGATAAAATAAACAAAAAACTGTAGTCTGTCATTTCAGATTCAGTTTGGTCCTACCCAAAACTAACAATACTGTTCTATGCATAAAATGTATTATACATCCAAAAATTTACAATAAATTATAGTATTATTAATACTGGAAAATATTGAGTTATTAATCCTGCCTAGGGCTGCATGATATTAGGAAAAACGGTCACACTTTATAGGTGGCCTTAACTACTATGTACTTACATCAAAAAATAAGTACAATGTACTTATTGTGTTCATATTGTATTGCAGAACACTTCTGTTATTGAGGTGGGATACAGGTAAGGTTAGGGACAGGTTTGGTGGTATGGGTAGGTTTAAGGGTGGGTTCAGGTGTAAGGGATGGGTCAACAGTGTAATTATAAATGTAATTACAGATGTAATTACATATAGGTATTTTTAAAGATATAAGTACAATGTAAAAACATGTATGTACACAATAAGTGCATTGTACCAAATGATTCATTTAAATGTAAGTACACAGTAGTTAAGGCCACCTAATATAAAGTGGGACCGGAAAAACTGACATCTGCATAAAAACATACAACTGTACTTTACAATTACAATACTAATAGTTACATCTTAATTTATTACATTTTATTAGGTTTATTATGATAGGACAGTTATTAGACAGAAAGCAATGTGAGGGAGAGAGGGAGATGGGATCAGGGAAAGGTCCACGAGCCGGGACTCGAACTCGGGACGCCTGAGGATATTTTATTATTTTATTTATTTATTTATTTATTTCAATAATTCGTGCAGCCCTAATCCTGACTCTCACAAACAGGCTTCTTTTAACTGATGTTAATCTCTAGTTTGGCTAGTAAAGTTATATAACTACTCTGACGTCAGTATCACTAGAGCTTACCTGCAAACAAACCCCTGTATCCCATGTCAATCCAGATATTCCTCATCATGTTCCATGTGGAGGACGGTTTCTTCACAGAGACTGCTGCAAAAGGTCAAAATGTCATGAAATGTGATGCCTGATTAATGTAATTAAATCTAGCTTAAGTAATCAGCTCCGAATCGTTTTTAAAAGTGAGCCGTCACCTAATGACATCATGTGTCACTCAGCATGCAGGATGCATTACTGCACTCTTTCTAATGTGTTAACAAGAGAAACTACACATTATACACTTTACCTCCGAGAGCCTCCATTTCTCCTAACTGGATTTGCCTGCGTGTTTTCACCACGTCAAACGGCAGGGTCAGAATTGCAGCAATCTGTGTCATAAAAAAAAAAAAGATATTCTGATAAGCCAGGAGGGTATGAGAGACAATTTTTTATTAATACTTTCATTCAACCAGGTTTAAAATGGCAGAAAAGACATGTATAATGTTATAAAAACATTAAAAGTTTTTTTTTTTTCTTTTCTTTTTTTTTAAATCTGTTCTTCTTAACTTTCTTTTTAATCAAAGGAAAATATCAGAGTTTCCACAAAAATATGAACAAATATTATTATTATTATTATCAATGTTGAAATTAATAAGAGATGTTTCTTGATTTCTGAAGGATCATGTGACACTGAAGACTGGAGAAATGATGCTGAAAATTCAGCTTTACATCACAGGAATACATTACATTGTACAGTATATTCAAATAGAAAACAGTTCTTTAGATTGTAATAATATTTCACAATATTACAATTGTTTCTGCATTTTGATCAAATAAATGGTAAACTTCAATCTTAATCTTTCTATATTTTATTAATTTCATACCTAATGATTATTCTATTTTTACTGCAAAAACAATATATTTCAATAATGTTTTTTTTTTTTTTAATGTAGTAACATTAAGTATTTAGTACGAATATACAAAGTGTAACTTGGCCATTAGTTAGATTTCAATTCAAAAGACCAGTTTCACTCATGTCCTACATTCATCTGGGACAGAAGTCGACCCAGCATTTATTCTCATGCAAAATGCCCTTGTTGTTAATCAGTCAGGCCAGATAAAGTTATCACACTATGCTCACATCGATCTTTCTCACCAAAGCTTTATGTAATCATTCATAAACTCCTCTATATTCATTTATAGCCATCAAGTTCCTTATTTTAATGTGTCACTTAAAGTAAAAGTCAACAATCAAATCTGGCTTTTGGGAGTATACTCACAGCTCCTGAGACGGCCCCTGCTGTAAAACTGATGGTGAATGAGGTCTGTGGAGCCCTGTACCGCTCACACAGCTGTGCCTTCACTAGCTCGTAGTTAAACCAGTACAGGGCTGACGGGAAAACAAAACACAAAAACAGTCAAACACTGCATCTGGGGAACATCAGTTCACCATCACGCCGCCAGAGAGTGTACAGGTCACTGACCGGAAAAGGGCACGTCCCGTAGGACAGTGGGTCCCCAGCCTCTCCAGAGAGATAACCAGCCGCCCTGAGCCACAGACGAGCGGATACACACCATCAGCTCGCTGTACGGTAGCTTGCGGGACTGCATCTTAGTCCGAACTAACTCCAGAGGGCTGATCACAGACACCGCTCCCACTGAGCAGCACAGAGAGACACGTCAAAAACTCACACCACAGCAAATAACCATCCAACTGAACACTGAAAAAACAAAACTAGGGATGCACCGATAGTAACATTATGCATTGTTTTTGTCAAAATACATTTAAATCAATCATTCTAAATACTAGAATTGAATTTAGGAATTGCAACATTGTACAGTATAAAAAAACAAATCTCTTATTTTGCACAAGATTTCAATTAACAGTGTATACACTACAGTTCAAAAGTGTGGGGTCATTTTTTTTTTAAATTAATACTTTTATTTTGCAAGGATTAAACATTATCGACTTTTGTATAAACGCAGTTCTTTTGAACTTTCTATTCAAAGAATATTAAGCAGCACAACTGTTTTCAACATTAATAATATATGCGTTTCTTGAGCAGCATTTAGAATGATTTCTGAAGGATCGTGTGAGAAAATTTAGCTTTTCCATCACATGAATACATCTCATATGAAATATACATTTAAATATTGAAATATCAAACAATATTACCGCATTTTGATCAAATAATTGCAGCCTTAGTGAGCATTAGACACTTCTTTCAGAAACAATAAATCTTATTAGAATCTGACCACAAACATTTCAACGATGTATTTGATATCATACATTACTATTAGTAATATATAGTAATACATTAGCAATATATTACTAACAATATTACTATACAGATTATTTTGACATGTTAGAACCTAAATGTAAAACGAGGAAAAACCAGAACTAACAATTAAATATCCAATACTGCCAATAACCAATATTGTACATATATGTGTGTGTGTGTCTCATTTTAAGATCCTCGTAACACGCAGTACTTGTATGAGACAACAAGGCCAAGTAAATACTCACATCTTGCTAACCCTCCTGCTATGAGAGGGATATGGTCCCCCTGATAGCCCATGCCATAACGCAGGAAGTCTCGCAGCTGGTCGTAACAGGTGAAATAGATGACTGTGGCAGGAACCGCCATCACCCTTCAAACACAAACACAAACACACTCATTGAAAACAACTTGTGCACTAATTACAAATGTGTGTCATTCCAAAGAATGATGTTTGTTCCTATTTGCTGGTTTGTAAAACCATGTCCTCAAGTGAACCGACCCCAAAAGAAGGTTAATTACAGTGAACTTGATACAGATGTTCAATCATTAACATGTTATTTATACATTTACATTTGCACCGCTATTCGGTAAACAGCTACTGTTATTTTATTTTCAAATAAAGACCCTTGTGAGGCGGTTCTTTTAATGGATAACTTCAATACACTCCCGAGTCATCTGTCTGAATCAGTCTACAGAATCCTTCACTCAACAATCTTTGTACTGTATCTGTCAAAGCATTTATATAAGTAAAATCGGACTTATTTAATGCTCTGCAATAACACTGCACTTGTTCGATTAGAATCAAAGTCTTTAGATTGGGCTGGAGTTACAGCACACAATTTATAAATAGACACACACAAAAACAGCTGTTACGATAGCACTTGTTTTTATGTAACTGTACACTGGCATTACGATGCTGTACTTACAGTGTGGGAGGAAGTCCGCTCCACAAAGACCTGAGCCCCTCGTTACGAGTGATCTTTACAAATGCATCCTGTCAAGCAAAAAAGTGAATTAATCGTGTGTGTGTAATTACGAAAACTCAGAATCACAGTTTGGAAAGATGCGAATGAATTCTCACCACGGTCCCGCTGAAGTGGGTAGGGGTTTTGTACCAGCTGGAGCAGCTTGACATATTCTGACACACATAGACATGGTCCATCAACCCGTTACAATAGAGGAAGCATTTCCCTAAAAAGACAGCCGAAATGTGTTAGCATGAATCTAATTTGCAATAATTTTGCAAAAATATTACCAATGGCCAAGTACCCAAATTACTGCAGCGATCGATTATGAAAAAAAGTTCTTTGTGAACTTATTTTCAATTTCAAAACACTTGTTTTTTAATCTTGGAATTGGTTATGGTAGAATTTTAAATAGAAACTTTGTTAAAGTTGTGCACTATACATATTGTATGGTTTAAAGTCATTTATTTTCTAAATGCATGTTATTGATCTGATTCGATGTTGATCTGTGAACAATTCATACATGCATATTATGTGCCTTTTTTAAAGCAAATTAGCATAACTCAATCTTCCAGTGAAACAACAGACTTCTCTTTGGTGACATATGCTGGACTTCTGCAATCATTTAGTCCAGTTAAATCCTGTCCCTTTCTTACAATTGACAGCAAGCTTTCATTCAGATCTGCCTCCATCCAATCAGCAAACGATGAATAGGCAATGAATAGTCGTTTCCAATAATCTGTTTTACTCAAATGTATGCCTAAATATGATTACAAAAAAAAAAAAAAAAAAAACACAAGGAAAAGAAACAAATTGCCTATGCGGTGTGCAATCTCAATACTCTTGGACTGTTGTACATACCAACAGTATTGCAAACATGTGATGCTTTGAAATTGGGGTTTCCAAGAAAGTCTTTTCTAATAATTTAAATAGATTTGGAGATAAGGACTGAGGTCTTAGATAAGAGGTTCTATAAATATTAGCGACCATGCATGCCGCGAAAGTTGAACCAAGTCCAACCTTGGCACAAACAAGCAGTCTTCCTACTATTTCTGGACATTACACAAGACAGGGTCAAGGTAGGTCTACCTGGCATGGATCTTAGTTTGTCCTAATGAGTTCTGTTAATGGTCCACTGCTATAAACATGCTGAATAAACATTTACATACAGCAGAGTCGGAAATATTTTCTGAATGCATTTTTTCCATCTTGTTGGGGTATTTACATATGTGCACATTTGTCATGTCTGTTTGCAATGTGACCTTGGATTTAGCGCTTCAGAGATGTGGCACACAAGCCAAAATGTTGTCCACACTATGTAATTTAATTGTTTTGCAGAGTGCGTTTGTAATTCTTTGAGTGCTGGTTAGTGAGTGTTAGTGAAGCGAGCTTCTGGGCTTTGGGAGGGGACCATGCAGTTCACATACAATACTCACATTTTGAAGGGCGGATGACCCTAGCCCAGGGCCTTGACTCTGATGCTACAGCTACAAGAGAAAGAGAGAAAGACATCTCATAGGCCACATACTACTTTGCATTTGCTATATGCACTGTGTTATCAAAAGCTTACAGCAGGTTATTAGTTATACACTACCGTTCAAATGTTTGGGGTCAGTAGACTTTATGTAATAATAAATGAGAAAATGAAACTTGTTATCCAGCAAGGATGCATTACATTGATCAAAATTGACAGTAAAGACATTTATAGTGTTTTGAAAGATGTTTATTTGAAATGCTGTTCCCACCAAAGAACGCAAAAAAATATTAAGCAGCACGACTGTTTTGAACATTTATAATATGATAACTGATAATAAATGTTTTTTTCAGCACTAAATCAGCATATTAGAATGATTTCTGAAGGATCATGTGACACCGAAGACTGAAAAAATTAAGCTTTGCCATCACAGGAATAAATTACATTTGGAAATATATTCAAACGAAAAAGAGATACGTTAAACTGCAAAACTATTTTACAGTATTACTGTTTTGTTCACTTTTTGATCAAATAAATGCAGCCTTGGAAAGATTTATTTCAAACAAATAAAAAAATCTTAAGAAACTGAATGACAGTGTAGCTTCATTTTTGCTGGTATTAAAGCTGAAATAGGTCAAATTCTTCTAACCCAGTTTAATATGCATTGACAACTGTATGTAAGCCATTTGTACATAAATGTGCCCAAAACATTTAAACACTGTAGTGCTATTGAAACTTTGCTTTGTTTGGATCATGACCGACACAACATAGCAAGGCTGATACAACCAGTGGTGTACGTTTGGGGCAGGACTGAGTTTAGCAAGCACTGGCAGACAAGGGTGTTTTTCAGAAACCTGTTTGAAATCAGTCACTATCTTTGCTATTCTAATTGGTGTTGCTAGTAGCACATAAATTATTCACTTCAGCTTTAAGACACACATTTAAGCTAAAAACGTAAGTGGAGCAGGAAAAAAAACATTGAGGTTCAACTGTTGTGACTTGTATCATATCTAGAGTAAATGCATGAAGTTCACCGTTCAATCATCTGTCATTCTTTCTGTGAAAACGTAAGATTTTAATATCTGTACCTTTATAGAGGGGAGTTTGCTGGGCTTGAAGTCTGATCTTCACTACATCCAATGGCGTGACTGCAGGGAGAGAGAGGGAGAAAGACAAAAAGTATAATTTTGCCTTAAATTTAAAAAAAATAATAAAAAATTTAAAATAATTTTTTTGATTCCAATGTCAAATTAAACCGTAAAACTGTCAACCCAGTTAGGCTACTTTATGAACACAATAGCTAAGTTTCCACCCACCTATTTGTATGCGCATTTTGGAATATCGCTTGGGAAAAAAAAAAGAAAAAAAAAAAAAAGCGCGCTGGATGGAAATACCAAGATGTGCATAAATTCTTAAAAAACTTGTGCGCACATTTGACTAGGATAAACCTTTTAATTTATCATATATGAAAATTATTATATTCAATGGCTTCTCCTAGTTTTCTTAGTGCCAGTTTACCAGGAAGTGATGATTTAGTTCTCTTTGACTCGTTGGATGGAAATGGTGCTTTATTCGCATATGTTTTATGCAGTATTCCAGTTTTGATTCAAATCTTTGGATGGAAACAAAGCTAATTATATTCCCTACATTCAGTATCCTGAGATACTTTGATCTCCTGTGAAACCAATACAAACATGCACGGGCATCTTCGAGACACCCTACAGAGTGGAGGTGCAGGAAACTTCCTTCCCTTCTGTCCATTTATTTCTTCTTAAATCCCTTCATCCATCCTTCCTTCTACTCAGTCTGCTCAGAATGGTCAATAGTAGAATATAATGTTCTACATGAATGCAAGTGATATTTACAGTCATGTTTGGTATCATTTGAATTGTCTCAGGGCGTCTGGTACAATGGCCTCATTCTTACAAGAAGTAAACTAAAAGGTAATACAGATCCTAAGAGTTTAGAGATATTTTGCATACTGTAGAGGGCGGGTCAGTTTCCAGTGGTTTCCATGCAAAATTACCTTTTGACCCAAAAGGTGTTAACTCGGTCAATGCAAATTCCAATTGTTAGTTCCTGTCTCCATCTCGGGGGATGTTGGTCTTGGTCTGAGGTACTTAAGGAAATGTTGCAAAAGGATCAAGGCTTTCTGTAGCCGGAATGAGCCGTGATATGAAGTGTGTTCGCACACTTCATATTATGTATTTTTCTCAAGTCACGTATGCACTTCATCTTTGAGACTTTGATGTCTTGTATTGATTTGATATCTTTGAATTGGCTGTATAATTGGCATAATACACATTTACTTGACTGATAATATATTGTTACATTTGATTTTAATTCTGATTTACTCTGTAATTATTGACTCTAGTAGATTACGTTGTATCCTTGTTACCGCATTTCCTGCATCAGGTTAGTAACGGACTAAGATTCAGTTGAGATGGAGCATAGGGCACACCAACTGTATCTTTAGAGATCCGGCTAACACTTGGTATTAGTTCAAGTGTACTTGGATTGTAAGGGCTAAAAGGGAATTTCCGTCTAGGTCAACTCAATGTTGTTTGACCAACCTAGATAGATGGCATGACCTTATATCTGTAGTAGTGGTCGTGACCTCTGACTAGAAATAATGTTGCTTTATTCAAGTGTGTACAAATCTATGGGGGCTAATTAAAGGTACTTTTAGAATGAGCAAGCATAGGAGCAGCCGTCTAAAGTATTAGCCAATTACCTCTGTCTAATAACCAAGACTGATGAGAATGTGACCGTAAGATATGCTAACGGCTGAAGCGATATCTTTGAGCGACATGAGCACCCGAATGAACGAGTACAATAATGGTAAAGAGTTAACTAGAATAATCAAATGTCATAATAATAATAATAATAATTAGAAATGAACAAATAAACAATTGGCATTTCAATCTAAATTAGAGGTCATAATTAAATGGAGTCAGATTAGTTAATAAAACGGAGTCAGATTTGAAGTTAACCTAAATTTAATAACTTTGCACGCTGAAAAGACCGAACATGCAGGAAACCTTCATCCACGATTGGATACCGTCCTTGGACCAAATTCGTGGACCTTACAGTATCATTCCAAAGTTTGGGGTCAGTAAGTTTTTTTTAATGTTTTTGAAAGAAGTTTCTTAAGCTCACCAAAGCAACATTTATTTGATCAAAAATACATAATTTTTTATTTTATATTATTACAATTTAAAATAACTCAAAAAACATTTCTTGTTAAATTAACATCAATTTTTGGTCACTTTTTATCAATTTAATGCATCCTTGAAAATTAAAAAATAAAACTGACTGACCCCATACTTGAAGGGTAGTGCATGTACATTAAAAATAATTATGCACATTATTTTTTGGTTTTCTGCACACACACAAAAAATAAAAAATTATATCACAAACATGTTCAGAATTTCTACTGAACAGAGATATGATTGTGCTGATTCTTTTCCTCACCAAAAACAGATGTTAGTACAGCCCCAGTGCCAGACGCCAGCATCTGCTGCACGGGTGTAATAGCAGCCGAGGGCCCGACTCCAGGCTTTTCCCCCATCCTGCCGGCCCACCTGAGAAACACAACAAAGCGCTCATGTTATACACACGTTTGGCTTATATTTATTTTCATGGTCCTGTTCTTTAGCTCCATCATCGAGGAGACCTGCTGATCTACTCAGTCCTCCTGAATAACAATGTAATGTCATCTGCTACATTTATGCAAAAATGTATTCAGATATTAAGAGAAAGCAACCGCTAGAGGCGGTGATGATCATAATGGCTAAGCACAGCGTACCGATATCTTATCTATTGAGCACACAGCCGTGGGTGGGTCACCCTCCCTTTAGCCTATACTACCCCTGCAGAGGCCAGTAAACTACCTTATAAGAAACAATTTAGCATGAGACTTTGACCGATACCAAGAGTGCAGCCCGGATTCAGTGTCAAAGATTTGGGTAGACTTACAGGGATCATTCATTCACAAATGTAAATTCTGTCATCATTTGCTCACCCTCATGTTTCAAGCCTGAATTACTTTTTTGGTTGCATTTTATTTTACAGAACGTGTACTTACAATAACCAAGAAAGTACTGGTAATATAAGGTAACTACATGAGACAGGGTTAGGTTCAGGGTTAGTACCTAGTTATTGTAATTACTACAATAAGTACATAGTATGTATATAAGGAACAGTACTGTGAAAAAGTGCTACCACTTTTTTTTTTTTTTTTTTTTTAAAGTTTGCATTGACTTTCATTGTATGGTGGAAAAAACAAATCAGAACTGTTTGCTCGCCAACATACTTCAAAATCTCTTCTTTTATGTTACACAGAATCATACACAAGCCATAAGTAAATAGCAGTATACTAGCAGAGGGGGAAAAACAACACTTGTGGACTGGAGAATTTTAATCATTAGACTGGTATTACCTCCTACAATACTGACAAAAATGCAAAAGCTAGAGCAAATCACAGCTTTAGGCTACTGACACAAAAAGGAAAATCCATATGCAACTAACTAAAAGATGACCAGAGCAGATTATGATGATCGATCTACATGTTGCCCTGATGCATTTATGAAGTGCAGCAGGCTGCTGCTAATATGCAGTCATATATTTCTGCTGCTATGCTGTATCTTTGATCAGTGCAAACACCTCAATCTAACTCCCGTGTGTTATGAGTCTCCAGAATAATAGTTGAAGTGAAGTCCATCATCTCTAACAGCTCTTATCTCACTCCTTCACATCCCTTCATTGAAAATATCAAACAACAACTCACAGATGCAATACAAATAATACTGCATGTACATAAAAACAGGATTATTGAGACAATAACTAGTTAAAAAAATGATGATTAGTTGAAAAAAAAAAAACTATCATATCCACTTTGAAAATAATCAGACAAATTTATAGACCTTACTGAATCATGACAATCTTAATTCAGACAATGCCTTGTCAGATTAATGTAGTAAAAGTCCCTTAACGTTTTTAATCTTATTTTCTAATCTACATCAGAATATTTTACTAAACATTTAAGTCACATTTAAGCATCACAGTCATGTGACCCTGGAGCACAAAACCAGTCATAAGTAGCACGGGTGTATTTGTAGCAATAGCCAACAATACACACATTCATTGCATGGGTGTATAACCAAAATCATTAGGTTATTAAGCAAAGATCATGTTCCATTAAGATATTTCCTACCGTAAATATATCAAAACTTAATTTTTGATCAGTAATATGCATTGTTAAGGACTTCATTTGGACAACTTTAAAGACGATTTTCTCAATATTTAGATTTTTTTGCACCCTCAGATTCCTGATTTTCAAATAGTCGTATCTCTGCCAAATATTGTCCTATCCTAACAAACCATACATCAATGGAAAGCTTATGTATGACTGGATTTGTGGCCCATATGGTCACATATTACATTAAAAGTAATAGGGCTGAAAATGTTATGACTGCTATCTTTAAGCCAAGAAAACCACAGCCGAAATTCAAAAACAAAGAACAAAACGTGCTGTTAGTTCAAAAGAAAACACAAGCCGAGGAAGTTGTTCAAATCATGGGTAGCTAAAATTTTGCCTGTCCAGAAAAACAGACTATAATGGGCCTGGTTACAACTAACGTTACTGGTTACAAATAAAATGAAACGATTGTAGAAGGTCATGATGATTAGATAACCCTCGATTACCTGTGCGGTAAGGACTCCCCTCCATCAGCCCAGTTTCATTAGCTGAGTGCGGATCGCATTAGCGCAATGGCGCAAGATGGCACATTGTATCTGAGCAGTGATAGCAACTGAGCGCTTCTGAAGCTAATGAAGCAGAGACGGTAGTGCAATCGAGGAGTAATAAGGATGCTCGTGCAGATAACTCACCTTTTGTCTAAATCGGAGGGTTTCAGCGCATCGGTTCGGTTCGTGTCATTCTGAAGCGAGACCCTCTCTTCCGCCGCGCAGTCGGAGCGTCTCAATGCGCACAGCGTGCGCGGCGCAGCGGGTGTACATGAAAACACACCGCGCCCCCTGGCGGCCGCTCTGGTGCCAAATACACAACGTGTCTAGGGTTGTTTTTGTCATGAAGCGAGACAAAACGGACCGAGTCGTGTCACGTTTTACTTGAGTTGTCCTCTAGGCAGTGAGAACTATAGGAGGTAGAAGTAAATTTAACGCACCTATTTATATTTCTGGATGTCTGCTATCAACTGACATTATAGACAGCGTACCATGGAACCATGATATATATGACTTCTAAAAAAAGGAGTTACATAAGAAGTTACATAATAGTTTCTTAATAAAGCTATTAACATAGGTTCTATCCTATGATGGACTGTACAAACAAAGCCATTATTATACATTACAAAGATAAAGTTTACGTGGGAAAATATATGCAAGTTCCTCCTTCCAGTTTCCACCAACATGAGGAAATTTACCAAACTGTGAGATTGATTGCCTCTTTAATACAGTATTTTGTTGGGAAATCATTTAGTTTCCTTTGAATGCTTTTTTGCCTTTCCATATCTCCCGTAGATTCTTATGAAATTTGGCACCCCACTTCAGGCTTTTTCAAGGAGACCAATGCCATGCAATACCAAGGTCATCTAAAATAGGGTTAGGTATAAACTACATATACAGTTTTACAGGTGCTGGTCATATAATTAGAATATCATCAAAAAGTTGATTTATTTCAGTAATTCCATTCAAAAAGTGAAACTTGTATATTATATTCATTCATTACACACAGACTGATATATTTCAAATGTTTATTTCTTTTAATTTTGATGATTAGAGCTTACAGCTCATGAAAGTCAAAAATCAGTATTTCAAAATATTAGAATATTTACATTTGAGTTTGAACAAATGACCATCCCTACAGTATAAATTCGGGGTATCTCTTGTTCTTTGAAACCACAATAATGGGGAAGACTGCTGACTTGGCAATGATCCAGAAGACGAACATCGACGCCCTCCACAAAGAGGGTAAGTCACAGAAGGGCATTACTGAAAGGTGTGGCTGTTTACAGAGTGCTGTATCAAAGCATATTAAATGCAAAGTTGACTGGAAGGAAGAATTTGGGTAGGAAAAGGTGCACAAGCAACAGGGATGACCGCAAGCTTGAGAATACAGTCAAGCAAAGCCGATTCAAACACTTGGGAGAGCTTCACAAGGAGAGAACTGAAGCTGGAGTCAGTGCATCAAGAGTCACCACGCTCAGACGTCTTCAGGAAAAGGGCTACCAAGCCACTTCTGAACCAGAGACAACGCCAGAAGCATCTTAACTGGGCTGTGGAGAAAAGAACTGGACTGTTGCTCAGTGGTCCAAAGTCCTCTTTTCAGATGAAAGTAAATTTTACATTTCATTTGGAAATCAAGGTCCCAGAGTCTGGAGGAAGAGTGGAGAGGCACATAATCCATGTTGCTTGAAGTCCAGTGTGTATCTGCTGGTGTTGGTCCACTGTTTTCTGATGTCCACAGTCAACGCAGCCATCTACCAGGAAATTTTAGAGCACTTCATGCTTCCTTCTGCTGACAAGCTTTATGGAGAGGCTGATTTCATTTTCCAGCAGGACTTGGCACCTGCCCACAGTGCCAAAGGTACCAGAAGCTGGTTCAATGACCATAGTGTTACTGTGCTTGATTGGCCAGCAAACTCGCCTGACCTGAACCCCATAGAGAATCTATGGGGTATTGTCAAGAGGAAGATGAGAGACACCAGACCCAACAATGCAGATGAGCTGAAGGCCACTATCAGAGCAACCTGGGCTCTCATAACACCTGAGCAGTGCCACAGACTGATCGACTCCATGCCACGCCGCATTGCTGCAGTAATTCAGGCAAAAGGAGCCCCAACTAAGTATTGAGTGCTGTACATGCTCATACTTTTCATTTTCATACTTTTCAGTTGGCCAAGATTTCTAAAAATCCTTTCTTTGTATTGATCTTAAGTAATATTCTAATATTTTGAGATACTGATTTTTGACTTTCATGAGCTGTAAGCTCTAATCATCAAAATTAAAAGAAATAAACATTTGAAATATATCAGTCTGTGTGTAATGAATGAATATAATATACAAGTTTAACTTTTTGAATGGAATTAGTGAAATAAATAAACTTTTTGATGATATTCTAATTATATGACCAGCACCTGTATATATATTTTATAAGTTTTAAATATATTTTTGGACCTGGATTACTTGCTATGACAGTCATGTATAAAATTGTCAAAGAACAAAAAGCATTAAAACTGTTTGGTTCAAATTATCTTCTTTTGTGTTTATCAGATTAACAAAACGTATACAGGCTTGCATGGAAATTTTGGGGTGAATTATCCCTTTAACAATTTAGCTCTCGTAATGCTCTCTGTAAGGTTTGTGTACAGAAATACAGCTTTCTCATTGTCAGTCATCACTAGAACCGAATTCATTTCGACACAGTACTCAGTTACAACCTATCAAAACATACAGAACAGAAACACAGGCTTGTTTCCTGCCTCACAACCTCAAGAGGTTTATTAAAAGGTTTCCCTCTGAAGTCCTGAGAGATCACTTCCCTCACGCTAGCATGCAATGAACTAATTAATACTATAAGCTTGTGTTTTTTCATGCAGAGAGCAATTACAATCAGGGTTACAGCAAAAGGTTTATTGCAGTTCATTGTCAAACACAGCATCAACCGGTGAGGTCGTCCATTTTAGCAAATATAGCCGTCGCAGGGTGGATGTCACAACTGTGATGCCTTGGCGTTTATATTACTCCAATATTCAAGAGTTTAAAAACAGTTGTGGAAACAACCGTGTGGGTCTGCATTACCACTCAGCTATTTGTTATGCAGCGTGTAATTACAGATGTTAATGTTGCTCACAAATATTTTACAAGATGCAACACTGAATCATGATACAATGTGAAGTTACTTCAAACAAAACACCCTAAACACGCTTAAGAATATTGTTTTGATGACAATGAGAAATTATAAACACGTCAAGCAATATATGCAATTAATTCAAAAACTAATATCATGACTCAAGTAATAATTCAAGATAAGAATCCAAAGCCAATAGAAAAAGCAAGGACCACTTTGTGAGATTTTTACAGATTTATTTGTGAAACCAATGAAAACTTAGAATCGGAGCTTCTGGAAGAACCATTTGTTCTTGCCTGTCTTGTACCTGTAAAAGAAAACATTCACTATTATCAATGAATCACCACATGCAGGACAATACACGCTTATCATATTGAGAGCATCAAAGCAAACAGCATGTCCAGTGCCCAACAAGATCAAACTGTTCCTACAGTTATCTCTCTGAACAGAAGATGAAGTCAGCAACCTTTGAATCATGTGGGTTTCAACCCACTAGACTGAGAAAACTTGCCACAACACTTTTTCTGCATCAAACTTAGGAAGCAAAAAATATGACGTCTACACACTACAAGGAGAAAGTTTTAATCTAGCCCTTAACGTAATGCAAGCATTAACAATCAATAACGTACAATTTAATTGTAAAATTTTGTTGAGATCTGGTGACAAACACGTACCTCTCCTCAAACTTAACCTTGGCCTCTCTCCTGGCTTTGCGCTTCAGAGCAGGATCCCTGAAAACATCCTTGTTGACAACAGTTTTGTCCAGAGGAATGTCAACAGAGTATCTGGGGAAAGAAGATACATTAATTAGAAAATTGTACACAATTAAATCAGTAGACTTGGATTACTCAGCTTTTACAATTAGTTAAAATAGAGTTATTTATATTCTAACAAATAAATAAAAGGTAATCACTTCAGCTTTTGAAAATCATGATGCATTTACAATTATTATACAAAAATATATTTGGCACACAAAAAGAGATGACAGACAGGGAAACTCTCATTCACCATTTAACTGGCTATATGAAAAAATTACTTTCTGCCTAACATCTCCTTTTGTAAGTCACATGGATAAGAAACAAAAATAAAAGGTAAGTGATAAGACGTTTTATTTTTGGATAATTTTACTCACAACGATCTCTCTTAAAATACCTCATAGGGTTATGATAATCAAAACAGTCCTGAGCTAGATCAAGCTTTGATCTCTGCAAACAAACCTATCACCTTAATGATTTTTCCACGTTTAATAGAGTAAAGCTGCTTGATTTAAAGCTATCTATGGCATAAAGTACTATATAAATAAACGTGACTGGACTTTACTAGAGTACCGAATTGCAGAGCTCGTGCAAACATCCACATTGCTGTAATCAGATGCATATTTTTAGCTGCACAAAACCACTCGTTTTACTGCTTGATATTGCAAGCTGGTGTCTCTTACCTTATTTTAATGTATTATCTTAATTATGAACACACTGGTTTGTAGTTTAAACTGTTTTAACATTTACTGCACTTCATGAGTCTTCTCGTTATTTTTCTATAGAAGCTAATGAACCGGAAGTCTTGCCCATTGGCTTACTTCTGCGTTGAAGAATAAGGTGGATAGGTACAACCAATAAGCATCTATTAGGAGGTATTTGCAATGGCTTAAGATGCATCATGAAAGCACAACATCAACAAAACTACGTGACTGTGGGTAAAGTGTGCTGGAATCATAAGACAAATATAACAAAAACCGTAACTCAACCTGAATCAGTCATCAAACGTTGCATCTATATACAATACTGCTCAAATGTTTAGGGTCAGGAGGGCTTTCTTTGGAAAAGAAAGTGCTTTTCTTCATGTTCTCATTCAAGTGATCAAATCACAGCAAAGACATTTATAATATCAAAAAAAGTTTTCAGTTTCAAATAAATGCTGTTAATTCGTCAAAGATTCCAAAACAAAATGTCAGCACAACTATTTCCAAAATTGCCAATAAGAAAAATTTCTTGAGCAGCAAATGTTTTCTGAAGGATCATGCGACACTGAAGACAGGAGTAATGATGCTGAAAATTCAAACTTACCATCTTAGGAATAAATTACATTTGAAAACTTATTACAATAGGAAACAATTCTTTGAAATTTTAGCAGTATTTCAAAATATTGCCATTTTTACTGTGTTTTTGATCAAATAAATGTAGCCTCGGTGATCATGAGAGGACTTACGTCATTAGAAAGCAAATGTTAGGCTGATGATAAACAGGACAACTTTTTGAGCAATGTTGCTTGGGCACATTCCCACTGAGAAAGGGTAGCAAATTTCTATTTGGATATTTCAGATCAGCCGTGGGGGTTGCCCGTTAACAGCAACATTTCCAAAAGTTGCACAGCAACATAACTCAAAAAGTTACCCAGTGTATGATCAGCCTTACTCTGAAAACATTTATCAAATCTAATACAGAAGCTGTATGAACATGTGCACAGACGTCCCTCTGACTGCTCAGGGTCTACATACCTGGTTGGCATCAGGTGGTTGTAGTTGAACACCTTCACAAACGCCTTGATCTTGGACCTCTTGGCAATCTTCTTCTTGCCCATGGTTGTGGTGACTTTACGAGGATAACGGTCAATGCCTGCGACCAGAGCATGGCTGTAAGGACGGTCCGAGGTGCCATCATCAATGTTCTGAATAGAGAAAGAGAGCACAACACTGTCAACAAACAACCACTTTAACTACACAACCTTCTCTCCTGAATACCGTCCAATGCTAAAGTACCTTGACAATCACAGCCTTGCGTCCGGCATAACGTCCAGCCAGGACCATCACCACCTTACCAGGTTTCATAAACTTGCCCATGTCTGAAAAATATTAATTTGTATATGACACGAGCTCCAAAAGCACAAACCTAAGTGCAAGCAGCTGTATCTTCTGGGCAGCACCGAAGTTATATAAAACAAGATTGAGCTTAACATAGCATTATGCTAACTGGTAATTATACGGCTGTACGGAGACGTTCACGTTGGAATAAATATCTTAGTCGTTTAACAAAGTAACTTTATTTCATCTTATTCACATATTAATTTGTTTCTCGCACAGGTGTAATAATAAACGTCTGCTATCGCGGCCGGACGGGAGCGCTATCATGTCTGAAGTAAAGGGAGAGACGGAGGGAACTCTAAACCTATTATCTTCTAATACAAACTTAATATTCAGACAATAAACACTTTCAATAGTCGACAGGGATATTCGCTCTATAAGCAGCAAGAGAGGAAGCACGCGGGTTTTATTTCTTTATCGATGTTCATGGATTATTTTCTCGTGTATGAAACTTACTGATGGTGCTCTATGGCCGACGAGATCGGGAAAGGAAGTAGAACGGGCGAGCGTGACCCTTGACACTGACGGCGAGTGACGTACTTCCGTCGATTTGTTCAACTTAGTCCACGCGCAGTAGGCTTGGGTAAAATAGTGTTGTTTTAGTGTTATACTAATATTCAGATTCACGTGAAAGCAAAACTGTGTTTACAGGTTGTTACATTTTTCACATGGCACCACTAGATCTGCAGGGGTCGCTATATTAAAAGGAAATTTAAAGGGTAAGGTCCTAAACCATGCAATTGATAATTTGGGAAGAATGGTAATATTACATGTTAACATTGATCATACTCATTACACTCTTGTGAATATGCCACCAATAACAGACAACTTAACAAATACTGAAACTAATTAAGAATAAATTTCCCCTGGCAAATATTGTATGGGGAGGTGATTTTAATAGTGCATTTGATGAAGATTTAGATCGATGGCCATCAAGAAGCAGTGAAGCTCATTGTGAAATTAAAAATGTATGTTTAGTTGACATCTGGCGTTTCAATAATCCAGACACAAGGATGTATAATAAACAAAGATTATTCTAAACAATCACGCATTGATTTTTTCCTAATATCACAAGAACTGGAACAGTCCATAAGGGTACATCAAGATTTATTAATGTACATGGTCCAGCTGAATCGAAATTCAAAAGAAGTTATTGGAAATTGAATAAAAAGTTATTAGATGATCATAATTTTAAAATAATGGTTTCAAAGGTAATTGACAAACGCTGGACTCAGGCTAAAATAATGAATGTTTATGGACAACATTGGGAGACAGTGTTTCCCCTACCATTATTTTAGGGGGGGGCCCCCGCCCCCCTTGAAGGTCAAGTTAATTTAATTTTATTTTATTTTCTCTATAGCGCCAGACCACAAAAGAAGTCATTCAATGTTACCTTCCCTATAGAACAGGTCTATACCTTGTTCTTTTATTAAACAAACTGAATAGCCTTGTGTTATTTATCTTATTTACACGACTGCATGTCATTTCTGTCTCTACGTTACATGGTCGCGCTCTCTGTATCGAGCACAGCGGAGTTCCGCCCCGGTTCGCACACACACACACACACACACACACAGTGGCGGTTTTAGGCATGGGCGAACTGGGCAGCCGCCCAGGGCGGCATTTTTTCATGACACGTGGGGGGCGGCACAAGCACTTGGAAAAAAAAAAAATCATCTGCGCCGCTAAGCGGTTTTCTATTATCTATCATATTATCTATCATATAACTGTGCGGGGAATTGGCAAATTGGCGCCCCTGCTTGTTGAGAAGGTACCGAGCACAGAAGCTGTGTGAGAAGTGGAAAGGGAGGGGGTGCGGCCGCGGGGACAGTTCACCTCTCAAATTAGTGGGACAAGTGGGCTAAAGTCAGTCACACCCAGGGGCGCGGGAAGTGGGGGTGCTGAGGGTGCTGTAGCACCCCCTGTTTTTTTTTTATGTGGGCAACTGTTCAATTGTTGGGAATATAAAAAAAAAAAAATCGGAGTGTCTATTTAAGTGCAAATAGCTATGTTGCTGGCAGAGGCTATTTACATTAACTCCACCCACAAATGTATGATTGGGATAGTCAAATATTCAAAAGACGGTTACTAGTTATCAGATTCAGTGGTGCAGATGGTAAAGTTTGCAATATACTTCTTTTGACACGATCGACCGGGGTTCGAATCTGCCTTTTGGCGAACTTTTTTTCTCGCTTTTTAAATTTCAAATCACATCAGAAAAACATTTATTTTTTAATAAAAATGAAGGAAATAATCAAAAAGTTGAACAAAGTATCGGGTAGGGTTAGGGTAGGTGTAGAGAGGGCTTTTGTCCCAATAAGGTGGCATCCATTTAATAATTAGAAATAAAATTAAAAAATTACACTCAATAAGTTATTGCATACTATTTTATACTGTATTACAATGCAGAAGTGCAGATAATTACCACTATTTTTGCAATAAGTAATGTTTTTCTCTAATAATGTTTTTCGCCATGTTTTTATTTTATTTTAACATAGAATAAATATAATCTAAAGCTATCTGCACTGTGTAAATAACATATCACTAAAGAATACTGCTATTTTCACTTTGTGGTTTAGTCTTGACTTCTGGTCGTGAGTGACAGTGTTGGGGGATGGGAAATCTGTTGATTGTCGAGTGCCAAATAAACACAGTGTTTATTATGTATATAGAGTATATTTATTTAAGTTCTGATAACTTATACTGTTTTGTGCAGAATTGTGTTTTTCATGTTGAAGGATTTGTGCAATTGAGAAATATAAGCTTGTCTTACACTTATATTGTTATAGTAAAACTGTTTGTGCAAAATTTTTTAGCCAAAAAACCTAAAAAAATTTCTCGGATGGGGGGGGTGCGCTCAGAGGGGGTCTCGCCCGGGGAGTAATTCAATGTAGAACCGCCACTGCACACACACACACACAAACGTAAGCACACACACAAGTGAGCACACTCCCGCTCCTATTTGTAAATATTAAGCAAAACGTCTATTTAAATATGAATTCTGCGTGTCTCTGTGTTAATGTATGGCGCAGACGCGCGGGTTTGTTTACTCATACAGAAGCGCACGAGGCTTGCCGTGATATTAAGGTCTGTCGTCTCACTAAATGATGACATAAATACATGAACAACATCTCCAGAACTGCTCTGAGAGTCACTTCATGAGAATTTGAAACTATCCTCATATCATATACACAGAAATGTAAAGTTATTCACGGCAACCCGTCAAAATAAAAGTTCGGTTTCACTTGAAGACATTGGGCAGAACGTAATAGGCTACTACTACTAAAACTATTAAAACCTTATCTTTAAGGAATAATCATACAATGTCTTCAATGTTATTATCAATATTAAATCCCCTTTATTTTTATGTTGGGAAAAAACGGAACACAGGGGAATAAGGCAAGTGTCCGATCTCCCCTTTTTTGTTTTTGTTAGCAACGCAAATAATGGCCCTTCACATTAAAAAAGATGATTTTCAAGGAATTGCTGCATTAGGGAGAACATTTAAGTTGTGTCAGTTTGCCGATGACACTATTTTTGAAAGATTTGCATGAAATCATAAAAGCAGTGAACTGTATAAAAGAATTTTCAGAAGTATCTAAGAATGAATATGAATAAATCAGTTCTGATTCCTCTCAAAAAATGTTCTTTGACTAATTTCCATAATATTCCAGTTAAAAACCAAGTAACATATCTGGGAGCTGTTATATGTAAAGATGAATATTTGCGTAATGATTAAAATTTCAGTCCAATTATTACTAAAACTAGTAAGAGATTTAATATGTGGTTGCAAAGGCATTTGTCAATTCAGGGGCGAGTACTTCTGTCAAAAGCTGAGGGTATTTCCAGATCAGTCTATACGTCCTTATCATTGGATATTCCTCCTAAAGTTACAAACAACTGGATAAAATGCTTATTGATAAGCCTCATTACCTGAGAAAATAAATTTTATGCAACTCCAAAGATCATGGTGGTTTAGAGGTGTTGAGTTATGATAATGTATTTAAAATAAATTGGCTTATTCAATACTTAAAAAATAAAGACAGTATTTGGAACTCCTTTGGAAAGCAATTGGGTGACCTCAAATTTTTGTTTAAGTGCAATTATTCAATTGAAAAAATACCGGTTAAGCTTGCAAAATTTCATAAACTAGCTCTTATGGCATGGACGCTGGCCTACAAACATAATTTCTCACCAAGGAGGCATTATATCTGGAACAACAAAGACGTCTTTAAATCTTTATATTTTGATTACTGGTTTGAAAACAATATTATAGTTAGCCAGTTCTTAAACAATGATGGAGTTTTATTAACGTATAAGGAATTTTTTAATACATTTAAAATACCAGTTAGACCTAAGCAATTTGCGGTTATAATGGATGCAATCCCTCAAAAAGTTTTGACCCTTCTCAGAAGTGCATCGCAGGAGAAAGATTTGAATTTTGAAGAGATCAAGAGTAAAATATTTATTGGTGATACAAATATTATACAAAATAGACTCTCAAATAACTATATTAGGAATACACTTAATAACATTGTTTATCCTCCAGCTCGCTTTTTCTGGTCTTCTGTATTTGGAGATGTGAATTGACGTAAAGCTTGGCGAACAGTAGACAAATTCAATACAAAAATATTTTGGATTGATGTGGAGTTATTTATTAAGAACATGTTGGACATTTCTTTGCAGCTGAGTGGATTTGATGTAATAATATACTTTGGTGATCATGGATTTGATAAAGATAAAGCATACTTCATACAATTGTTTATTTTAATTATGAAGTTTCATATTCATAAAATGAATATTCTTTTCTCATTTTATAAACGATTTCAAGCTGTATTGTAAAGTCCTGTGTAACAAATCTACACGCATGTTTAACATGTTGACCTCCAGTGTGAGGTAGTTATATTTTTATTCAGTTTGCACATTTTCAAGTTGTGAAAAAAAGGTAGAATTTTGATATGTTACAAAAGAGTTGTTGTAAAATTTAATGGTCACAGTTATGTGGTTTTGAAATATGTTGTGGCAAAGCAAATAAAATGCAAGAACTATATTACTTCTGAAAAAGATTTTTGTTTTATCTTCCCAGAAAAGTAATAATTTTGATATATGTTGCGGAAAAGCAAATAAACATAAAAAAAAAAAAATTATATATATATATATATTTAGCAAAAAAAAATTATAAAATGTTTTTTTTTTTTCAATTGAGAAATAAACGCCCAATTTCATATGTAACATTATAGATCTTTCACAAGGAGGGGTTGTATTTCAAAAACAACTGCAGGAACATGTTATAAGTGGTCCATTTGGTCTGTTTTATATGCCCCATAATTTTCCTATGAGGAGAAATTGGTCTGGGTTCTTATGGGTTAATTTGATTCATAAAATTTACCGGATAAGTGTTCTCTTAAAAGACTTATGAATGATATTAATACCAACTGTTCTTTCTGTTTAGAAAACCCTGAAACTTCTTTAAATTTATTCTGGAATTGCTCTTACACAACATCATTTTGGTGTGACATTCTTGAATTTATCAAATGTTATGTGAATCCTAATTTTGAGTTTTCTTATAGAAATGTCATTTTTGGCTTTCATGAATGTGAAAAAAGGTTATACTTATTTCATAAACCTTATTTTCTTGTTAGCTAAATATCATATTCATAAATGTAAATTTTCTAAATGCAAACCTCTTTTTTTAAGATTCAAACTTGAGATGAAAATGTATTTTGAATCTATCGAGTTCTCTACAAACTTAAAAGCAATAAGAACAATGGCTTTGCTAAAGGACTTGGCACTTCCTCTGGACTGAAAGCCTGAATGACCCTGGACTGTTGTTGTATTGTTATGATTTGACAATGATGACAATTGTTTTTTCAAGCATCTAAAAAAAAAAAGACAATGTTAAAAATGTTAAAATAAAATAAAATAAAATGTCTCCATTTTTTTATAATTTTTATTTAATAATTAATTTATGTTTTGTAGGAAAGATTGTTATGTGATCTGCTTATTTTATTTTTCTCATTTATTTACTTATGTATCTTTCTCTCTCTCTCTTGAATTTTAATTGTATTGTTTGGCCATCCTTGAACCCCTGGCTTTTTTCCTTGGCCTATGTTTTTTTTCACATTTTTATTTCCAAAGCAAACATTTAATACGTTTTTACAAGTTCTTGCAATAAAAAGAGAAAAAAAGAATGTCCCCCTCCTATAAGCAACGTGTGTAAGTTTCACGTATGCGGTATTCAGGTTTGGGCAAAAATATAAGAAACGCCTTCCTTTCAGTTTGTGTGATGATGTTGATTTAATTTTGTTGATTAATAACTTTAATTATTGTATAAATGTAATTGTATTACTGTAATTATTTGATTCTGAAAAACCTCTTGTTTATGATTATGTGTATTGGCTATTTAAATCATTTAAATAAAATTTTAATTAAAAATTAAATGGTGTGTTTTTATGAATTTCTTGTTTTATTCTATTTTAATTATATATTTCTTTAATTTAGTTTTATTTATTTTTTTCAATTTAGGGTTCTGTATCTTACTAACTCGATTCAAATTCAGAAATTGAATTAGAATTCTGTGTAATTATAATTCTAAATCCTTAATTTTACATTCAATTTACACTTCTAGTTTTCAGAAATTCAAAAATTGAAATGGAATTCAATTTAAAAGAAGACAATTCTTAGTTAAATTCTGACTAACATGAGATTAAATAAAACTACAACTATTACCATAATTGCTTATATATATATATATATTTAATCACATTGTCTACAAAAGAGAGCTGATGAAAAGTGATTCATATATCAGATTCATAGAGCATCCAGAACATTTAATTCATGAAATCACTGAAAAGAAACCATCATTACATCCAAAAATGATGGCACAAATTTTATAAAAGGGAATGTAATTGACACTGATTTGAAATCACTACTGAAGTAATTGAAAGTCTATTTCTTTCTAAGAAGAGGTACAAAGACAATAATAATTTCTTAAATAGATATGATAGGACAAAACAAACAAATGGACATCAAAATAGGCCAAGCATGTATTCAGGTTGATACATTACTATTTAAAAAAAAAGGGGGAAAGCAAGAGGGGAAAAAGACTACATTAAATAAGGGCTAACTGAGCAGCCCTAATAAATGCATAACAACCATTCCTCCATATTCTAATGGTGCAGAGAAATACACTGAATACAGAATCCATTTCCATGATGTGGAGTAACAAACAGTCCCTTCTTACTTGATGAATGTTTCAGTAAATCAGTACTCAGAGTGGTTTAAGGAATCTGGAATCAGATCGGGTACAGTAGCAGGATACAATTCCAAGGATTGTACATTCAATATTTCAGAGCAGTAAACAAGGACTGACAAGACACGGAAATAGCAGGTATTCAAGCAGAGCCTCTGAACGCTGGCATAGCATAACAGGCCATAAATAATTCAGTCAGTGCCAATGCACAGCATATCAGACTCTTTTTCAGCAAATGTGCTGAATGACCTCCATTTCATTCAGTTCACTTGCTGTGCATTTCCTCCTGTAGCAGTGAGCGGGCAGCAGTTTTCTACAATCATTTTTAAGGTGTCACCTGGCTGGAAGGGCCAGGCTGTGGAAAGGAGTTAGGGAGAGAAGTGGGTTTCCAATGATTTACAAACACCAATGAACATCTCTTTGTTTGTTCAGAATGACCTGAGTGTGTTGCTTGACCTAATAAGTGAGGTCTCACCAGCATGCATGGTCTCCTCAGAAAGCGATACGAACACAGAGCAGCAATAAACCAATGATATGCGCTATGTCACTGTTTGAAATGCAATGACCCTTAATAATGCAAAAACATCTTATTGAATTAAAACATCTTATGATTTGTCTGTGAACCACTGTACAATAATGTAGTACAAGCTCAGAAAATGAGTGCATTTGGCTACATAAATTTCTAACAGAAAATGTAATTAAACCATTAAGTCACTAGTCACTATTTTGTGTGTGTGTGTGTGAGTGTGAGTGTGTATATATATATATATATATATATATATATACACACACACACACACACACATATAATATGTTATATAGATACTGTAGTGCATCTTAAACATATGCAATGGCCCTTGAAAAGATTTCAAGTAATAACTCATTCTTCTACATAGTGGTTGATTTTGGTAAAAGCTTAACATAACAATTCCCCTCAAAGGTTATTTGGAGGCAGTTACACGCTCAGGGTCACTAAACTGAGCACATTTCATTTGAGTTGTGACCAATGCAGCATATTAAAACCTGCCTTCATCCTCATCCTCTTCAGTTTAGAGACAAGAGGCATTAGACCCAACAGCAACAGACCCAACGGAGTCTCAAGAAAGTGCACGAGTTGCTTAATTTCCAATCTTTTAGTTCCAGTGTACTTGTTGATCTGGGAGTATCTTTTAAATGGATTTAAATTCATGTTATATATACTATTGTTAGTGTTATTTATATTAGTGTAAATAGTGTTATTTTTTTAAGATTATAAGGGTTCCCCTTTTTCCTCAACTCATCAAAATTCCCATATATTTCTTTTGCTTAGAAAGCATCTTTGATATTTTTTAGCTGCCTGACAGCCAAATCTACAGGAAGGCTGAATTTGAGATGGCTGAGGCGGCCCAAGATACGCAGGGCACCTTCGAAGCCCGTTTGGGCCATGTAGCTCCAGGGCTGGTAGTGTGAGTGTATGAGTGTCCCAGACTTACACAGCAGGTTAAGCCAGGACACAAGCCTCTGCTCATTGAGCGCCATGCACACTAAGGCCTTAAACTCAGAGTCCGCGCTGCGCTTGAATCGCCCATGCTCTTTAAGAACCGTATGGATGGCCCATAACAGAGACTGCTTGGGCGTGACCGTCACAGGACCGTCCCCTACAGGTAAACTGAAGGATTGAGAGAGCTGGCGGGCGGGCGACTCCACAAACGCCTGGCCGTTTTTGGAATGATAGTACTTGATGAAAAGTTCCCAGGGATGCAGGGTCTGGGGAGTAGAGCTGAAGGGCAGCAGGCAGGAAATAGGGGCAAGGACCAGGCTCATGCCTTGAGAAGGAGCATACAGTCCATGGGCCAGCAGGTCCCGGAGCGCCAGGGCCAGTTCTTTACGCACAGAAGCGGTGAGTTCGTCCCGAGGTCCTCCAGGCGTCAGGCTGGCGGAGTAGCTGACCACGTGTTCCTCCTGAGAGCTGGGCTGCTGGCGGGAGGCTTGCAGACGAACACGCTCCACGGCTCCTTCGAGTTTCTGCAGTAGGGGGCCGTAATCTTGAGCCTCGCCACCCTGAGACCACACGTTCTGGGGCACGTGACCCGCGGCGCATCCAAACTGACTCAGAGCAAAGATCTGCAGCACCGCTAAGGCTTTCTGGATCAGCTGAAGCCCGGTTTCCCGCATCCTCTGGGCCTGTTCGGGATCCACTTTGGACAGAGAGAAGGGATTTAAAGTTACACGTCTTAGCCGTAAAATCGAATATAAAAGTATTATGAAGTGAAGTATAATTACCTCGCTTCATCCCTCCAGTGGCTCCAGTGTTTGGTCCAGGAGCTCGGGCCTGTTGGCTCTTCACACCATCATTTAACAGAGGGTTCCCCACTTCATCTGAGAGGAGCAAGATCAGGATGGTAATCTAATTGTATTTATGTTGCTCCAAATAGCCATATCAAACTTAAAGCACAGGAAACCAGTACAGTGGGCTCTGCAGATAGTAGCATAAAGCTTAATGATATTCACTAAGTGCTATTTAATGAATGAAACTTGACTAAAAACTGGAGTAATGCTGCAATTTAGCTTCGATATCACAGGAATAAATTACATCTTAAAATATAAAATTGAAATTGCAAAAACAACACAATTACTGTATTTGATCAAATAAATGCAGCCTTGGTGAGAATAAGACTTTTTTTTTTTTTTTTTTTTTAAACTCCAAACTTTTGAATGTTAGTGTGTGTATTTGACTTAATATGACAAAAATGAGCATCATATCACTGATCCATAAGCAGACCTCCTCACCCTGTATGAAGTTGATGAACATCTCCAGGTCTCTGATTTGGGTCTTGAGCTGCTCAACTAGCTGCTCTTTGACTCGAGCCGGGTTGACTATCTGAGCTATAGCGGCATCCACTCTCTGTCGGAGCTCCTCTGGAGTGAGGTTCCCAATGTCTTCATTCAGGTTCACGTCCAGCTTCTTAATCAGCTCATCGATGATCACCTACAGTATTGAGGCAGACAGACACTAAATAAAATACCCCTGCGATGGTTTAAAGAGTAATTACTTAGACCAATACATCTTCAAATGACTTTCAGAATGACGTCAGTGTATTATCAGACCGACCCGCTGTCTCTCCATGACCACAGACTGAGGCAGTGAGTCATAGCTGCCCTCCTGGTAGGCGAAGCGTTCCAGGTCGTCGAGTTGAGTCTTCAGCTGGAAAATCAGCTCCTTCTGCTTCTTTCTCTGAGCTTCCAAGCGTTCCCTCTTCTCTCTTTCACTCTGCATATTATAAAAACACAAACACAGTCAAACAAACTTTAACTTAACTTAAAATATCCACAGTGTTTACACTGCAGCTAGCTGAACATATTTGCATATGTTCTGGTGAAGGATAATGAGCTTTTAATTAGTTTGCTTCATTTGGTTTAGCTTTGCTTATCCAGAAATGCAAAGCAATTCAGAATTACAATACACACAAACACAGTTATAGTTTAACTACAGTTCTGTGTTAAGCTTATACATTTAAGTCTCTGGGGAACAAAAATGTAACTGATTAATATAAAAAAGAAAAAGAGACCGAACAAAACCAAACCAAACCAAGTATGAACTCTTATCATATCAGGGATACTTAAAGTAAACACTGAAGTTTAAAGAGAGACTGCACAAGGGTCATGTTCATAGTACTCACCAATTCATCCTGCACGCAGAGTGCAGAGGAGGAAATAAGAAGAAAGGAATGCATTTTAATGGCACTAACATGATACTCCAGCAGGAAGAAATAAGGGGAAAAAGTGACTTACAAATGTTCCTTGTATATTGTTTACTGTGATTTTTATCACGATACTGTGTTGATTATTTTTAAGAGGGTGTTGATTAGTTGTTTGAATGACACAGAAACAAGCCTTTTAACAAAAGAGATGCAGACAAATTGAACGCTGATTCCTGAGGGCATCACATGGATATTATATAGTCTGCTGTGTGAATGAAAGGGGTTTTTGTAATTATGGGTGAGTGTATCACAGGTGCACGTTGTTACAGTAAGTCAGGAACTGTTGAGGACTATTGTAAAAGGCTTACTGAAAACAAAACAACACTGATGACACTGTAGATCAGGTCACCTGAAAGAGGTTTTCAAAAAAAAATAAAAATAAAAAAAATAAATAAGCAAATAAATAATACATCTAACAGTACAGTGACAGCTATAATGAGTAGAAAAAAATTAATAATGTAACAGAAAGACAGAAAGTAAATATTTGCCAAATAATAATTCGTACGGTGTACTTTGGGTCTTTATAAAAACAAAAACAAAAAAAACAATGTGAATGTAATGTCTTTTAAATTATAGGATGGGGTCCCTCACATGAGGATGATCATATTTGGGGCCTGTGGTGTCTAAAATATTGAAATGTATTTGAGACGGTTTCATGCCATTCTTCTACAAAGCACTTGTTTTGAGTCATATTTGAGATATGGGGAATAAATTGCATCACTTCAGGTGTTACCATCCCGGGGTGGGGTGGGGGACCTAAGCCAGTTTGCAAGTCTTGGCTAATTTGAACTGGTCTAGCTGGACCCCCAGCCTGGCCAGGCTGGTGTTTATCTGGATTGCCAACTGGTTTCACAGCCTGGCCAGCTGAAAACCACCAAGCCCCTTCAAAAGACTAGTCTGACCAGACTGAGAGACCAGGTCTTGGGTTTTGGGAGATCTTGGTTTGCATTGTAGAGATCACTACGACAGAAAACAACGGAACTCACAGAGTTTTCCAGCATCTGAGCGTCCTGTGCCCTGCAGCCTATAACATGAGGGCATCCTTTGAAGGCAAACTCCTCCAGCTCCAGCAGCATCCTCTCTTTCTCGTCGCTCTGCGCGTGGACGATCTGTTTCAGCCGAAACTGCACTTGAGCGAAGTGAGACGTTAACGCGAGGAGCGACGAGTTCAGCTGCTCCTGCTCACCCTCCAGCTTCCGCAGCCTGGATACCAGGTCCGCATCGCTGCACGACACAGAGCCAGCCTGTGTGCCCCGCTTCCACTGCTCATCCTCCGGGTTGGCCACGGCTCCCACCGGCGCCCAGCGCTCCCCGGCTCCCGCGAAGGCAGCTTCGCTGTCGGAAGTGGACAGATCCTCCGTCGACATGTGACTGATAGCTGGGGCAGACAGCCTGGCTGTCTTTTACCGAAAACAACCTCGACCAACTTAATTGATGCGCAACTGTTTAATAACGTGAATTCAGAATATACGCAGCCGCTGCTTCAGCAGGTGCAGCGCAGTGTAATACTTACGTCTTCAGAAAACATTGCAACGTACTCGAAACGACTGAGATCTTGAGGTAATATGGAACCAACGCACCAGAGTTCCATCGAACGCGCGCCGTTCTATCAACATGTTCTATGTATCCACGAATGCGTGGGCAGGATGTTTACGTCAGTGCGTCATGTCGTCAGAGAAACGCACGTACAGTTGAATCGAGGGCTTAACAGTTTGTTGAGCATTTCTGTCCATATTTACTCTTCCTTCCATTCTCTCTGTGTTTGTTTTAATGCAACGCCCTAAGTGAGTTGGTGGGTTGGACTGCGTGCCAAACACACCTCTGACTGTTCTGACCCAGCAGAGATTTTTATTACTGCCATCATGGCACCATCGACCAGGGCTGCGTTTTCCAAAAGCATTGTATGCCAACTATGGTCGCAGGTTCCATTGAACTCTATAATGGTTGCCTTTGGGAAACACACCTCAGGTTGATTTGGTAGATCCCAACTGCAGCAATAGTTGAAGGGTTCTTTGGTCAGTTATGAGGAGTTCTGCTGCCCTCTGCCTGCTATGTCGTTCCAGGGTTTTTTTCTTCTCTCAATTTTCTGTATTTACCGGGGTCTTTCTTATTACTCTGCAAAAGAATCAACCTAGATTCTGGTTTACCGGTCTTGTCTCTAACCAAGTAAGACAAACAAATAAGCTTAGGCTGGTCTTTTCTTTCTTTCTTTCTTTCTAATTATCCAGCAAATTATAGCCTACAGGCTGTTTTTTTTTACAGATAAACTGCATGAAATACTAAATACATTTATGGATATGTTTTTACTTTTAAAAATTACATTCCCCACAAAAAGTGACGTGAAACATGAAATAAATTGTGAAAACTGGTTGATCAGTCACAGCATCTACAATTTCTACCTTAATTTTGACCTAAAACCATGATTTTTAAATAAAAATGGTATTTTTCCTTCATATTTGTAATTATTATATATTTTTATAAAATACAAAATAAATATACATTTTTAACTGTTGTAATAAATTATAAATTTGAAATAAATTGAATACATTTGAATTTGGATACATTTGAAAGATAAAAGAGGGTACAAAAGACAATGCAATTTCCTTTTATCTCTCTTTTATTTCTCTTTTAGAGGTGACAAGGTTTCAGATTGGTCACATTTTTACTTCAGAAAACTTTTTGTCATCTGTCACAATACTCAATCAATATAACCAGTATTTAAATCAATAAAAAAGGCAATAGAAATCATGGTAAAGATCAAGACCTGCAATAAGGAAGTTAAACAGAAAGGGTGATGTTTGTTATCTGAAGACATTAATTTAAAATGTTTCCTTATCCAGGGCAATGCGGTCATAATCACAAGACTGCATGATGTCAAGTCTGAAAAAATATAACCTGTAAGCCTTTGAGACCTGTGATATTTATACATGCCAAGTTATAATGACAGACGTGTGAATTAAATCCAGCCACTAGAGGTCATCTATGCTTCAATGTGTGTTACATCTTTCCATCATTCCAGTCAAATTATTCTTCAGATAAAACTGAGCAGTAACCAAAACACTGGAAACTATGCAAAACTATGAACGTACACTTTACAATAATGACCAATTCTTAAAATATACAAATGGCTCGGTGGATAAAATTTAGTTGGTATTACTGATAGACAATGGAAACAGATATTAACCATCATATTCAGCCCTAATGAAACTTTCTCCTGCAAATAAAATCAACCTTTTGCAGTAAACTGTCTGATTATCTTTGATTAGTACTTTGATAAACGTAACATTTTTCAAAATCTGACACTTTAGGGAGTGTTGGCCATTTAAGCGAGTGAGTGGGAATAACCCAGGTGTTTGGGTTTTTTGTTGTTGTTTTTTTTACAGAGTAATAGCTCGTTTATTTTTGGAGAAGAACACCCTCCAGTTGTCCCAGTTGTTCCAGTCAAAGCCTACGGCTGAAGTACAAGTTCCACCCGCGCCACATTTGTATCCAGCAGGGCAGCAGTGTTTCATATCATCACAGCACTCGGCCTTTAGAGAGAGAGAGATAACAAAGGAAAGAAAGGAGTAAGAGAAAGTACAAGAACAAGAATAGATAAACCTTTACAGTTTGACTGCCATTTGAATTTACAGAAAAGTCAATAGAACTAAAATCACAAGACAGTGTGCTCATTTCCATGAATATATTCAAATGAAATTCATTCTTCGATCCAACTATTATGCACTGGAACTCTAAACTGACATCTTTAACCCATGAACTTCTTCAAATTAATTTTGTACAATTAAACCTGTACTATTAAAAAAGATATTCTGAAAAATGTTTCAACTGTTTGTGTGCACATAATGAAACTCATGGGTGCTCAAAACAACATCGGACCCCAATGGTTTTTATTGTATGGACAAAAAATATAGCACTATAGACATAAAGTGTCTCCTTTTGTGTTCCACAGCTGAAAGAAACCTTATTCACATGGGGGTGAGTAAATGATAGTTTAATACTTTACCTTTGAAGATATGCAACTAGTTTAAAGTAAATATGTGCTCGCCTTTTGGTTGTAAAAATATTTTAATGTGTTAAAATATTTAAGGTTTTATGCTTAAAATAATACAAAAATAACTTTGCTAATGGGGAAAAAAATGAATTTTTGGTTGAAGGTTAAAAAAAAAAAACCTTTTAAGGTTTAATGCATTACTGTACCTTTGGAGATGGGCAACAGCCCCAGGTGGTCTGGGAGGTTGGACAACAGGTCTCACTATCTTTGCAACTATATCCAGCTCCACACTGAATGTCCTTTTCTGAGACGCTCGACTGTGGCTTTTGGTCATCAATGTGGGCAAGTGGGACTATTTCCACGTGCAGCCAGGTGGTTTTAATGCAGGAGCGTCTACGCAGGTCACACCTGTAGCCTTTGGGACAGCAGTGCTCCTGGTCTGGGCAGCAAACAGCCTATGGCAAATAAGAGGCGCATTAAACGTATTGAACATGAATAGATTTTCTGTAGCCAGTCCATATACACATATTTTTACCTCAGGAAGAGGGCAGCAGCCCCATTCTCCCGTGGACAGATGGCAGCAGGTGGAATCTGCAGAGCAACTCAACCGCTCGTCGTACTCAACAGTACCGAGGTCCAAGCTTGGAGCCGGTGTGCTTTGAGTGGAAATTTTATTGTACCAGGGGATCACCACGTCTCCCTTGATGCAAGACACTTTGGTCACATCACACTTATAGTTAGCTGGACAACAGTGTTCCCCATCTGTGCAACATACAGCCTGAGAAAAAACGAGAAAAAGATTCAAGCTGAAAACATATGTGCAATCTGACCTTCACAACATGCTCTGTTTGTTTTAAAATTTGCAAAACAAATTGCATACAGCCTATTTCCATATAAAAATGTTTGTGGTCAGTAAGATTTTTTTTCATGTTTGTAAAAGTCTCTTATTCTCACCAAGGCTGTGTTTATTTGATTTAAAAAAAAATACAGTATAATGTAATATTGTAAAATATTATTACAATTTGAAATAGCTGTTTTGTAATGTAGTTTATTTCTGTGATGGCAAAATTAATTTTCAACTGCCATTGCTCAATGTCACATGATCCTTCAGAAATCATTCTAATATGCTGATTTGATGCTTGAGAAACATTTCTTCTTATTATCAATGTTGTGCTGCTTAATATTTTTGATATTCATGATTTTTTTAAATGATTCTTAGAGCTCCAAATAACTTAACATTTTAAATGTCTTTACTGTCTTGAATGTCTTTTGATCAAAAGTATTAATTTCTTAAAAAAAAAAAACAACCACAAATTTTTAAACAGTACTGTACTTTGTATCTATTTTTGAGTCAGTGAGGACTGTGCATCTGTGTTGCACGTACACGGAAGTACCTGGAACTATATATACACACTCAAAACAAAGGGCCTTCTTAATAGATGTGATATCATGATGATACAACCAGAAAAACGGGTAGTTTAGTGAAACAACAACCTGCAAAACATGGCTTTGCGTGAGTGTTTAGCACAAATAAACATCTCTGTGTTGTATATAACAGAGTCACACTCACATTAGGCAGAGGGCAACAGCCCCATTTGTTGGTTTTTGCAATAAGACAGCAAGTAGTGTAATCTGGACAGGAAGTTTGAGAATCACATGGAACCCTGCTATTGTACTTCCCCACTCTGTCTTTCACTTCCCCGTGCTGTCTCTGTTCCTCCTTAGCTGAGGGTGGGTTAATGTCTGACATGGGTACAGATGTGGTGTTGCTAGTGCAGGTGAGTGTTACAAAGTCACAAGTGGTGCCGTGTGGACAGCAGTGGAATTTATCCTTACAACACACAGCCTGCAGACAGAACAACCTGACTTTTAGCTATTTTTTATTATTAATTCTTTATAATTATATATGCACTATTAGTATGTGATAGAACTAGTCTAAAGTAGCTTAGTGCCTTTTGGCTGCACAGTTCATTTTTAATGGGTATTTTCTGGGTCATTTTTACAATTTAAACATCAGTAAACAAGATAAACATACTTGTAGAAAAATGTATATAGAATCTTAAAGCTTCTTCTTTTTTTATTTATTGAGTTTTTAATAAATCTAATATAAAAGTACTGAGGTTTATGCTTTTTTTTTTAAAGATGTGCTTAAGGAAAAGCAATAAACTTATTTGCACTACCATTCAAAAGTTTGGGGTCAATAAGATTTTTTTTAAATAAATTAAATTTAGTTCAGCAAAGATGCATCAAACTAAACAAATGGTGCAATAACTACATTATACTGTTACTAAAATATTCCATTTAAATAAATTCTGTTCTTTTGGACTTTCCACTCATCAAAGAATCCTTTAAAAATTTATAATGTATTCCACAAAAAATATTTAGCAGCACAACTGCTTTCAATATTGAACATAATAAGAAAGTACCAAATCAGCATTTTAGCGTGATTTCTGAAGAATCATGTGATACTAACGACTGGAAAAAATCAAGCTTTGCCATCACAGGAATAAACTACCTTTTGAAGTAATTAAAAATAAAAAACAACCATTTTAAATTGCATTAATATTTCATAATAGTATTTTTTTATATCAAACAGAGGCATCGTTGGTGAGTGTAAAAGATTTCTTTTAAAGACAATAAAAAATCTTACCAACCCCAAACTTTCAAGCTATAGGGAAATTGTCTGAAAATAGGTCTGCGACAGTTTGGTTTCTCAAATAAATGTTGCTGAGCACTTGAAGAATATCATTGTGAAAGAGGGACTGAGCGATATCACCAAGAGTAATAAAATTCAAAGTTGAAAACGGAGTGTGTATTTTCTCATTTGGTTACTCATGCAAGATTAGATAGAAGTATTTCTCCTCTGAGATATACTGTACCTCAGGCAAAGGACAGCAGCCCCAGTCTCCATCAGTGTTCTTACAGCAAGTGTTGGAATCAGGACAAACATGACTAGAGTCGCAGTTCACGTTCCCAGGTGACCTCTGGCCTGCTCTAGGGAGAGCAGGCAGCTTCTTGAACCAGGGCTTAGATCCTGAAGTTTCGTCACAAGACCCAGCAGCAACGTTACATGTCGTACCATGAGGACAGCAGTGGACGAAGTCATCACAACACACGGCCTATTGAGAAAATAGAGTTATCTTATCAAAATATCTTCTTTTGTGTTCCACAGAAGAAAGAAAGGTTAAAAGAATTATTATTCTGTGTAGATCAGGTGATTTACCTCTGGCAGAGGACAACAGGCCCATCCTCCTTCTTTAGTCTTACAGCATGTGGTTCCATCTGCACAAGATGTGGTGCCATCACAGGAAACATCTGAATACACGGAAACACAAGAAAAGACAGTTCAAGAACATATAAAATGGTAGTTTTATTCTGTGTGTGTGCTGGATTCAGTGCTTTGATCTACCTCGTGTAACAGCCACATTCTGACTGCTGATCGGTTTGACAGGCAGCTTCTCGAACCAGGGCTGAGATCTTGAAGGTTCGTCACAAGACCCAGCAGCAACGTTACATGTCGTACCATGAGGACAGCAGTGGATGAAGTCGTCACAACACACGGCCTATAGAGAAAATAGTTATCTTATCAAAATATCTTCTTTTGTGTTCCACAGAAGAAAGCGAGGTTAAAAGAATTATTATTCTGTGAAATATTCGGTAACACTTTATTTTAAGGTGTCCTTGTTGCACGTTACATGTACTTACTCTTATAATAACAATAAATTATGCATAATTACATGCAAGTAACCCTAAGCCAAACCCTAATCCTAATCCTAACCAGTAAGTACGTGTAGTAAATTAATATTACTCAGTACTTAAATGTATAATCACACTGTAACAAGGGCACCTTAAAATAAAGTGTAAACAATTATTCCTTTAATAGATCAGGTGATTTACCTCTGGCAGAGGACAACAGGCCCATCCTCCTTCTTTAGTCTTACAGCATGTGGTTCCATCTGCACAAGATGTGGTGCCATCACAGGAAACATCTGAATACACGGAAACACAAGAAAAGACAGTTCAAGAACATATAAAATGGTAGTTTTATTCTGTGTGTGTGCTGGATTCAGTGCTTTGATCTACCTCGTGTAACAGCCACATTCTGACTGCTGATCGGTTTGACAGGCAGCTTCGAACCAGGGCTGAGATCTTGAAGGTTCGTCACAAGACCCAGCAGCAACGTTACATGTCGTACCATGAGGACAGCAGTGGATGAAGTCGTCACAACACACGGCCTATTGAGAAAATTGAGTTATCTTATCAAAATATCTTCTTTTGTGTTCCACAGAAGAAAGAAAGTTTAAAATAATTATTATTCTGTGAAATATTCAGTAACACTCTTATTTTAAGGTGTCCTTGTTGCACGTTACATGTACTTACTCTTATAATAACAATACATTATGCATAATTACATGCAAGTAACCCGAAACCAAACCCTAATCCTAATCCTAACCAGTAAGTACGTGTAGTAAATTAATATTACTCAGTACTTAAATGTATAATCACACTGTAACAAGGGCACCTTAAAATAAAGTGTAAACAATTATTCCTTTAATAGATCAGGTGATTTACCTCTGGCAGAGGACAACAGGCCCATCCTCCTTCTTTAGTCTTACAGCATGTGGTTCCATCTGCACAAGATGTGGTGCCATCACAGGAAACATCTGAATACACGGAAACACAAGAAAAGACAGTTCAAGAACATATAAAATGGTAGTTTTATTCTGTGTGTGTGCTGGATTCAGTGCTTTGATCTACCTCGTGTAACAGCCACATTCTGACTGCTGATCGGTTTGACAGGCAGCTTCTCGAACCAGGGCTTAGATCCTGAAGGATCGTCACAAGACCCAGCAGCAACGTTACATGTCGTACCATGAGGACAGCAGTGGATGAAGTCGTCACAACACACGGCCTATTGAGAAAATTGAGTTATCTTATCAAAATATCTTCTTTTGTGTTCCACAGAAGAAAGAGAGGTTAAAGGGGATGTCTAATGCTATTTCATGCATTCTGAGTTATTTATACTGTTAAAGAGTTGGATTCTTGAGCTAAACATGACTAAAGTTTTAAAAAATGATTTGGATGTATAATGGAGTATCTCCGTGCCAAATACACTCCTTCCGGGTTCATACAAGTTTCAGAAAGTTTTTTCGATCATGGCTTTTCATCACGTCATGAAGGGCGGAATTCTTTGTATGGGCACTTCTCCCGGAAGAACGCGCCTGCGCACAGATCGACCAGGAGTGCGTTTCCCAAAAGCAACGTTAGCCAACTATGGTCGCAAGTTCCGTCGTTACCAGCATAGTTTAACGATTCAGTGTTTCCCGAAACCATAGTTCAAACAAACATTCGTAATCAGCATCACAAACTTACGTGGTTTGAACTACAGCTCTCAGCCTGTGGTTAGAAGCATAGTTTCTTGTTAGTAAGATATATGGGCTTAAGTAAATATGCTGTTGGGCACAACAAGCAAGCTAACATCCAGTACTATCTGTATCTTCCGTTCTAATGCATTTGAATTTTTTTTTTGCTCGTCCATTGTAAGCGCTGTTTTTGAAAAGTGTGCATGTGCATAAATGCCTAAGGGAACCCAGGAGTATGACATCAGAGGGAAGCCGCAATGAATCAAACATCAAATAAAGCAAAATGACAGGGAACAAAAAATTGTGAATTAGTCAGTACATGCCATATTCAATACAGTAGCATCTTAGAGATCTCTAATCAGTTAAATAGCAGAAGTTATTCCTCCACCACATGCGTGTGACGTCATTAACAATGGCCCTATGTTGTTTAACTAATGTGGTTCAAACGACGGAGATGCGACCGTGTTTGGGAAACAGTCGTGACTTGCTAGTTCATTTCCAAAACAATGCTTCGTACTATGGTGGTTAATCAGCGAGTTATGTCGTTGTTCGGGAATCGCACCCCAGGGCGAGAGCACGCCCATCATCGTGCTTCATTCGCCAGCCCTACACAGGACTTTCTCAATGTGTTTTTGGTTGTGAGGGAAAAACAATCTTGTTCAGCTTCCCAAAGAACCCAGTGTTACGTGAACAGTGAATGCGGTTTGTTTTTCTGGGGCAGCAACGGAGTTTCGCAAGCGTGTTTGATTGCTCCTGTCATTTCGGTGGTGAATGTTTTATAAACAAGGCCCAGTTCGATGCTGGATTTGCACATTATTTGATACTGACAGATAGAGCATTCCCAGGGATAAAGGTCAGTCCCGGTCATGTTTCGGAACTGCAGACAGTAAGTGAAACGGCATCAAATTTCTGTTTTGTAGGCACTCTTTAGCTCTGCCCACGGCACGCCTCCAGGAGCTTGGCTGTTTTCAGAGAGAATCATAAAGCTGTATCTTTCTTTTATAATTATGATAAAACTACAGACTTTTTGGAGATATGAAGAATGCAATACTACTCTGTAGGTACTCAAGATTAATACAAGATTGGTTGAAACTGTGTGTGTTATGTCCCCTTTAACAGAATTAATATTCTGTAAATTATTCCTTTGTTAGATCAGGTGATTTACCTCTGGCAGAGGACAACAGGCCCATCCTCCTTCTTTAGTCTTACAGCATGTGGTTCCATCTGCACAAGATGTGGTGCCATCACAGGAAACATCTGAATACACGGAAACACAAGAAAAGACAGTTCAAGAACATATAAAATGGTAGTTTTATTCTGTGTGTGTGCTGGATTCAGTGCTTTGATCTACCTCGTGTAACAGCCACATTCTGACTGCTGATCGGTTTGACAGGCAGCTTCTTGAACCAGGGCTGAGATCCTGAAGGATCGTCACAAGACCCAGCAGCAACGTTACATGTCGTACCATGAGGACAGCAGTGGATGAAGTCGTCACAACACACGGCCTATTGAGAAAATAGAGTTATCTTATCAAAATATCTTCTTTTGTGTTCCACAGAAGAAAGCGAGGTTAAAAGAATTATTATTCTGTGAAATATTCGGTAACACTTTATTTTAAGGCGTCCTTGCTTGTTGCACGTTACATGTGCTTACTATTATAATAACAATACATTATGCATAATTACATGCAAGTAACCCTAAGCCAAACCCTAATCCTAATCCTAACCAGTAAGTACGTGTAGTAAATTAATATTACTCAGTACTTAAATGTATAATCACACTGTAACAAGGGCACCTTAAAATAAAGTGTAACCAATTATTCCTTTAATAGATCAGGTGATTTACCTCTGGCAGAGGACAACAGGCCCATCCTCCTTCTTTAGTCTTACAGCATGTGGTTCCATCTGCACAAGATGTGGTGCCATCACAGGAAACATCTGAATACACGGAAACACAAGAAAAGACAGTTCAAGAACATATAAAATGGTAATTTTATTCTGTGTGTGTGCTGGATTCAGTGCTTTGATCTACCTCGTGTAACAGCCACATTCTGACTGCTGATCGGTTTGACAGGCAGCTTCTCGAACCAGGGCTGAGATCCTGAAGCTTCGTCACAAGACCCAGCAGCAACGTTACATGTCGTACCATGAGGACAGCAGTGGATGAAGTCGTCACAACACACGGCCTATTGAGAAAATTGAGTTATCTTATCAAAATATCTTCTTTTGTGTTCCACAGAAGAAAGAAAGTTTAAAATAATGATTATTCTGTGAAATATTCAGTAACACTTTTATTTTAAGGTGTCCTTGTTGCACGTTACATGTACTTACTCTTATAATAACAATAAATTATGCATAATTACATGCAAGTAACCCTAAACCAAACCCTAATCCTAATCCTAACCAGTAAGTACGTGTAGTAAATTAATATTACTCAGTACTTAAATGTATAATCACACTGTAACAAGGGCACCTTAAAATAAAGTGTAACCAATTATTCCTTTAATAGATCAGGTGATTTACCTCTGGCAGAGGACAACAGGCCCATCCTCCTTCTTGAGTCTTACAGCATGTGGTTCCATCTGCACAAGATGTGGTGCCATCACAGGAAACATCTGAATACACGGAAACACAAGAAAAGACAGTTCAAGAACATATAAAATGGTAGTTTTATTCTGTGTGTGTGCTGGATTCAGTGCTTTGATCTACCTTGTGTAACAGCCACATTCTGACTGCTGATCGGTTTGACAGGCAGCTTCTCGAACCAGGGCTGAGATCTTGAAGGTTCGTCACAAGACCCAGCAGCAACGTTACATGTCGTACCATGAGGACAGCAGTGGATTAAGTCGTCACAACACACGGCCTATAGAGAAAATAGTTATCTTATCAAAATATCTTCTTTTGTGTTCCACAGAAGAAAGCGAGGTTAAAAGAATTATTATTCTGTGAAATATTCGGTAACACTTTATTTTAAGGTGTCCTTGCTGCACGTTACATGTACTTACTATTATAATAACAATAAATTATGCATAATTACATGCAAGTAACCCTAAACCAAACCCTAATCCTAATCCTAACCAGTAAGTACGTGTAGTAAATTAATATTACTATGGTATGGGCAGGCGTATGTTATGGACAACGAACACAGGTGCATTTTATTGATGGCATTTTGAATGCACAGAGATACCGTGACGAGATCCTGAGGCCCATTGTTGTGCCATTCATCCATGACCATCACCTCATGTTGCAGCATGATAATGCACGGCCCCATGTTGCAAGGATCTATACACAATTCCTGGAAGCTGAAAACATTCCAGTTCTTGCATGGCCAGCATACTCACCGGACATGTCACCCATTGAGCATGTTTGGGATGCTCTGGATCGCCGTATACGACAGCGTGTTCCAGTTCCTGCCAATATCCAGCAACTTCGCACAGCCATTGAAGAGGAGTAGACCAACATTCCACAGGCCACAATCAACAACCTGATCAACTCTATGCGAAGGAGATGTGTGGTCACACCAGATACTGACTGATTTTCAGATCCCCCCCGGACCCCCCCCCAATACAGTAAAACTGCACATTTTAGAGTGGCCTTTTATTGTGGCCAGCCTAAGGCACACCTGTGCAATAATCATGCTGTCTAATTAGCATCTTGATATGCCGCACCTGTGAGGTGGATGGAGTATCTCAGCAAAAGAGAAGTGCTCACTAACACAGATTTAGACAGATTTGTGAACAATATTTGAGAGAAATAGGCCTTTTGTGTACATAGAAAAAGTCTTAGGTCTTTGAGTTCAGCTCATGAAAAATGGGGGCAAAAACAAAAGTGTACACTATAGTTTAAAAGTTTGGGGTCAATAATGAATTTTAGGAAATTAATACATTTATTGAGAAAAGATGCATTAAATTCAATCAAAAGATCAAAAGTCACAGTAAGCACATTCATAATATTACAAAATATTTCTATCTGAAATAAATGCTGTTCTTTTCAGCTTTTTATTCATCAAAGACTCCTGACAAAAGTATCATGTTTCCACAAAAATATTAAGCAGCACAGCTGTTTTCTACATTGATAATCATAAGAAATGTTTCTCGAGCAGCAAATCATCATATTAGAATGATTTGTGACACTGAAGACTGGAGACAATTCAGCTGTGCCATTTTAGGAATAAATTAGATTTTAAAATTTATGAAAATAGAAATAAGTTACATTAAATTGTAATAATATTTCGTAAAATCCCAAACTGTGTTTTTTGATTACATAAACGCAGCATTGGTGAGCATAAGATAAATCTGTCAAAAAACAAACAAACTTGTATATGGTCAAATTATTAAAATATTATCTAATATATATATATATATATACAGTATCTCACAGAAGTGAGTACACACCTCACATTTTTGTAAATATTTTATTATATCTTTTCATGTGACAACACTGAAGAAATGACACTTTTGTAAAGTAGTGAGTGTACAGCTTGTACAACAGTGTAAATTAGCTGTCCCCTCAAAATAACTCAACACACAGCCATTAATGTCTAAACCGCTGGCCACAAAAGTGAGTACACCCCTAATGCCGAGTTCACACTGCACGATTTTCAAACTCGTCGGATCGCTGTTGTTTTCACACTGCGTGACTATCTGGGGTAGCATTTAGTCGCTGCTGTGTTCACATTGCACGATGGATCAGTAAAAATATAGCCCGCAAATTGTCTGTGCCCTGATTTCCAGCTACAAAAAGAAAAACAGATTATGCAGGAGGGAGATGCAGGGAACAGGGATTGTGTTCTGCAAAGAGTGGTAAATAATAATTTTGCAGTAACTGTTATGCTGATGTTGCGGCTGGTCAAGCGTTTGTGCTTATGATATAATTGTACATATTAAAATACTGATATGGTCTATAACTCCTCACCGAACTTCCCTCTGCCCTGTATCTTTGTCTCTCATTGGCTGAAGGTCATCGCGATGTAGTTTTCAGTCAGAAATCATTGCACACAGCAGGATTGTGAATCACCGACAGCTCCAGATATTTAGCATGCCAAATATTTCACAGGCGTCGGCGACGTGTCGGCGATTCCCTCAGATCGCATCTTTGATAATTCATACTGTGCGATTGTCACTCGCGTGAATGATCTCCGATTTGCCTCCGATTTCGGGCATTTGTCGGCGATTTATCAAAACCTGTTGGCGAGTGAAAAATCGGGCTAAAATCGTGCAGTGTGAACTCGGCATAAGTGAAAATGTCCAAATTGGGCCCAATTAGCCATTTTCTCTCCCTGGTGTCATGTGACTCGTTAGTGTTACAAGGTCTCAGGTGTGAATGGGGAGCAGGTGTGTTAAATTTGGTGTTATCGCTCTCACTCTCTCATACTGGTCACTAGAAGTTCAACATGGCACCTCATGGCAAAGAACTCTCTGAGGATCTGAAAAAAAGAATTGTTGCTCTACATAAAGATGGTGTAGGCTATAAGAAGATTGCCAAGACCCTGAAACTGAGCTGCAGCACAGTGGCCAAGACCATACAGCTGTTTAACAGGACAGGTTCCACTCAGAACAGGCCTCGCCATGGTCGACCAAAGAAGTTGAGTGCAAGTGCTCGGCGTCATATCCAGAGGTTGTGTTTGGGAAATAGACATATGAGTGCTGCCAGCATTGCTGCAGAGGTTGAAGGGGTGGGGGGGTCAGCCTGTCAGTGCTCAGACCATACGCCGCACACTGCATCAAATTGGTCTGCATGGCTGTCGTCCCAGAAGGAAGCCTCTTCTAAAGATGATGCACAAGAAAGCCCGCAAACAGTTTGCTGAAGACAAGCGGACTAAGAACATGGATTACTGGAACATGTCCTGTGGTCTGATGAGACCAAGATAAACTTATTTGGTGTCAAGCGTGTGTGGCGGCAACCAGGTGAAGAGTACAAAGACAAGTGTGTCTTGCCTACAGTCAAGCATGGTGGTGGGAGTGTCATGGTCTGGGGCTACATGAGTGCTGCCGGCACTGGGGAGCTACAGTTCATTGAGGGAACCATGAATGCCAACATGTACTGTGACATACTGAAGCAGAGCATGATCCCCTCCCTTCAGAGACTGGCCCGCAGGGCAGTATTCCAACATGATAATGACCCCAAACACACCTCCAAGATGACCACTGCCTTGCTAAAGAAGCTGAGGGTAAAGGTGATGGACTGGCCAAGCATGTCTCCAGACCTAAACCCTATTGAGCATCTGTGGGGCATCCTCAAACGGAAGGTGGAGGAGCGCAAGGTCTCTAACATCCACCGGCTCCGTGATGTTGTCATGGAGGAGTGGAAGAGGACTCCAGTGGAAACCTGTGAAGCTCTGGTGAACTCCATACCCAAGAGGCTTAAGGCAGTGCTGGAAAATAATGTTGGCCACACAAAATATTGACACTTTGGGCCCAATTTGGACATTTTCACTGTGGCCACAAAAGTGTACTCACTTTTGTGGCCAGAAGTTTAGACATTAATGGCTGTGTGTGGAGTTATTTTGAGGGGACGGCAAATTTACACTGTTATACAAGCTGTACACTCACTACTTTACATTGTAGAAAAGTGTCATTTCTTTAGTGTTGTCACATGAAAAGATATAATAAAATATTTACAAAAACGTGAGGGGTGTACTCACTTCTGTGAGACACTGTATATATATATATATATATATATACTGATATATATATATATATATATATATATAATTTGTGATGCATATAATGCCATTTCAGATGTCCTGAGATTGAGTCCCGGCTCGTGGACTTGAGGTCGACCGATTCATCGGTTTTGCCGATTAATCGGCACCAGAAGTTGATTGCCGCAACTATCGATTATCGGCAAAAATCCAATGCTGATAGTTTTTGGGTTTGCAACCATTGCTGGAGTGGCTGAGAAGGGTCCGCTGGCATTATACAGTACGAGAGCGGCCTCTAGAGGCGGAAATCACTGACAGCACGTGTTGTTTATTTTGACACTTGACACTGCACGCTGCACAGAGAGAGAAACTCCAGACTTGCATTTAAATACAGCCGACAGAAAAGCCTGCCGCGGAACAGAGCGCCCTTCACATAGTTTTCTATTAAATTACATTATATTTTTCCCAAATCGCTGTGAATGTACATAATGACTTCACCCTAGGCTATAAATTATGTATTGTAAATTTTTCAGCAAAACATTTGCCTTTCTGTGGCTCTAATAAAGTCTGCTTCATAGAGAGCTGTAATAGATCGCGCTCTCTCTTTCCGCTTGCTCTGTTTTTTTAAACACCGAACTTCAAACTCATTTATGCCACATTGTTCATTTTTGAAGCAAACTTATGTCCATTTGGTGATTAAATAAATTGTTTTAGACCGCCACTTGATTTGAACGCAAAGCGTCTGGTGTGTGTGTGTGTGTGTGTGTGTGTATGTGTGTGTGTGTGTGATACCTGTGATAGACGGTGTGTGACTAACTTTTTTTGTTTGTTTTTTTGATTAGATAATTATCAAGTGTTAAAAAATAGAAGCAAATAAAGTGTGTGAGTACACATACAATATCCATATGTATGTAATTTTAATGCTATGGCCTTGTGTAGATATTTAAAGATGGCCAACTTTAAGCATGACTGTTGAAATTAAATGGTAACACTTAACAATAAGAGTCCATTCGTAGCTTTAATGAAAACTGTAGAAGCATTGTTCCTTGTTAGAGTGTGTTCATTTCAACATTCCCTATTAGCTACTAATAGGCTACATTTTTTAATTTTTAAGTTTCTTCTTTTAACATTAGCAAACTATGAAATAACTTTAATGATCAATATAGTAAATAATATTAATATTTTTATTAATTTACAAAGTATGGTTCAGTACTGTTACTGCTTTTTTTTTTTTTGTAAATAGTAAAGCACTAGCTTTCTTTCAGTATCCATTTTGAAAATTATCGGTTGATTAATCGGTATCGGCCAGAGTGGTCCAACCTAGCTATCGGTATCGGTAAGATCCACTATCGGTCGACCTCTATTGTGGACCTTTCCTGATCCCATCCCTCCTACTTTGCTTCCTGTCTACTTACTGTCCTATTTCAATAAAAGGCAAAATGTCAAAAATAAAATAAAAAAGTCTGAAGACTCCCAAGCATCCCCAGTGCAAACAGTAGAGAGAAGGTTTTGGAGAAATATAAGGGCTGAGTTAATTGTCCACAGGGTACAATTCTGCTAAAGTAGTAGTTCAGGTGAGGTGATTTACCTCTGGCAGAGGACAGCAGGCCCATCCTCCTTCTTTAGTCTTACAGCATGTGGTTCCATCTGGACAGGCCGCAGTGTCATTGCAGGGAACATCAGAGGCTGAATATAAAGAAGGCAATGACAGAAACCATTTGATAAGTATTATTATTTATGTGCACATATATAAAACATGTATGTATGGCTACAATACAATATCTACAAATTTGCACATACTCTTTGGTAGTGCACCAGGCAATGTAGTCATTTGCATGCCAGCAGTAGTGATTTGTCTGGTTGTAGTGAGTTCAGTTTCTGCAGCTTTTGAAGAATAAGGGCAAAGAAACAAAAATGCTGACTTGCATTGGTGGAAGTTATCAGAAAATTAATAACTCTCTGGGATAATAGCCTACGTTTGTGATCTTCCCATTCAGCTCTAAGACGAGCAGGGAACTTGGCCCACATAGGCAGCTCCTGATTGGTGGAGGACATGCATTTGGAGCCTTCAACATCACAGACACTGTCCTCTGGACAACAGTGGATTTTATCGTCACAACATACAGCCTACAGAAAACACAAACGACAGAGGAAAGAATGCAAATTAAAACATTTATGAAAAAATTAAGAAAAGTTTATTTAGCAAGGATCCTTGAATTTGATCAAAAGAGACAGAAGAGGCTTTATATTGTTATTAAAAATTATTTTCAAATAAATGCTGCTCTTTTGAACTTTACATTCATCAAAGAATCAGTTTCCACAAAAGTATTAAGCAGCACAGCTGTCTTTATCATTGACAGTAATGAAATCAGCACATTAGAATGATTTCCCAAGGATCATGTGACACTAAAGACTGTAGTAATGAAAATTCACCTTTGCCATCACAATAATAAAGTACATCTTAAAATGTATCACAGAAATACACTAGCTTTGATAGCTATTTTTAGTTTTTATTTTAAAATAAAGAAGAAATCGAGTATCAAAATGTATATTTATTTAAATGTTTCTCAGACTGTGAAGAAACTTTCTGAACTGAGAACTCTATGTCAACATGTCTCTACACATATTACTGTATTTCAAACTACCTTTGGCATGGGGCAGCACTCCCACTGACCATCTTCTGTCTCACAACATGTGGTGTCCACGGGACACTCTGAGGTCCCATTTCCACAAAGAACAGCCGCAACTGGTACTACAAACAATTACAGGACAACACCATGAGCTGCACTTATATCCTATCCAAATTAATATAGTTAATCTCACTACTGTAAACCCGTTATAAATTTATATGGGATCTCCTTTGTTTTAATCATGAAACGCTCTAGTCCACCTCTTTCATACCCTTTAGTTTGACACAGGAACTGCTGTCTGCACTGCATTTGTGGTCTTTTGGGCAGCAGTGTTTCCCGTCTGAGCACACAAGGCCCTGAAAAAGAGAAACATTGTATAAATTCTTATATATATTATATAGTATATATTCTTATAAAACAAATAAAGTATAGAAAAGAGTATATCTCTAAGGGTCTATGTTTTAGCAACACCACACTTCTTTTGTGACAAGGTGAGAGGCCATTCAATACACCATGTCACGGACAAGGAGCTAATGGTTTGGGCCCTTGTTCCTGTAATAATGTAACTTACCTGTGCTACGGGACAGCACCCATATAATGAAGCCATCAGCAGACAGGAGAACTCAGCAGGACAGTAGGAGCCATCGGGACAGGTAATGTCGTCTTCACTTGCAGGTAATGAGGGAATCATTCTGAACGACTGAGGAATGAGGATTGTTAAGCTCACCCAAAAATGAAAATTCTGCCATCATTTATTCAACCTCATGTTGTTCCAAACCTGTATCAGTTTGTTTCTCCTGTTGAACACAAAAGAAGATATTTTGAAGAAGGTTGGTCACCAAACAGTTGACGGTAGCCATTGACTGAAAAAAAAAATACTAAATAGCTACCATCTGTTTGGTTACCAACTTTCTTCAAAATATCTTCTTTTTTATGAGGTTGAGTAAATGATGCAACTATAACTTAACTAACTTAAACTATCCATTTAAGACAAAACAAGCAGCTTTGAGTACTCTTATTTAGACCCCTAATATAATTTCTCACTTTGGGAAGGTCTGTCTGTTTAGCCGGTATCCTCTCCACAAACAGCATTGTATGTGTGGCGTTTGTACACATGGAGTCCATAACACTGCACAGCATGTCTTCAGGACAACAGTGCAGGTGGTCCTCACAACACTCTCCCTATACACACACACACACACACACACACACACACACAAACACAAACACAAACACAATTAGACGCATGCATGAGCTGATCATTCAAGCAAACATATTGGAAAGAGTTCATTGAGCAATACAGCACTGAAGCTGGACATTTGACAGACAACCTCCTGAGTACAGCTTCATTTCTTTGCACTCTTTGAATAGCAAAGTCATCAAAGAGTGATTTGCATGTTGATACTATACGGGTGCCTTATCATATCCCTTATTACAAGAGCTGACAGTGTGAATGTGTGTCAAAAAGGGTGCTATTGAGGAATATCTGAGAGAGAATAAATAAAGAGTAACCACAGAGCACTAACTTTCATATCATTGTGCAGTGTCTGATCTGAAATGCTTTCTACAACCTTATTGCTTTTATAGAAGAGTACCTGACACTAATAATCTGAAATGAAACTGTCTTTATTTATCTGTCACTAGTTCGGTCTCTCACATGATGGAAAGGGCAGCAGCTGAACTCTCCGGTGAAATCCTGGCAGCATGTCTGGCCTGCCTCACACACTTCATTGTTGGGGCACTGCGAGCAAGCAACCAGAGTCACCAGAGCGAGGCCTAATGTCAATTTCAACATCTGGATGGAAAGAGAGAGAGAGTTAAATCATTAAAAGTAACAGATTTGAAATATGAAATTTGTCTGATGTGTTTTAGAGGACAATGATACAAACTTTCAATGTAACCCATCAGACCTTTATATCTCACATGCAGGGTTGCAATTTAACAAACCTTTTCAGATATACTGTATGAGGACATATACTGTATGTACTTTATTTTCTTTTTTTTTTGAGCTATAACAATGCAAGCATATCATTTTAATTCTTGTATCGCTTCCTCTTTCACATCTAGAAATCAGAAGCAAAAGCATACCAGAGAAACTATGCTGACCTTAGAAACAGTAACTGAAACTCAGGATTATACATGTCTCAGAGAAAGTGGTTCAAACTAAGTCAGCAAAATAAATTTTGTCACACGGCTGGTTAGTGTCTTATTTTCTTATTTCTGACTGAGGGCAAATCAGGGCATCAGTCAATTAAAACCGTGGAGTTTTATTTCCTTTTCTAGACAAAAGGAATCTCCCTTATGAATCCACATTGCGACTGAGAGACTGGCTTTACCACCCAGGCTTCTACTGCAGCAAAAAGGGGAAACTGTGAATGTGGTATTTTACCTTTTTTTAGTCACTGATTCATTTCAGTTGCTGTTTCTCACTGAGCATAATGCTTAAATTAATAATTCATTTATTTCAGAAAAAAAAAAAATAAATAAATAAAATAATAATAATCTCTTCTGCAGTAAAAGAAAGAGAGAGGATGCACTTCAATTCAACTTACTTTTAATTGTTAAATGAACAGGTGGATGTAAAGGGCTGAAGGTGAATGATCAGTCCGTGGATCCGTGGGCTCCAAGTTACCGATCTGTGAGCAGACATAAATGGTATTTTATTATATAAAAATGATAAATTAATTAAATTCATCATTCAATTTATTTCTCTTTAACCGTTTACTACATCAGTATGGTACATAAAAGTGAGTTAGTTCCTTGCAGGAAATAAATCTGCTATAGCAACGAGTGACGTCTTCTGCATAATAAATCACAATGAATGAGCAAAACACTTTCCCACAAAACTTTTACCATGCTGTTTGAAAACACACAAAGGACGTCTGAGACGAACGACGGAAATACAAGACCTACCTTGTCCCCTCGCAACGTTTCCACACTGTGCTTGAATTAATTAATGCTTGCCCCTTAATGTAGAGCTCTGTCAAGCTCCGCCTCTGTCAATAACTGAGGCGTGTCATCCGTGTTTGATTCCCTGGAAATGTGCATGGCAAAATGACTTAAGACGAACACATCAAAAGTTTAGAGGAGTTTAAACTAAACTAAACTAAACTAAACTAAGATCAAATAAAAAGCTCTAGAGTAAATAATTTTCCTTACTCTCATTTGTAAAAAAAAAAAAAAGAAAAAAAAAAAAGTCTAATGTAAATATTCTGTTTAGAATGAAAAATAGCGTTTATGGCAACACCAGCACAACCTGAACGTAAAGCTGAAACCTACTTTTCCTGTAGCTGCAACTGTAGCCCCTATCACACTGAATATCAATATAATAGATTTTTAAAACAAATATCCTTATTGTAGTAGGTGAATTTTGATATATAAATTAATATAACGTATAGGCTACTGATATATACTGTTGCTGTATATAGGCTACATTTGTTAAAGAATGTAGCTATCTTATGATCAACACCACCCTCTGGTGAAGAGCTTGTACATATTTCAATGATTAATACCCGAAACGAAAGCGAAACAGCACTTACTCTTTGCTTCATCACGGTAAGTGTTTGTTTCATCTGTTTATGTGTAATTAGGCCTGTGCGCAAAATAAATGGTAATGACACAACAACAACAAAAAGTATACATTGGTTTAAACGACACCCGTTACAAAAAAAAAATGACTGTGTTAATTGTGTGATGTTTTGTTAAAAAGGCAGACTTGTAAGACGCAGCGTAAACTGTATGACAAGCGAAAGTATTTAATGTCAGCATTTTTCCTCAATGTTTTCAAAAACGAACAAAACAAACAAGTGTATGCTGGCGCCTAATAAAGTGTTTAATATAGCTATTTAATTTAAATTGTTTTACAGCCCTTTTGGCGAAGTCAACAACTCAAGGTGTGTCGTTGAACTTCATGTAGTTCATACTAAAGCATAAGTTTAGTAGCCAAACTTAACCAGCCGTGTTCAGACGATAAAAATATTCGATTAAATGAAAAACAAGGTGGTCATATAGATTATAAACTCTTCTGTCCTAGGTAACAGTGCTTTCTGTTTGTTCACAGGTTCTTGCGTAGGTAGAAATGTCTGCTGAGGTAAAGGAAGTTCTTCTGGCAAATACTTTTTTTTTTTGGCATCTATTCTCTGTTCAATAATGACCCTGTTTGTCATTTTGTTTGTCCACTTAGGATTTCAGTATTGTTACAGACAGTGAGGCTTTGAGATGTCAGGAGGTACTGGAGATCAACAAATACAAGGTATTATTTTACAATACAAATGGCTTGTAATATACCTGTCAACCAGAATACAAGTTAGGCCTGTTAATCGTTATGTCATCTCATCTGTCCACAGGAACAATATGAAGCAATATTGAAGGAACAACAAATACTGAGAGATGGCGTAAATAACAACAAATACTTTGCCAACGAATTTAAACAACGAGCTAATGAAAAGAAAGTGATGTCTGAAGAAGAAAACAAGAAACGTACTAATTCAATTCAGAAAGAGAAGGTCCATATAAATAAATGTACAGACACTCATATCTCCTAATTTAAAGATATTTAATTAAAAAAAAATTGTGGTAATGGGTTCCTCTGTGCAGGAGAAATGCAGATGTGTGCAGGAGGAGAACACCAAGCTGCAGAAGGAGATCCTGAAAATAAAGGAGGAGATGCAAAGCTTGGACCATAAAAACAGCAGTCTGAAAAAGCAAACTGAGGTTTAAAAGTGTCAAAATAAATATATTCACGCTTATTTTAGCTGCAACCATTGCACTGAATTGGCTGTGTGGCTCTAAAGTATATCAGTGCAATATGTTGAAATACTTTTTGGTAATAATCTAAGCATTTTTTTTAACTACATTTTCCCTTATATTCATGTAAATTTGAACCTAAAATCGCAATGTTTATTTAAAAAACTCCATGGACACTTTAACAACTGAGATTATTAACAAGGCTCTACATTGACTCCACAGATCTCTACAGCGGTGCCTGAGAGGAAGGTTGTGTTTCGGGGAAATTCAAAAGAGGGAGCCCATGCTGTGAGTTTTGATGTGAATCCCCGAATAGTTTATCCGATGGAGGGTGGAACAGCACTGATCACCTTCGAGGAAAAGGATGGTATGTAATTGTCAAAATTTTTTAGCATCATCACAATAAGAAACAATGTCAGAAGTGCTTAAAGGTTCACCTGTAATAAAGGATAATTCATCATAATTTACTCATGCCATTCCAAACCTGTATGACTTCTTTTCTTCTGTGGAACACATTTTTCTACTTTTTTTGAACATACAATGAAAGGCTTTGGCGTCAGAGACATCACTGACTGCAATGCACTGCATTGTGTACAAAGATGTTTGAAGGCCTACTAACACAATACATTAAGGCCCCCCTCTTAACTTATTTTAACACATGGCCACTCTTTCTTTAAATTAATAACTGAAAGTAACTAAAATAATGATAATTAAAATTTAAAAATTAAATAATGTAGTTTAAGTTTTAGCAATCCAATTAAAGTACTGGAAAAAGATTAATCTTTTTATTTTTATATTAATTAATTTTTTACTCAGGATTTTACCTAACAGACAGAAAAATGTATATACATTATAAAAATGTCATCACTTTTTAAGATTTTATCGATTTTTCACATTATTTTCTTGCTTTAGAAATCACACTTTTATAATTAGGCTTCCTCATATATTCAGGTTTTCTAAGTCTGTAGAAACCTTGGTTCTTCAAAGAAGAAAAAAAGTTGTTGAGGGGTTGAAATGAAATAAGAAAATTATGTTTTTATTAGTTTGAATTGTTTTTAATAGTATGTTTCTTGAAGCCCCGTTAGAAGTTTGCTGAGTACTGCTAGTGGGTCTGGGCCCTCTGGTTATGAACCACCTTTTCACACTGAGACACTAAAAGGACTGTCTATCACACATACCAGGGCCTCTTGTGGCTTATTGCTTTATTAACCTCTCTTCAAATCTCTTTTGATGCTACATCTTAGTGGCTCAGAATATATTGAACCTAAAGGAACATTCGGTGCAACTTGGAGACTGTACCATCACTTTGCAGACTGAACCCATTCAATTCCTGGTGCCCAGCTATGTTGAGGTAATGGAGACAAGCTGACTTTTTGGGATTGCATTGTGTTTCTATGGACTAATGTGACATAAAACAACACTCTCTCTCCATCTGTTAGATGGAAACACAAGTGTGCCCACGCAGAATCCTAGTCTCCAACCTGCCAAAGGAAGAATCTGAGGAGAGAGTACTAGACAAACTGGACATCCATTTCTCTCGGACAAGGAATGGAGGCGGCGAGGTGGAGAACAAAGACATGCTGCACGACTCTGGCACTGTGGTCATTACCTTCTTAGATGATAACAGTAAGTTAACTAAATTCATTCAGTCTGACACATCTCAGTGTATGATGCTTGAGGTGTTTTTTTAATTGTTTCTATTTGTCTTCAGTTGCCAAAGGTCTCTCCGACAAACAAGATCATGATGTAGACTTTGGTAAGAAGAAGCACAAGGTGAAAGTCACTCCATTCCTCAATGGCGAGATTTCACAGATGAAGGTAAGAAGAATCAAGTATGTCGCAATAACTTCAACTGTTAATGCTGCATTGTTTATGATGTAAACTGACCGTTGCTCCCTTTCAGGTCTGTGACTCAGAGTGCGTGCGCACAGTGCTGCTGACGGGTATCCCCGACATCATGGACAAAGATAACCTGCAGGACAACCTGGAGATCCACTTCCAGAAGACGGCCAATGGTGGCGGAGAGGTGGAAGGCATCCTCTACAACCCTCCAGGCCATACCACCCTGGCTTTGTTTGATGAGGACTCTCCTCAAGACAGCCAGAGCAAAAGCTAAAAACCTCTACAGCCCAGAGATCCGATGCTGCCTTTAGACAACAAAATAGATCATTAATTCATAATAGACTTTACTGAACTCCTAATTTGGGTTTATCTTGAAAAAGTTATATAGTATGGATCTCTTCACCTCTTATTTACTGTAATATTTACTTCTCTTTACCTATTACAGTAATATACTTCATTAATGGATACAGATTTGTAGTTTTTACAATTCTTAGTTGTGTTTCTTGTCTTTTAATGATGCAATCAAATTGGGTTATGGTTTAGGAGTTAATCTGAATCGCAGGAAAGATTTATCAAAATGTTATCTGTACACAAAAACAAGTCTTAAATAAATGTGCCAAAACTATATTGTGATGCTGATATTGTGAAAAAAGAAATTATAATCTGCACAATGAAAATGAAGGTTATTTGTATTTACGACCATATATATATATATGTGACCCTGGACCACAAAACCTTAAGTCGCTGGGGTATATTTGTAGCAATAGCCAAAAATACACTGTATGGGTCAAAATTATAGATTTTTCTTTTATGCCAAAAATCATTAGTATATTAAGTAAAGATTATATTTTGTAAATTTACTACTAAGAACTCTCTCTAAAATTACTAAAAACTTTTTTTTTTTTTTACTTTGCGTGACACTTAAGCACATTTGCTTGGCTGTTTTGATCTTTAGTTTTTAGTCAGTCATGCTCACTGGTGAATAACTTATTCTAATATTGTTGTCAATATGAGAAATGTTGGCAGATATGTGCTTAATTGTGACAAAGAATTCTAAATGGCACTAAAAATGGTACTTTTTCTTATACTTTTTGATTTCTTTTAGGATAAAATATGAACCAGACATGTTTTTGGTTTTTGAAATTCAGCAAATGTGTGCAAGAAACATTTTACATCCACCAAATATTAATGTTGATCAAAATTTATGCTTAATAGCCAAGCAAACTAGACTTTCAGAAACAAATATTTGTAGGCAGTTGAAGCAAAAAGCATATTACGTTTTTGGATGCAAATTGAATTTATTTGTAAAAATACAGTAACAGAAAAAGTAAAGACATCTACTGCGAAAAAAACCTTCAAACAAAACAAACCCATCATGAGTGCAGCAGCAGCCCCCTCAGCACAGTAATGACAAATGTGAAAGATACAGCCAACAAAGAGAAAGTAACAGCCAACTCCATCAGGCACTTAGACAGAGGAGAAGTGGAGTGCATGGATTAAAATACAAGTTTAACGGAAAAAAAAAGGGGGGTTTCACAATTAGCCGATAGGTATTCTAACCACTGAAACAACACCAGAAATAAGTTAAAACCGATACATTCTACATGTTCAGTGAACATTATATATTTCACAAACACATGTACATACAGGTCACATTGTTGTTCTGGATATCATATAGACAACACACACAGAGCCTAGTAATGATCACCTACGATTATCACATCAAGACTTTTCTAGTGGTCTCTAGAGCTGCTATGTCTGGGCAGTCCTGAAGCCCTTTGTGCGCGCATAAATTCAGCTCATGGTTTTAATTCATCTAAATCTGGCGAGAACACATTGTCTTTGTCCTTCTCTAAACAGACATATACAATCATTTACACTTTCTTTACAAATTTGGACTTAAAAAGACCAATTTAGTGTCTTTTGAAAGAAACAGAACTGTTTAAATTGATGCGAAATAAATAGCTGTCTGTCCTCTTGCTAGTAAGAAAGAAAATCATGATGTCTGTTCTTCTGTTACACAAACAAACGAGCAGCTCAGTGAATGAACCTTTACATTAAAGTAATCACGTGCTGAAGTCTGATTCTTCTCAACTGCCTGATTTCTTAGCACCATTCCCGCAAAATATAGTTGAAATATTAATACAGATAAAAGTTGTAGGAAAATAACATTTTAGGAGACAGAAAAAGTTTACAGATTGGATCAGTAACTATTGCAAGGAGAACATATTCGCTTGTTGCCTATAGTTGCTTATATATGGCTTGTTATGACGCTTGTGCTTAGGTTTAAGGACGATCTCTAGTGCTACAAATTGTGCCGTATGGCTATCCAAGCAAGCAAGTAAGGGCATTTGAAAAGACTGCATATATTTAATAGGTGGTTTTAGAAAGGTTGTTACTGTAGAATAACACCCCTGTCTATTTAGTCCACACACAAACACTTGAGATGAGAGGTTTTAGACATGAAACCTGCGTCAGATCGGTTAGACGATCACCGGCGCCCAGTCCCGCTGAGTGTGTCCATACTGTACATGGAGTAACAGGGTAGAGGTTTAGACCGTGTAACAATGGAATGAAAGGAATATTATTAATTCAAGGGCTATTTGAAAAACTTCTCTACCTGGATATCAGTGAGCTCCTTATGGAATCTCTTAGCAAGGTCCGGACCGTTCTTCATTGTGGGAATTTGGTAGGTCTAAAAGATTTAAATAACAAGAACTGTATTTGAAATAAATGTGCAAATGTTTATTACACTGGCAAGATACTGTCAGTGGACATTTGCATGAGAGAAGCAAAGTGTGCATTCCCTGGTTACCTGTCCTCTGTAGAGCAGACTGCCAACTGGACACACCACGCATGCAGTGCCCGAACCGAACACCTCCAGAATCCGTCCGTCATCTAAAGCGTCTATCAGCTCCTTCATTAAAACTCTGCGCTCTGTCACTTTGAAGTCCCCCTGAAAAAGATACGCACTCCTTACAAACAGTACTATGGGAGAACTATGATACAGGTATGGCAACAGATGTCTTTGTACTTGATATGCAACATGTTACTGAACAATTTTCATATTCATATATCATAGTATTTTCGTAGTATAACGTGGCATTAAAAAGAATGCCATAGTGCTAGAATGGCACGTCCTTAATGTGTCACTGATATGTCAATTACTTGAATATTATCATACAAATATGGTTTTGCAATTTGTTTTAGAGAACGCATGGAGGTGAGAGTTGAGAAACTTCCCCCTTTCCATTCTTGTTTCTCACCCATTCTCTGGCAAGGTCCAGCAGCGACTGCCTGGTGACTCCTGGGAGAATGACACCATCCAGTGGAGGGGTGACCAGCTCTTTCTCTACAAAGACATGCAAATGTAAGAAAATACATTAAGATGCATTTAAATTTACCTCCAGCAGAGGGAGACAATCATTCTTCATGGAAAACCAAAAGACTAAACGTCAACATCTTGACAAACTATACCACAGGCCACACTGCACACACAGTTTACTTGACTTAACCTTGCTATTTTGAGAGTGAGAAATGGACCAGAAGATATATATACTGTGATTTTTTTTCTTGTCAGGGCTTCCAAACCATTTTATTGATGACTTTTTTTTATTCCTTCATGATTATCGAATAAGGATTTTGAAAAATCACTTGATAGACACTACACAAACAAACAAAAAAAATTCTACCCAATAAAATATTTTACAGAAGAGCACAACTTAAATTTGAACAGTTGTTCATGATAAAGATTTCCATAACTTTAATTTTATTTATTTTCAGGACATTTCTAGGCCTGCAAATCATGATTGTTTCATATTTCCTAGTGTTTCATGACTGCAGAAACCCTGTTAAGTATTTTTTTTTTTTACAAACAAAAAAGTATGGGTAGTATGCTTTTGTTTTATTCCTAAAACAAAATAACATACGGTCTACAGAGAAAAAAATAAAATAAAAAGTTACAACTGGTCCATCCATGTCAACAAACGCACTTAAAGCGTTCACTAAAAATAGTCCACTGAAAAATTAAAATTGTCATTAATTACTCACCCTCATGTCATTCCTAAGACCGTCAATCATCTTCAGAACACAAACTAAGTCATTTTTTATGAAATCCGAGAGATTTCTGACCCTGCATAGACAGCAACGCAACTGACACGTTCAAGGCCCAGAAAGGTAGTAAGTACATCATTAAAATAGTCCATGTGACATCAGTAGTTCAACCTTACTCTCATGGAAGAGAAGACATTTTTGAATACAGGTTTGGAACGACATGAAGGTGAGTATTTAATGACAGAATTTTTATTTTCAGGTGAACTATCCTTTTAAGTGCCTTTGTTGACACACATGGATGAGTTGTGACTCTGGTTTCTGTAGACTTATTGGGACGACAACCACTGCGGAGTAGCCCAGTACTAGGGATGTGCGGGTCTAGTCGACTAGTCGACTAAACGGTACGGCTCCTGCTAGTCGACACTGAAATCAATAGTCGATTACACGAAAGAAAAAAAATTACCATAATTTTAACGTTACATTTAAAACATTTTAACAACAAGCTAAAATAAAACTTCTGAAAAATAATAAATATCAAAATATTTAAATATATAAATATTTCTGAAAGCGTATGTGGGCGTAAACTAAATTTTTACCTCAGACCTCGCATGCCTTTTCTTCATGTCAGTTGCGCGAGCTCGAAATGACCACGCGAAGAACCAGCAAGGTGTGGGATTATTTGAATTAGAAGGAAACGGAAAAGTTGTGTGTAAACTGTGTAATGTCAAATTTGCTTACAATAACTCTACTGGAGCGATGCGTAATCATATTCAATACAGGCACGTATGCGTTAGCTTGGAGGCTAGCCAAAGCCAGCAATGTCAATGTCATACACTACAACCCGCTGTTGCGCACATCCCTACCCAGTACCTGCTTGACTCGTCATATCCATAAACAGAGAGAAGTAGCTCTGGCTACAATATTTTTCCACAAGACACATGCGGTTTTGTTTATTAACCACTAAAGTGTTTACAATGTGTACCTTTAAATAAGCACATTTTGGGTACTAAAGCACACGTTTGCACATACAAAGCCATGATTTTAGACTTTAGATTTTAATTCAGGGTTTCTAGAAGCTATTCTCCCTCTCACCTCCTTTCTCTGTGGTCCAGTAGATGAAGAGATTCATGGTTCCAACCTCAGTGATCTCCTCATTCTCTCCATACAGCCAAAGGACCTGCTGGCATTTCTGCTTGACTGCCTCACTCTGAACAGCAATTGTCGGCCCGTAGTTACTAAGAAACATAAAACCACAATCACAGATGCATTCAGGCCACAAAACATTATTACACTGAAACCAAGTATTTTAAAGGAAGAGGTTTATAATGAACAGTGAAAGCACTGCAAATCATAATATAAACAGGCATCAGATCATCTGAACACTCAGGACAGCAGCGCAAGCTTTGCTTAAATGCATAATGGGACAGTAAGATAAGGACTGATAAGAGAGGTGAGTGGGGACAGATACAGCACATAAACAGAAACCAGAGCTGCATTAGTGTAAAGGGTCAGCAGACTGCAAAGAATTTACAACGATTCCAAGTTGCAACTTGTTCATGGCCAGCATACTGCAGCCTGTGCAAGCTAATGAATCTCTCCGAATAACCTGAATGTGAAAAGATACTCCAAAACTCCCAAGTGGCATGACAATGGTGGAATATACAGTTAGGTACAAATATATTTGGACACGGACACAATTTTCATAATTTCGCCTCTGTATGCCACCAGAATAGAATTAAAACGAAACAAATCAAGATGAAGCTGAAGTGTCGACTTTAAGCTTTAATTCAAGGGGTTGAACAAAAATATAACAAAATGCTTAGGAAGGAATTACAACCATTTTTATACACAGTCCCCCATTTTCAAAGGCTCAAATGTAATCGGACAAATAAATATAATCATAAATAAAATTTGTTCAGAATCCTTTGCAGGCAATGACTGCCTTAAGTCTGGAACTCATGGACATCAGCAGAGACTGGGTTTCCTCTTTTGTGATGCTTTGCCAGGCCTTTGTTGCAGCTGACTTCAGTTGTTTGTTTGTGGGTCTTTCTGCCTTTAGTTTTGTCTTCAGCAAGTGAAATGCATGCTCAATCAGGTTGAGATCAGGTGATTGACTTGGCCATTGCAGAATAATCCTTAAAAATCTCCTGGGTAGCTTTTCCTTTATGCTTCATGCTTTTCCATAAGTTGTCAGGCTTTTTTAGATGTTTTTTGACAAAGTCTAATCTGGCCCTGTTTGCACTTTGTGGTGAACCCTCTGTATTTGCTCTGGTGAAGTCTTCTCTTGATTTTAGACTTTGACAGTGACGCACCTACCTCCTGGAGAGTGGTCTTCTCTTGGCTGGTTGTGAAAGGGTTTACCATGGAGAGGATCCTCCAATCATCCACCACTGTCGTCCTTCGTGGACGTCCAGGCCTTTTTATGTTGCTGAGCTCACTAGTGCGTTCTGTTTTTCTTAGACTGAACCAAACTGTTGTTTTGGCCACTCCTAATGTTCCTGCTATCTCTCTGATGGATTTGTTTTGTTTTTGAAGCCTAACAATTGTTTGTTTCACTTGTATGGAGAGCTCCTTTGCCTGCAAGATGTGGATTCACAGCAACAGTTTCCAAATGCAAATGGCACACTTAGAATCAACTACAGAACTTTTACCAGCTTAATTGATGTAGAAATAACGAAGGAATAGCCCACATCTGTCCATGAAATGGCTTTTGAGTCAACTGTCCAATTACTTATTGTCCCTTGAAAAATGGGGGGGGAGGTACATATTAAAGAGCTGTAATTCCTTAACCTTTCCTCCAATTTTGATGTGAATACTCACAAATTATGTCATATTAAATGATGTTAATATGTTTTGGTCAGCAGCTAAAATAATAAAATTGTGCCAGTGTCCAAATATATATGGACCTAACTGTGTGTGTATATACAGTGAGGAAAATAAGTATTTGAACACCCTGCTATTTTGCAAGTTCTCCCACTTAGAAATCATGGAGGGGTCTGAAATTGTCATCGTAGGTGCATGTCCACTGTGAGAGACATAATCTAAAAAACAAAATCCAGAAATCACAATGTATGATTTTTTTAACTATTTATTTGTATGATACAGCTGCAAATAAGTATTTGAACACCTGTCTATCAGCTAGAATTCTGACCCTCAAAGACCTGTTAGTCTGCCTTTAAAATGTCCACCTCCACTCCATTTATTATCCTAAATTAGATGCACCTGTTTGAGGTCGTTAGCTGCATAAAGACACCTGTCCACCCCATACAATCAGTAAGAATCCAACTACTAACATGGCCAAGACCAAAGAGCTGTCCAAAGACACTAGAGACAAAATTGTACACCTCCACAAGGCTGGAAAGGGCTACGGGAAATTGCCAAGCAGCTTGGTGAAAAAGGTCCACTGTTGGAGCAATCATTAGAAAATGGAAGAAGCTAAACATGACTGTCAATCTCCTCGGACTGGGGCTCCATGCAAGATCTCACCTCGTGGGGTCTCAATGATCCTAAGAAAGGTGAGAAATCAGCCCAGAACTACACGGGAGGAGCTGGTCAATGACCTGAAAAGAGCTGGGACCACCGCTTCCAAGGTTACTGTTGGTAATACACTAAGACGTCATGGTTTGAAATCATGCATGGCACGGAAGGTTCCCCTGCTTAAACCAGCACATGTCCAGGCCCGACTTAAGTTTGCCAATGACCATTTGGATGATCCAGAGGAGTCATGGGAGAAAGTCATGTGGTCAGATGAGACCAAAATAGAACTTTTGGTCATAATTCCACTAAACGTGTTTGGAGGAAGAAGAATGATGAGTACCATCCCAAGAACACCATCCCTACTGTGAAGCATGGGGTGGTAGCATCATGCTTTGGGGTGTTTTTCTGCACATGGGACAGGGCGACTGCACTGTATTAAGGAGAGGATGACCGGGGCCATGTATTGCGAGATTTTGGGGAACAACCTCCTTCCCTCAGTTAGAGCATTGAAGATGGGTCGAGGCTGGGTCTTCCAACATGACAATGACCAAGCACACAGCCAGGATAACCAAGGAGTGGCTCTGTAAGAAGCATATCAAGGTTCTGGCGTGGCCTAGCCAGTCTCCAGACCTAAACCCAATAGAGAATCTTTGAGGGAGCTCAAACTCCGTGTTTCTCAGCGACAGGCCAGAAACCTGACTGATCTAGAGAAGATCTGTGTGGAGGAGTGGGCCAAAATCCCTCCTGCAGTGTGTGCAAACCTGGTGAAAACTACAGGAAACGTTTGACCTCTGTAATTGCAAACAAAGGCTACTGTACCAAATATTAACATTGATTTTCTCAGGTGTTCAAATACTTATTTGCAGCTGTATCATACAAATAAATAGTTAAGAAATCATACATTGTGATTTCTAGATTTTTTTTTTTAGATTATGTCTCTCACAGTGGACATGCACCTACGATGACAATTTCAGACCCCTCCATGATTTCTAAGTGGGAGAACTTGCAAAATAGCAGGGTGTTCAAATACTTATTTTCCTCACTGTGTGTATATATATATATATATATATATGTATGTGTGTGTGTATATATACACACACATGCCTGGAGTCATTCAAAGGGCAATGGAGTGTGACAAACAAATAAGCTCCAGCAGAAGTGCAATTGCTCTTCTGCCATGCATGATCTCACCATTAAAACAAACAAAAAGTTGCATCACTATCATCCAACAATGTGAAATTGAAAATTGGATCGTCTTACCAACAAAAGCCTCAAAAAAAAACAAAAAAAACCGTTCTGATTCAACACTACAGAACGGTAAACATTTGAAATACTTTTGCTTATACACTTACGGAAAATACAAACTGGAGAAAATGGCTGCAAAAAGTTCAGTGACATATTTCTGCTTTAATTTAACAGGGTAAACCCGACAAAGTCGGTTTCTGGGTGAGTCTCATGAATACAGAAGACCAACTGCCAAGGTCAGGATTTTTGTTAAAAAATAAGTAAATAAATGAATTTCAGTTTGTTTTTCACCAAACCCTATTGTATATCCCCAGAACACTTGGAATATGTGGCATACGACCATTCTGTGACATGTTTGCGCCTTTTTTTTCCTTCTTAGTCCAAGTTTGATGCTGGTTGCTATTCACTGCCATTATGTGAGCAGGATATTTTTTTTAAATTCTCCTTTTGTGGCCCAAAAAAAGAAAGAAGGGCATACGGAATTAGAACAACACCAGAAGGAGTAAATAAATGATTTCATTTTTTTTGGGTGAACTAAATTCTTAAACACCAAGAAGATATATTACACAATTTACTGCAACAATAACATAAAAATAAAAGCAAGAAATAGAGACAAAGAAGAAAAAGAACATTTTAATTTAAGATTTAAGACTTTTTCTCTTATCAGTGAAAAATATTTTCATTTTACTTATTACTCTACAACTCTTAAAATGTATGCTGAGGAATATATATGTAACCATGCCATTGTGAAAACTCACCCTCCCATCTTGTATTCTCCAACGCCGCCCCTCCAGGCCCGGACATATCGAGGATCTGCCAGCAATGACACCGGACTAAAGCTTCCAGTTGAAAAATAAGGTCCAACAGGCCCAATAATGACAAAGAGCAAAGCGTGACCTGTTCGAGACACACCTAGAGAAGGCTGCAAAAAGAAGGAGGGTCAGCAAAAATCAAAATCATTCAGTAAATTATATTTTAATACCAAAAGTTTCTTACTTCAGTTCCTATAAACGTTGGTCTGATGTACAGGCTGGCGTCTGTGGAGTAAGGAACCCATTCTTGGTCGATCTCAATCAGCTTACTGATACACTTTATCAGTTCGCCCTTATCAAACAACTAAGAGAGATACAGAGAGAGAATATGCTGATGGGAGAGGATACGGTACACAGATTGGCTAAGTGGAAATGTGATAATATCACAAAGCATTAGTCAATATGCTGAAGTAATGCCTAATAGAATAAAACAAACAAAAAAAGACTAACAGGCAGGCAGCTCCTCTCGGCGCTCCGGTACATGCGCTCCATATTCAGCATAGGCCTGAAGAGACGGATGCAGTTATCTACTCCCCGGAAAGCCTTCATGCCCTCAAATAGCTGAGAATAAAACAGAATATCCCAAAAAATAAAATAAAATAAAAGATTCATAAAAAATAAATTGTAACATTTTTTGGAAATTAGTCTTAAACATTAGTAAGCCCTACAGTTCACTTCAGTTCAAAATGGATCATATTAAATAAACCTATATTAAAACAAGGTCAAATAACTGTGCAGAACATTCATGGAAATACTAGCTGTAGCAACACGATTACTCAGCCTTAACAACCTCACCAAGGCATTTACTGTTAAAAAATACAGCAAAATATTATACTAATAATATGAAATACTGAAAAATTATTAAAATTCAAAATAGCCATTTTCTATTTTATTATATATTACCATGTCATTTACTCTTGTGATGGCAAAGCTGAATTTTCAGCAGCCATTACTCCAGTCTTCAGTGCCACACGATGCTTCAGAAATCATTCTAATATACTGATTTAGGGCTCAAATTCTTATTGCCATCAATGTTGAAAACAATTGTGCTGCCTAATATTATTGTGGAAATGTGATACATTGTTGTTCAGGATTCCTTGATAAATATAGAAAAGAACAGCATTTATTTAAAATAAAAAAATATTTTGTAAACTTGTTAATGTCTTTACTGTCTCTCTGTATTTCACTCTTGCTGAATAAAAGTATTAATTAAAAAAAATAAAATAAAAATTATACTAACCCCAATATTCAGAGGTATTGCATATAACATCATTGTCCAGCTGCATAATTAACTCTACATTCATCAAGATTATTTAATGTAACAATTAACTTATTTTATAAGATTTAGAATTATAAACAACTTATACATGCATAAAATAATATCAATTTTATTTTGAATAAATGAGAAAAAGATGCCATGAACCATGTGGCTGACACACTCCCTCACCTCTATGGAGTAATGCAGGGCTGAGGAAGCAGGGTGAAGGGACAGATTCTGGAAGGGCTTAATCTGAGGTGTCTCCCATCCTCCTGCTTCAGACCAGCTGACTGTCAGCATGTGGTCTGAAAACTGCTTGCCGAACACAAGTGTTGAAGGGTCTGGCCTTGGCTTCAGTACAGGGTTCCTCTCGATGGTAAGATCTGCAGCCTGACACAAACAACCGGGGAGAGAGAGAGAGAAAACGAAAAGACAGAGAGGGGCGGGGAGTAAAGCAGGCACGTGGAGAGATGTTTATTCATTATCATTGATTGCACATGCATTTGAAAAATTAATCTGGATTCATCATGCTCTTATAGAAATTGAATTAAATAAAATTGCGGTGAGAAGGGAAGGGAGGTGTTGGGGGGGAAGAAAAAGAAAGAAAGCGTGCAAGAAAGCAAAAGCACAAGGAAAAGAGACGTCAGATCCCACAAGGCGACACCGTGGCCTGCTTAACACTTCAGAAAATGCAACTCAGGATGAGCCCTAAAACCTGTGATCGAGTCAACTAAAACAAACACACAATCACAAGACCTGAGACCCAGACTGACTAGTGGTGGCATGGAAATAAAAGTAGAGCATAAACCTGGCACAACAGGTTTGTTTCAGTACCTTGAAGGAGGAGCTGACGAACCGTAACGACCCACATGACAGGGAGAGAGGCTGAAGAAAGCGTCCATTCAGGGCCTTAAAACACAGAAACAGAGTGTGACTTCAACCGTTTCCTTTCATAGCCCAATCAGACACAGAGCGTGTTGTTTTTGACAGCTGTTCATGAGATGTGAAGGTTGAGTATGCACCAGCTGTATATACCTGCATTTGTGCACAAGGAGACAGCTGGCTCACACAGTAACAGTGCTTTTAATAGCTAAAAAAACCCTCGGTGAACAAGCAAAGCAAAGAAAGCAAATGTGTGTTTGCCTATTTTACTGTAAGACGCACACTAATCCTACTTGTATTACTGTTTTCTTATCGTTTTTTATTCGTTTACATAATAAATAATGTAGCAGGGCTACACGATAGCTCTGTCGGGTGACCTCGACAAACTCTGTGCATAATTTGGCAAGCAAAAGCATTTTATGGCATGGTTTACCATTAGTTCCTGAAAAAATAACTAACATATCTTACTGCAACTAGTATTATTTTAATTATTAATAAATAACCCAATAGGTACTAGAATCGTTTTTTTTACTAGTATTAGGACTCTACTATGTAACTCAATTGTAAGATATTTTTTTTTATCTCACTATTTACAATGGATGTTTACTTTTATGTAATGACTGGTCAGAATTTTGTTGTTCCAACATTTAGAATTACATTTCAATATTAAAATCTAGTAAGACTAAACATTTAGTTACATGTAACTAAAATATAAGTACTAGTAAAACAGGAATAGCAGCAACAAGTGTCTACATTCTAGTCATAACAAGTAGGCCTAGGTAGTTAATACAGACACCAATTGATTACATTTGCAAACTGCAACCAGTAAAAGTGGAATAGTTACTTGTTGGATAGTGACTAATTAGCAAAGAAATACTGAAAAGACATTGATCACTATTACTGGAATGAATACTAGCATCTGTGTCTAATAAATAGTTACAAGTAAAACTGTAAATCCTACTGATCATTTTAGAATTATTAATAGTAATTGCTTAGGAAACTGCTGGTAACATTAAAAAAATAATAATAATAATATATATATATATATATATATATATATATATATATATATATATATATATATATATATATATATATATATATATATATATATATATATATATATATATATATATTAATGAACGATTGTTAACACGGCGCGTGCATTCATACGGAAATACGTGGAAAGCTGCTCTCACTCATTAATCTGGAGATTTACAGACAGATTTGAGTATTAGCAGCAATTCAGAGTGAAAAACAACAAATGACCTTCTGATGTTTTATCCACATATAAAAATCAAACGCTTAAAAACATGCATCTCGCTGATAATTGAAACTTGCGTGTTGTCGATTTGCAACGACGATGATCTGCGGTTTAAAGCTGCTAAATTCGGTTCTGTTAAATATACTCCAGACAGGGTGTTTAGACAGAGCCGTTAATTATTGACAGAAAGATTTGGAGATGTGTTGGGGGAGATAAGTGAAATGATCTTTGAACTCACCGTCCTGATCGCTGCCATCACTGCTGTGCTGAGATGAATGGTAAACTAGTCCGAGTGGGAGCAACAGCCTGGGACTCTCTGCGTTCCGGATTGGACCCCTAAGAAAACAGCGGCAATGTGCTCAGGGTTTGAATCCTTCAAGGGCTCTTCAATATTTATTTAAGCGCATTCGCATTGTTTTCAACACAGGCCAGTGAGATATGTGCATCAGAAGGCTCGTTTGAAATATGCTAAATGTTATTATTCGTGATGCCACCAGGATATAGGCATAAGAAGTCATATGCTGCTTTCTAAATAAGGAGGATATTTTTTATTATTATTTCTGAACACTCATATGATACGCTTAATAAATAGGTATGAGTCGATCATATCATCATCCTAATATTTATCATCTTTATATGAATTTTAAACGTCAAAGAAAACTATTCCTGTCCACCAAAGGGTTAATAGTAAGCCGCGGGTAGGCGTAACGGGTCTCTGGCATCTGATTGGATAAAAAGGTAAAGGGTCAAGGCTACGCAATCAGCGGGGTTAAACAAGGTTATGAGGAAACATTACATTCATTCATTGGCCAGTGTTACGAAGTGTATGAGGCGTTGGTCCGATCCGGTTAAATGATTGGCTTTCGGACATTTGAAGAAATATGTTCTATGTCAATACCTTCAGCTGATGAAAATAAAAATAGCCTTGTCACCTGTGTTGGTCACTATTGTAAACAAGGCTGTATGGCTTTAGATTGGATAGAAACCTAGTTTCCACTCGCATATTAAATTAAGTTGGGTTTTCTTTGAATGTCTCAAACTCTGAAATCTATATTAGGCATTGCTGCCAAATTTACATCAATCTGATTATTATTTACTTGCATGTAATGCAATGCATTTCCAGCTGTTTAATATAGTTAAGGACTAACCACAACATTTTGATATCAAAAGACTAACAACAGTATCAACACTGCACATTGTTTGTCTTATGTCATAATATCAGAATAATCTCCATTAGTGGCATTGGCCATGCTTCTGAGATACTTTTTCTAGCTAATATTAAGTAAATTAATTTGACAACAGTGTAAATTAATTAAGCTTTTTAATGAATACAAATAATTTTGTGTATGAAGGAAATCACAACCTGTCAAAAGTCATTAAAGATTTTTAAAAAATCACTACATCGCAATTAAAAATGGATTATTGTGTAACAAACAGTCCAGGGAATGTTTACATGTAAACACCAGTAAGTCTTTGCACATTCAAGGTAATGCAATTAACAGTGCAGGTCCCTTATAATCATATATTATTTAGCTAATATTTGCATTAAAATATGAAAGAAAAAAAAAACTCAGCATTTAATTAATTAAGATTTCACAGGTACCCCAAAAATTCATATTACTATTAGATATACAAACAATTGCAGTTGGTTTTAAATTGAACAATTATTGCACCATTTACCTGATCATGAGGAGGCATGAAAGTGCGAAATGGCAAGTAAAAGAAAAACAATTTGTAATTGCTTAGAACTTCAGTAAACTTTCAATAATGTGAGTGTTTAATATTAAACAAACTCAAATATGATTTGTGCAAATCATTTTGCACAATGATTTGAAATGGTGCGATGATTTAGAAAACATTTGCAAAAGTCTGCAAATAGTTGCACTGAGAAGCAGCATGAAACAAGCTGTCTGAGACGAGGAATGAAGCCATATTATCACGTCATGGGCCTTTCCTTCACTGTCCGGCTATGGAATTTGGCTTTTGAAGCCGTAGTTCAGTTCAGCCCCTCCGCTCAGAAACAAATCTATCCCAGTACAGAAAGTGGCATCAGCTGCCAAGAAGAGGGCAGCTAATCCGCTCTCAGTCTCCGTTCCCATTCGACCAATCAGCTGTTGAGTAGAAATATGTTACTAGAATATATTCAGCAGAACACCATTGATGATTTAGCCTTATGAACACCTACCTGAGCATTTTCTCCCCCTTTAATAGTGGCAGCAGCGTCCTCTGTGCGGCCAGCAAGCTCCTTCCACAGAGGCGTCATTATATTGCTTGGAGAGATGCTATAAAAGAGTTTGAATGTTAATAAACAGCATGTTCACAGATGGAGATTCAATTGGATATGAAAGAGAAAATCCTAAATACTTTAGATATAAATGAAAAAGTAAGGGAGATTGGGTGTAATGCCACTCACCAGTTCACTCTCACTTGATAGCGACTCTCATCCACAGCCATTGCTTTAGTCATGGCGGTGATCGCCCCCTTGTGCATATACGTGAGTATTACTGTTACTTCCAACTTGTAAAATGATCAAGTAAAGCACTCAGGACAAGCAGAGAAACTCACCTTGGTTGCCACATAGGGAGCCGCATCTTTCTGACCTATTGAGGCGACAAGGCTGGACAAATTGATGATGTTTCCTTGTGTTTTACGCAGATATGGCAGCGCATACTGCCCCAAGGTAATGAAAAGAGGTTAAAAAAAAAGTTGTTCTTGCACAAGTAAAGAGACCAAAAGTTTTTTTCACGTCACTTCCTTACCTTTGAAGTAAGGAAGTAACTGATGAGGTTCAGATTAAGCAGGTCTCTAAACTCTTCCGCAGTGGTTTCATCTGTGGTCTTGTGAGGGGGGTCTGACAGGGGATTTACATACAGAAAACAATTTATTTATTAATTTATTAGACAATTTATTTAGAAAAAATATTTATTTTAATTACTATTTTGTAAAAAAATAAAATAAAATAAAAATAATAATAATTTTTCTCCAAATAAATTCAAAAGTCCCTTGTTAAAATAAAGAGTGTAGAACAAATAAAAAAAGTTTAAAGTAGAAAAAAATAACAAGGGTGAAAAAAACTTCGACTTACGCCACCCAGCGTTGTTCACCAAACAGTCTATTTGTCCAAACCTCTCCATCGTCACATTGATTAATCGCTTCAAGATGACATATGACAATAAATGTAATGAAACAATGCATTTAGAACTATATGACACATTTGTTTTGAAAAAGTCCTTATACATCATGTAAATGTAACCTACACTGTAATTATACCTATTTTTAAAAGCTTAACCCACAAAACAGCACAAAAATCGTTTATACATTATATTTGATATTATTACTGATCTCAAGTTTTACATGGAAACCTTTTCAAAATTGGGGGAAAAAAACCCTAAAAGCATAAATGTTGAACTGCTAGTTAATTATTACGATTATTTTATCCATTTCCTCTGCATTATGTGTTTGCTCTCATGTAAATACAAGTTTAAGAAGAAACAATACCTTGATGTCGTCCTCTTTTGTCAGGTCACATGACACAAACGTGCATGACCCAGGTCCTTCCTCATTCAGCACAGACTCAAGAGACTGGCCAGCAGACAGCTCAGCTGACAACCGTAGAAAAGAAAGAGAAAATGCTATTGCATTTATTGGCGAAAGAGACGTATAGTTAAAAGGCTGTTTAAATCAATCACATACTCTCTTGTGCGCAGAACACAACTTTGGCTCCGTTTTGCACTGCAAAGCAAACACGAAATTAATTTTACTCACTCTCTCTTTACTTTCGGTTACTCAATGGAAAGAAAAATATTACAAACCCTTACCAAACACTTTAACGATGCCCCTTCCAATGCCTCTAGTGCCCCCAGTAACGATGACAACTTTGTTGACATAACGCTGAGCACAAGCCATGTTACTACTTTATGCTTCAAATGTAAATAATGTCAAGTTTCTGCACAGGCTGACACTCGAGTAAGCTGTTTCTAATGAACTAAAATCATCTGACAGAGAGAAGTAGTAACCGATGTCATGTGTGTGTCAACTAGAGATGATCGCTTCCTGGACGAATCGATATTTTGAAGCTATTTTAATAAACTTGATGAACCGGTTCGCCAAATCCGTCTTGAAATATGATCCTATTCCGGTTTCCCCAGCTCTTCCTAACTCAACAGCGGTGCTCCAGCAGACTGAGCTGAACTGAGAACAGTCTCAATCGGACATCATGTCTGAAGCAGAGCCGCTGTAGAAAACTGAGCATGCGCACTGGAGTGTGAGGTTTGCAAACCATGCGGCTGTATTTTGTAAAACACTTTATATATATATACATAACTTTATAATTGATACAAAAATTATTTTCGTGTTTTATATACTTTGTGCCAACCGATATTACCAAGTAAAAAAAAAAAAAACGCGAACACTATCAATATAAATATTTCCACAAAAATCATCAGTGTAATATCCTACTGACTGAGCTAGAGTTGCACAAAGGAAGTAAGAGTCACTATGAACTGATAATACAGGCGTGCGTGAATGAGGAAACGAAATGCAAGTTTCTTTGGGTTCTCATGGATTCTGTAATAAGGTGAGTTGATTAGTAATAGTTTATTCACTTTATATGCGTTATATACATGATATCATTGCATGCATTTGGCGCTTTGAAAAACTTGAATGAGTTACTATTGGGCCAAAGGTGAGTAACACGTCGACTTACGCCACCCAGCGTTGTTTACAAAACAGTCTGTTTGTCCAAAGCTGTCAATCAGATTAATGGCTTCAATGTAAGAAGATATGACAATAATAAAAATAATACGTTTAAAACTATGTGACATTTTAGGCTACGTATCATAAAATGAAAAGTACTACATCATCATTCAAATTATTTTAAAGCAATAATTATTATGATTATTCACAAAATAGCACGAAAATACAATAGATTTTATAATACTGATCTCAATTTTATTATGGAAACCTTTTTAAATATGGATAAAAAATTAATCGTAAAACCATAAAATGTTAAACTGATAAAGCTTCTTAATTTTGTACTTACTACTACTATTATTATTAATAATAAGTGTAGTAGCAATAATGAGTATTGTAATTATTATAATTGTTATTTTACAACCTGAATTCCGGAAATGTTGGGACGTTTTTTAAAATTTGAATAAAATGAAAACTGAAAAAAATTCAAATCACATGAGCCAATATTTTATTCACAATAGAACATAGATAACATAACAAATGTTTAAACTGAGAAATTTTACCCATACAGTGTCAACAGGAACATCATATAGCTTATATACTTATAGTTTTGGGTGCTAAGAATTGAAGGTAAAGAAAAAAACATATTTCTAGTAACTTTTTTAATAAAGAAATTATGAAGAATAATAAAACATTCAGCTTTTTATTGTTATATTAACTGAGATTTGAATATTTGTGGAATATTGCATAAACAAAAGGAATATTTTTTAAATTCACAATCAATGCTGCATGACTATTTTAATGAACTGCAAAAGAAATACACAAGTGACTTGAAAACTGTAAAAAATAAAAATAAAAAGTTACAATTTTTTGATACACTTATATACGTGTACATGTTTTAAACAAGAAACCCAATTTATGTCATTATTCTGTATAATTATCTTTAGAATTTTTTTATATTCTAAATAATTCATTATTTGTTTCTTGGCAGAAATGCTGGGGTGGGATAAAATAACAAATGGCAAAAACCTGTCATTCATACGTGGAAAAAAAAAGAGTTATATATATATATACATATATATATATATATATATATAAGAGATAAAATGAGAGAGACAGGCATTTTAAGGTGGTGCTGGTGTGAAGATGTTTGGGACAGTGAGCTGATGAGGGGACGAGGGGCTCTGGATTGAATTTCAGCATGACAGCATTCCCCAGCGCTGCAGTGAGCGTGAGAGGGAGTGAAGACAGTGACCTACAAACAGGTTTAAGTGTCTGTACTGCACTGACCAAGGGGAGGACAAAGTTTGTGGTTTACGGTACAGGAGAAAACACCTCCTGTTGGACTCATAGGGTAGAGCGTCTGGCAGAAAGGGGGGACAGTAGATACACAGCTCATGGTGTGGTGCAGGTAGGGAAGAAACACGGATAGCGTGGGGTAACTATTCTGGATTTACGGACACTAGTGGCAGAGGGTAAGTGGAGGAACAAACAGGGTGTCTTCTCAGAAACTTTTCAGAGACCCAAACCTTTATATTGCTAATACCAAATTTCAGATTTTTGGGAGTTATTTACTTGCAAAGGATTGTGATATTTTTGTTGAACATTTTTCACCCCTTAACTTCACTTAAGTCTTGTTTTATACTTGAGGCCACAGGTTGTTTTGCTGTCTTCATATAAACCGGCTCTCTAAACAGGGACAGTTTTATAGTCTTTATTATTATTATTCATTTATTTTTTTTTATTTTATTGTATTTTTTTTATTTTAGTCTGAAAGTCTTGTAGTCTTTTTCTCGGGGTGAGGGTCAAAGTGGTAATGGATCTGTCTGCAGGAGTCAACACAGGGTTCGGATAGAGTACATGAAATGTTTGTATATGATTTCATGGAACGGCAGGAGAAGTTTCTGCAGAAGAATTTAAGTATGTATACCATGCATCTTCAGTTACATAACTGGAACAGGACTGTATAAATTTAACAAATCTTTGTTGTGGAGCAGTTTATTGATCTATTAAACATTTTAATTAAACACTATATTACTTAGAAAATAGCTTAAAGTATTTTGTATTATAAACCTGATTTTATTTTGATATATTAAATAAAATTGTATTACAAATACTCTGTAAAAATTATTTTGATGTAAATTAAAAAAATATTCAAGAAAGTACTGTTTCAGTCTTTCTACAATACGTGTTATAGAAATGTAATGATAGCAAACAAGATGTACACAATAATTAAGGAATGATATAATGCTGAAATATATACATATTTACTTATTTGAATAATAAATAATTAGACACAATAGCAAATAAGTGCAAAATAATTTAACAATTTAAAATCTTTACTTAATATTTAATTACAATTAACTAAATACATCTGTAATCAGATTTCAGGTGATATTGAAATCGACATTATAGGAGAAATGACCACTTTTGTTAGTGTTACATCAGATTAATACCATTTGTAGATTTCTACAAACCTTTGACTCCTGGGTTCATGATTGGCTGAAATGACTGTGTTTCTATCCAATATAACAGACTGAGTGAACAAGAAAGAAGAAGAAGAGATGGACAAAGGAGGAGGAGGAGGAGGAGGAGAAGAAGGAGGAGGATCGGAGGAGGGTATGGAGGTCAAAAAACAAGCAGAGGAAGAGATCAGTGAAAGTGACAAGAAGCTCAAGGACCAGCGCAACAAGGCAGAAAAGGGTGACAAAGAGAAGGGTGAGAGGAAGAGAGAGAATCGAAGATCTGGTTCAATGTGGAGAGGAGGCTGGGCGCTGTCCGAACGACTGGCCATCAATGTGTCAGGCATGCGCTACGAGACACAGATTCGAACCCTGGCCCAGTTCCCTGACTCTCTGCTCGGAGACCCTCAGCGCCGCCTGCGCTACTTTGACCCACTCCGAAACGAGATCTTCCTGGACCGCAATCGATTCTGCTTTGATGCCATCCTTTACTTCTATCAGTCCGGAGGCCGGTTACGGCGGCCTGCCAACGTGCCTCTGGACGTCTTCATGGATGAACTGCGCTTTTATGAGCTGGGAGAGGATATCATGGCTCGCTTCAAAGAGGATGAGGGCTTCCCCAAGGAGGAGCCTCGACCCCTGCCAGACAATGAGATCCAGCGCAAGCTGTGGATGCTCTTTGAGCACCCTGAGTCCTCTGGAGGAGCCCGCATAATCGCCATCATCAGCGTGATGGTGATCGTGGTCTCTATCCTCATCTTCTGTTTGGAGACGCTGCCTGACTTCAGAGTAGAGAAGGAGCTGAGAGAGGTGAGAGGAGCAGTGAAAGACAGGCCAACGTTACCGTGTCTGACTCAACAGTACATAGCTAACATGATTTACACTACTGTGTGACACACATAGTTGAAGGACACTAAACACTAGCGAATTGTTATCAGTTGATATTCCTATACAGAAAATGCAGGATTTATTCTTTTTTTTTTTTCATTATAGTACACGTAATGCACAAAACACAATATGACCAACAACCTCAAGCAAAGCCATAGTAATAAGAAAGAATGTTAGAATGGCTGTTAACATGAAGCAGATGGGTATAAAGTTTAAAGTATAAAGATATAAAGATGAATGAGCATATTACATTAAATCAGATTTATTAATAAATTCACACACATCTCTTTGCTAAGAATGTTATAAAGAATGCATGTCATTAATCATATTGTGAACAATTCAAACATTGATATGTTTCTTTCTTTTCTTTTTTTTTTTGGACTTCATGAATTTTAATCCAAATTTAATAACTTGATCTTCTGTTGAAACTAAAGACTTGTCTCTGGTGATGTACTTCTCCAATTATTAAAGGGATAGTTCACCTAAAAATGAAAATTACCCCATGATTTACTCACCCTTAAGCCAACCTAGGTGTATATGACTTTCAGATGAATACAATTGGAGTTATGTTAAAAAATATCCTGGCTCTTCCAAGCTTTATAATGGCAGTAAATAGTGGTCAAGATTTTGAAGCAAAATAAAGTGCATGAATCCATCATAAAAAAAGTGCTCCACATGGCTCCAGGGGTTAATAAAGGCCTCCTGAAGCGAATCAATGGGTTTTTGTAAGAAAAATATCCATATTTAAAACTTTATAAACCGTAATCTCTAGTGTCCGCTAACTGTCATACGCATGTTCACGAGAGAGTGGCGTTCCAGCAGATGACGCAGGACGTAGAGCCAGGACATTTTGTAATAGAACTCTGATTGTACTCGTCTGAAAGAAGAAAGTCATATACACCTAGGATGGCTTGAGGGCGAGTAATTCATGGGGTAATTTACATTTTTGGGTGAACTATCCCTTTAAGTTCACATAAATCCCACCTCTTTTTATAACCAAACTCTTTAAGATTCGCCTTCATCCAATCAACAACTGAAGGACAGAACCAAGTCCCCACCCTACATTTTTTTTTTTCGTTTCAATAATCCGTTTAATTAGATGTATGTCTGCTACTTCTGTTTTGTTGCATCTTTCATACATTGCATTACTTATTATATTTTTATTTTTAAGTATTAGTAGCTATCAATAACCATTTTAATGTGTTTTAGTGTGCTGTGTAAATGTACACTGCATACTGAATTTCTATCAAATGTAAAAACAATGTTTATTGCTAAACGCTAAACTTTTTAGAACACAGAGGCATTCTTACTGACTATAGGCCTATACAGAGTCACATACAAATGTAAAAATGTGTACACATTTCAAATCACACATAATAATAGGGTACGTTTAAAGTGTGAGAAGTTGCAATAAAAAAATTAAAATAAAAATAAAAAAAGAAAGCACAGATGAAAAGTTCAGAAGCAGTGTAGGGTTATTGCTGAGATTATTTTAGACGTGTCGTTAAATCTGATACACAGATTGGGAGCAGAGACTCTGTGGGGGTTGGAAAACAGTCAAGTGACGTGTCCGTGGAGAGATGTTAGCGGCGGCGTACACAGATAGAAAAAAGGGAAAGAGATGAGAAATGACAAGATGACAGGTGACAGTATGAGTGAGGGAGAATAGAGAGATGCAGGGTGGGTTAGGAGCAAGGAGGGAAAGTTAGTAAAGAGTATCAAATTAATTTCCCAGCAGCGACCCAACTGCTTTGGCACAAGACCGCAACCTCAACACGCCGCCAAAGCAGCTCAGTAATTCTGCATGGATCAGACAGTCAACGACAAGTAAACTAAAGCGGGTGAGAGAGAGATTGTACATTCTCAAGTTTCACCTTAGAGATCTGAGGCGTTATTTTTAGAGTAAGGACAACCCTTTAGAGCATATTAACACAGATACAGAAGCTTGTATTAATAAACAGACCCCCTCGAATGCTGAAATAGGAATGGAAACACACTTTCACAACATCTTATGATGACTTTAGCAAAATCTAAATAAGCACTACGATAGGGAACACTTAATAGCCAGCTACCCCGAAACGAGATCACACACACCACACGTGCATACAAACTCACATCTCACATGTCATATTTTCTAATCTCCTATCTTGCTATTCATAAATCTGTTTTCCATGCAAACACTTGCTTAACTTTGAGTCATATGACTGGAAATTTAAGTAAGGCTATACGTGTTTATGGATACATATTTGAAAATACCCCTACTCTGGTTACCTCTTACATACTGATGTGGTTTGTGCTCGTGTACACATTAGACTAAGTCATTTTTTTATGTAGTCAGAGTGATAAAGAGCAAAAATGACTGACCTTTGAGTGAAAGGTCATGTACTGTGACCCTAAAAGCAGAATGGGACATTCAGCTTCACTCAAGAAGTGGGTGTCAAATGGGCAACCAAATTGTTTCAGTCAGGCACTTGTTAGGCAACACATGTTTGGTCTCAAGAGTAGTTTTAGAAATTATCTTTCTATATTAAACAGTTTTATTAACTTAAAGGTACAGTGTGTAACACTGTATGTCCTCTAGCGGTTAAAAAAATAAAGCTGCATGCGTCTTGCAGGAAAACGTTTCGCTTGTGCTTCGACTCTGCTCTGCTCTGCATGGATGTGTTTTGTGGCACCGAAACCTTAAAATCTACATTGAATAAACTAAAATAAACACTTAAATCTAAAGAAGGTGTCACCATATGATGTTGTTTTGACTTATTGCAAAGACTGATGTTTTTTAATAAATTATGTAATAGTTTAGGCCTACATTACACTGCACATAATTGCTAGTCTGATAAGGTCAAACATTATATAATGAATTCATGTTACTGTTAGAGATCTACATGGCTATCTATCTGTTCAATAGAATATACCTGTTAGGTGAGATTAAAAAAAATTGCTGGGTTGCTTTTTAAGCCTTTCAAATCTCGGATTCTCGCACCTCTGGAAGTCCAATTCAGGTTTTATTACAAACGCCATTGTTTTCTCTTTTTCACTGCCTTTTTTTAGCACACATTTATGAATCGTTCACACCCACACCAAAAGCATTAAAGGCGACATAACACACGTTTTATCAGATTTATAAAAGTAATATACAACAGTTGAGCTCCTGGAGGCGTGGCGTGGGCGGAGCTAAAGAGTCAGGAGCGGCAAAGCTTTTGCATAGGGACCGTCTGCAAACTGTGACATCGACATAATTTCCTTAACGCTGGGTTCTTTGGGAAGCTGAACAAGGTTATCTTTCCCTCGCAACCAAAAACACACTTGTTTGGCATTGTTGTTTTGCGGTCAAAAACGAAATGTAGCTAAAATCCTTCTGGAGCAATTCCTGTGCCGGCGACTTCCGTAACCCAAAGGAAGCGCTCGCTCTTACTCTCACTCTTCTTTTATGATGGCATGCAGGGCCATGCTTAAAAAAATATTCCATAAATGGGCATGGCCATTTGTACATTTTATGGGTCTTGCTTCTGGTCTCTTTGCTTCCAGCTATTTTTAGCTGTACAGAACTAAGTACTGCAAATGGTGTGTCTTACCAAATTATTTTAGTGTATTATCTTAATTATGAACACACTGGTTTGTAATGCCAACAGTTTTACCATTTACTGCTCGTTGTTATTCTTCACCTTATTTCCCTATAGCAGCTAATCAACCGAAAGTTTTACCTCCGCGTTTAGGAATAAGGTGGATACAATCCCTGTATTTGGCACAAAAATACTCCATCATATGTCCAACAAGGTTTTTGAGACTTTGGTCATGTTTAGCGCACGGGAATTCAAATCTTTAGCAGTGTAAATAAGTCAGAATGCATGAAATAGCATTAGACATCCCCTTTAACTATATAGTAATAACGATATAGTTTTAAAATGAGTTCTAAGTTTAAAAGAATATATACTTCATTATACATTTTTAATTTATAAATTTAATATATACAGTTTTTACAAATGAGGATGTCCACAAAAGGTTTTGTCAGATTTAGCTCACTTCTGGTTAAACTTTTTTTTCCAAAATTCCAAAGTACACACACACACACACACACAGAGAGAGAGAGAGACAGTGTTGCACAGTAAATTAACCTTCATCCTTACCTCGCATTTGTAACAAATCTTTCCATTGCGGGTCAAAATGACCCGAAGGCCTAAAATGAAACTTTTTTAATTTTTTTTTTGGTCCAGAAAGCTTATATTGATCCAGTTTTATAATTTTTTTCTTAATGTTTATTTAGGTTTCTTTAATCATTGTTTGGTGATTTTTAAGTTCAAGTGTGATGAAATTAAATAAAGAAATAAAAATAAACCCCCACAGTTTTTTCGACATTCCATTCATTCCTATAATCGGGTCAAAATGACCTGCTAGGGAAGGATTTGTAAAAAAATTTAATTACAGCCACATAAATCCTTGAATCCACTCAATTTTGTGTGTGTGTGTGTTCCAAATTCAAGTAGAACAAAAGTCACAAAGTCTTGTACCACTCAGATGAACACTCAATTTAAAAAAAAAAATTCAGGGTCAAAATGCACTTTACACGCTAGCTGTGATTAGTATGTTTTTGAATGTCATATGATTTTATCCCATTTCTGTATCTAATTTCTTATCCTTGTCTTTTTTCTTTTCTCTGTCTCTTTTGCAGCAAATGGCATACCAGGCTTTCCTTGCCGGAAACAATAGCTCGCAAATCCCAATGTCCTCTCCCTTCCAAGATCCATTCTTCCTGGTGGAGACCATGTGCATCTGCTGGTTCTCGTTTGAGCTAGTGATGCGTTTCACCTGCTCTCCCAGCAAGATGTCCTTCTTCAAGGATGTGATGAACATCATAGACTTCTTCGCCATTATTCCCTACTTCGTCACGCTCGGCACGGAGCTGGCCAAGTCTAAGGGCGCGACGCCTTCCATGTCCCTGGCGATCGTGAGGGTCATCCGTCTGGTTCGAGTCTTCCGGATCTTCAAGCTGTCTCGCCACTCCAAAGGCCTTCAGATCCTGGGCCAGACGCTGAAGGCCAGCTTGAGGGAGCTGGCGCTGCTCATCTTCTTCCTCTTCATCGGAGTCATCCTGTTCTCCTCGGCCGTGTACTTTGCCGAGGTGGACAGCCCGGAAACGGCCTTCACCAGCATCCCAGAAGCCTTCTGGTGGGCTGTGGTCTCAATGACGACAGTGGGGTACGGCGACATGTACCCGGTGACGGTGGGCGGAAAGCTGGTGGGCTCCATGTGCGCCATCGCCGGTGTGCTCACCATCTCGCTTCCCGTTCCCGTCATCGTTTCCAACTTCAGCTACTTCTACCACCGCGAAATGGAGTGTGAGGACAACCAGGAATACACACACATCAGCACCTCCCTTTGGGAGGAGGAAGAAGGTGGGGAAGAAGGAGAAGAAGGTGAAGAAGGGCCTGGGGAACAGGGAGACCGCGTTCCTCTCGAAGGAGGCACGGCCTATAGGGGGATCTGCGCCCCTCTTAATGGGACTCTCCTGGCTGGGCTTTGCGCGGGACAGACCGGAGTGCAAAGTGTAGGGAGCGTTTACCCTCTGGTCACCCAAGTCTGAGAGACTGGAGATCAAAGTGGAGGAATGAGAGATGGAGGTGGTCCTGTACCATGTTTTAAGGTACACTGCCTCTCTGTGACTCACTGAATATATGTGGATGATGGGAAGGAATAAATGCAAGAAACAGAAAACGATTGATGAAGAGGCTGAGAATGTACAAAATGCAGATGCAGTATCCAAAGGAAAGGTATGAAGAAGTTACAAAAAAACATTGACTTTCTATCTATAATGCATCTTTAAACCGCTTTCCTAACGTTCCGGTAACCAAACTTTTTTGACACCACAACCTTTACACTGAACTTTAAATCACTGAATGTATTTATTTGAGAAACTATTTTTATCTATTCAGAGAGTGGCATCTCAGTGCGTTTGCAAAAATAACTGAGGATAACCTGAGCTGTGTTGTGCAATAAAAGCGTTTGCATCTTTGCTTTAAAGATCTTACTGGAATTGTTGACGTATGTGTTATCGGACTTATTCGTAGTAAGAAGCGCCATGCGGTGTCATTTAAATGTCATGTATTTTGTCACCCGTGTTGCAGCCATGAATGTGCCAGGGATTTGTGTGTCCCGATGAATGGATAAAGTCGTAAGCATCATTCATCTGGAACAGTTTTGTGTTACTGCTGTTCTGACATTGTTGAAATGCTGTGAATGATAGATGTGTGTGTGTGTGTGTGTGTGTGTGTGTGTGTGTATTCAAAGGCTTTTTAGGAAAATATGTACAGTAATACATGACGTGCGTGTGCTCCATGAATTGTGTAACGCTAAGCCATGTTTGTGTACTATTTATTAAAATTTTTAATCACACAAAAATCATACTGAAGTAACTCAGTGTACTACAAAAAGAACAAACAACCTGAAAGCGGAATCCTCTCCAGCTGAATTGAAATATTTAAATGAACAATTGTATAATGTTTAATATAACAATATTTAAGTTACTTAAATTAATTTAAATAATTTTAGACCATAGCAAATAAATAAATAAGTTCAAATAAATACAGTTTTAGGCAAAGAAAAAATACAGTAACAAAACATTTTTTAAACCTTGCTGTCCGGTGATAATGTAAAGCATGCCTCCATAACTGATGTTCTCCAGTCCTCATTTCCTCGTATGCAGACTGGGACTGAAGACAGTCTGAATATGTGACTGATGTCCTATTCCTAGCGGGTCGTCAGAGTCCAGGTTTATGTCCTTAATATACTGTTTCACCTCCTGTATCTGGCTGTCCTCTCCTTTCCCCGCCATTGCCAACTGAGTATTCATAACAGGGAGGAACCGAGTCAGTGGGGCACCGTGTTTCTGCCCAGACTGCTTTGAGAGGAGCGACACTGGTCTCTTATTGTGTGGAGAAAGGAAAAAAGAATATCCATCTGACTGCAGCAATTCCTGAAAGGTGCAGTCTCCTTCAGTGTAATGCGGCTGAAAAAGAAAAGAAAACTCAGTACTCCAGTGAAATGTATATAACAGCTTACTCAATGTTCACTACAGAAGGTGTTGCAAACCATGTCAAATCAATTCCACATTTAATAAATAATGAAATACAGGATCAAAAACATAAATATAAAAAGTAAGATTATTATATGTAATAAAATTAAATCTAGAATTTGAGTAGTTGTAAAGAGAAAACGAATTATTAATTGAACATTATTTAACATTATTATTATATAACATTATTATTATTATAAAAACATTATTTATTAATAAATGTAATATCAATGACTTGTTTTTGAAGTCCCTTATGCTCACCAAGGCTGCACTTATTTGATCAAAATGTAATTTATTTGACATATTAATTAATTTATATTTTATATATAATTTACATATATTTAAAAATGTAATTTATTTGCTGAATTTTCAGCATCATTACTCCAGTCTTCAGCGTCACACGATCCTTCAGAAATCATTTTAATATGCTCATTTGCTGCTCAAACATTCCTTATTATTATCAATGTTGAAAATGGCGAAAACCATGATTCTTTTTTTTTCAGGATTCTTTGATGAATAGAATTTTTTTTTTTTTATGAAATATATTCCCTGTAACATTATAAATGTCTTTAATGTCACTTTTAATCAATTTAATGCCTCACTGTTAAATAAAAGTATTCATTTCTCTTAAAAAAACCTCAGTACCGTAACTATCTAAAGTTATTAATAATTACCTCAATTATTTTTAAATAACATTGGATATTATAAAATGTTATATTTTGCTTGTACAATTTGCTTTTAAATGGCCAAATAGTAAATGCTAGTATCCATTTTATGTATACACTGCTCTCTCTCTCTGTTACACTAGAATGGTGTCTTTTAACTAATTGTCATTGTTTAGTTTCATTATATTTGTATTATTTGTTTTTAAATGACCATGCTCTATTGGAAGTTTCAAATTTGTGAAGATGTTAGACTGTTCAGACCTGTCCTTTCAAGTTGTCATTATCATCCACGCAGAGGAAGAGAGATGTAGTCTCACTCTGGATGACCGTCTCCCCTGCTTTCACTGAACGCAAGCTGAAAACACCTGCAGCGCAGCAAACAACACCGGGATCAATCACACACATCACCTTTGGACCTATTATATTAACAACCACTGCCACTATAAAACATTTTCATAACATCAACCAAAAGGACAACAATTATTATTATTTGCATAACCCTTGTTATGACAGACATTATGAATTATTATCTTTTCTGATCAGGTATTTGTCCTTGAAGGACATTCTGAGAAGGAAGGCCATAATGAGGGTTACTTAATGATTACAATAGTACTCCGACAGTAAACTGTGCTCTTTAACTCATGTGTGCAGCAGTTGCTTACAGTTGAGCTTCTCTACTGGAGACCCTATAACGGAGCCGTCAGGTTTCATTTCAAGGAACAGCCCATACTTTCTGTTATCTAAAATGGACAAAAACACACACAGACACATGAACACACTTATTGCCATTACCTCAAGCCAGTCTTTGCTCTTTAGGAACAAAACACAGTACAACTGCAATGCAAAACGAATGTCCTGAAATAAAAGGCATACATTTTTATTGTAACATCACCATGCTAACTAAGAAGGATTGACTGATTCCAGATAGCCATGTTGACAGAAGAAAGCAGCACTTGTCACAGTTACCCACATTAAGCAGACCCTAACATCTAAACATTGCAGCTCAAAAAGAAGCAGAAACTCATTTGCAACTATTGCAACAGGTTAAAGGTTAAGATTACCTGTGTAGAGCAAGCGTTCCCTGACTTGTGTGCTGAACGGCAGAAGCACGTTCTGTACAGGAACGTACATACACCAATGAAGAGGAGGAAACAGAGCAAAAAAAAAGAAAAAACAGGTAAAAAGCATGATTGACCGAGCCGAGCAGGTGGCCATCAATACAAATGGATGGTTTCCAAAAGTAAAAAATATCCTCAAAAATAAAATATCTCCTTAAAACTGACTTCAAGTTTAAATGATATATAAAAAAGAAGAGGCTAACTCAAATTTGTGCAAAAAACAAACAAAAACAAAAAAAGTTTTTAGTAGCGATCTCTCCAAGATCTCCAGATGCTAAGATGGTCTACACAGAAGACATGTCTCTGTAAACTTGTATTTATATGGTATACGCATGAGAGAGTGACAGAGAATCCATGAGTCACTCGAGTACGAAAAGGAAAAATGATAACAAACTTGTTTTCAGGAAATGAAGGAGGATAAACTGATGGTAAATCTCACATGGCTATGCCAGCTATGCCATTGATCTCAGAGGACAGGGGACCCCCGACTTCTGTACTGAGTGGAAAACATATAGTATATAAGACTGCATATCGCAGATAAATCATTGTTTATTTAATATAAAGTGTTTTAATTATTTCCCAGTGTTAAGAGGAAATGGGAGTGGAGGTGGCAGTTTAAACAGAACAGATAAGAGGCCATAAAAAGCACTCAAAGGGGGTTTTGCGCTCATCTGTGCATTCTCACCTAGGACACGACAGGACGCGAGGACAGTACACTACCGTCCCGTAAGCTAGAGAGGGCAGTGTGGCATCAAGTTAAACTTTTTAATGAAAAAGTTCAAGTGTGCATGTCTTATCTTAACAAAAGTTAGCACAAACATGCTAACCAGGTCTGTCAATAATTCTTAGATCCCTGTAAATGATTAAAGACTGTAAATACTGAGGTGTCAAGTGTTGACTGATGTCTTTTATCATAGAGTCCCTATAGAATCACATCCTTTTCTCCAATTGCCATTTTGCCCTTTCACCTTAATACAACTCCTTTAAGCTTTCTCATTCCATCTCGGTGACGTCCAGGGTCCCCACAATAACGTCAGTGACTCTTGTAATCATCTGTCTCCTGCCTCGCTGTTGTCCTGGGAAGAATGAGGAGGATTGACGTCTTTCTGGCCATCTGCTGCTCTCTCCCATCCTTTGCTCTCTCCCTCGCTCTTCTTTGAGCGGATTAAGTGTTTTGATGTCCTTGTCTCATCATTGTGCGAGGAAATTTTGACTCTGCGTGCATGAAGGGATTTCGTTCGCCCACCGGTCTTAATGCGAGATTTAAACATGCCTCGTGTTGACATCGAATCTTACACAAGAGGCATTAAAGGACAAAGCACTCGATAAGTTAAATAAATTGATACGATTTTATTACGCACACCATAGACAGCAGCTGATTTCATGGGAAAATGAATTGACGTCTATCAGACATGATAAATACATGAGTCAGACAAAATACATCATCAATAACAAGCTAAATTTTACTAGTTCGAGTGCAACACTAAACAATAAACATAATCCATAATAGCAAATGACAACAATATTAACATCAAAGTAATTCTTGAATTGTAAAGGAAAGAAAAATATTGCTTTTTACAGGGTTGCTCTTTCATAGAAATCAGTCTCAGAAATACTAATGCAAACAAATTAGATGATTGTTGATGTACAGTACACTGTAAAAAGTGATAAGTTGACTTAACTTAAAAAAAATTGAGGAAACCTGTTACCTTAAAGTTTTTAAGTAAATGATAATTAAAAAAAAAATAAGTTAAGTGAATTGTCAAGTTCAATTATTTACTTAATAATTTTAAGGTAACAGGTTTCCTCAATTTTTTTAAGTTAAGTCAACTTATCACTTTTTACAGTGTAAGATTATAGAGCTATAATGTCCATTGCTTATGATTTAGGAAGGTTTTGATGAGGATTGCTGAAATCTGAGAAGCTCGATTGCAGACTTTGGTATCATGGCAAATCTGTATTAATACTACTATTCAAAAGTTTGGGATCGGTAAGATTTTGAATGTTTTCTAAGTCTCTAATGCTCACCAAGGCTGTATTTATTTGATTAAAAGCACAGTAAAAACGGTAATATTAGGAAATATTATTACATTTTTACATCTGAATTTTCAGCAGTCATTACTCCAGTCTTCAGTGTCACGTGAGCCTTCACAAATCATTTTAATATGCTGATTTGCTGCTCAAGAAACATGTATTATTATTATTATTATTATGTTTAAAACAGTTGTGCTGCTTAATCTTTTTGTGGAAAAGTAACACATAAAAAATGCTAAATGTAATTTCAGGATTCTTCAATGAATAGAAAGTTCAAAAGAACATCACATTCTGTCACAGATATCTTATGTAACATGAATAAAGTATTAATTTCTTTAGAAAACGACTGACCTCCAACTATTTAACTATTATAATTTAAATAATTTAGTAATGAAATGTTTATTTAAAAGAAAATATTGCAATTCTTTGTGAAAAATGTTGGAAACTACACTGGCATTCATACAGTATGACAGTGGACGACTTGTGCAAGGACAATCGGTATAAAAGTAAATTACGTTGCCAGGTTTGTGTAACTGCACTTGGCCTGGCGACACTGAGGTGTGTAAGCCTGATGTCACACCCGCTAATATAAACAGTGTATTGGTAAATCTGTACATGCAAATGATGTTTTAGTGTATGATTCACATTTATAAGACACGCGCAAAGGGAAAGAACATGAGGGGTACGGGGAGAAACTGCATCACGTTACTCACAGCTGCTTGTGACGTCCTCGCCACCGTCAAAAGAAAAACCCAACAAATCATAAAATGGGAGATTTGGAACAACTTTAGACTGTTTATAGGAGCCAACTGCTTCGATTCGTTCGAACTGCCTGTTGTCATTTTGTTTATGTTCCACTGGCAACTGAACAGAGGACATCTAGACTATAAAAGTAAACTAAGGCAGCTCAAATGAGTCAAGGCTATCTTTTCCCTGAACCATTGAGTAAGTCTGGGTTTTACAGTGCAGTGCAGTGACATCCAGTGTTACAACCAGTATCCCAGTAACCTAGATAAATTATATGATAGGGAAGTCAAAGAATAAATAAAATCAAGATCGGCAGAGCACGTGCAATAAACGCTCAGAGCCACTCATCCGGTTTATTACTGAAATCCTGTAAAAGCAAATAAGCTACAAGTTACAAACAGTTGCAGTTGCTAGACTATAAAGCTGAAACATAAAACATAGTGAACCCTTCATTCACTTTTATCAAGTTTCTCAATGCAAAACAAACACACAACAAACCTAGGTACTCAAAGTCTTTACCAAACAACAAAAATGCCAGCGTTCACTCAGAAAGGTGGGTTCTGAGATACGGAAGAAGTATTGTGAAAATGTGCTACAGCTTTGTCTGTTTCGTTCAGGGCAGGTCACAAGGTGGGATGCCGTGGCGCCTGTCGTACGCCGTGTCATCGCTTTCTTCTCCATCGCTCGCCTCATCCATCATTCTTTCTTTCTCCTCATCCTCCTCAGTCTCGCTCCCTTTATCCCGCTCCCGCTCCCGCTCCCGCAGTCTCTCTCTTTCTCTGTCTCGTTCCCGGTCTCTTCCTCTCTCTCGGAAACCTCTGGGAAGAGTGGTAATCTGCAGGATATGAGGTGATGAGCGACTTTTAACAGCATACCCACAACAAAAACACCTCAGGATAAGAACATCATAATTACTTGATCAGACTGAAACGAACAGTTTACTCACCCTCGTGTCAATACAATGTCATTTTACAGAAAAAGATGCTGCAGTAAACATGTTACAGTAAAACTTGTTTATTGATTAACTGTAAGTTAACATATACAGTGGAAAAACTGTAAATGGTTTACCATTGTGGTGAAATTACTGTCAAATTTATGGTTACAAGTAAATGTGCGAATTACTGGATAATTTACAGTAAAAGGGAATTCCCCCCCCAGTCTCTGAGAGCCACTTCACATATTATAAAAACAAATCATTTGTTTATTCTTATTTTTGTTTTTTATTACTCTGATGGTATTTTGTCTTTTTAACAATATTAATATTAACAATATATCATTTAATTAAATATGTAAGGGATAATCAAAGGCTAGCTGTGCATTAAACGATTTGAATGCACGACGTGGAAGCGAAGAACCACCCGATGCGCAGCATTCACGTATTAAAGATGTTAATAATATTTGCGCTGCAATATTTGACCGGAACGATAAAAACGACGGTTATTTTCGTCTGTATTACTATTCAACTGTAACTGTATGTTACTATGGTTAGTATAATTAGTCAAATATACAGACACCAAAATGCCAAAATCTTGTAATACCTGAAACTCTTTTCTGGAAACCACAGATACCATATTTTTTTCATCATAAATTCATAAATTTAACAGGATATTTTTTGTGTACTTTTTGTGTATTGTGTACTGTATTTGTTCTTCCGCAGAACTTGGTCACTCTTTTTCATGCAATTACAATGAACCAGAATTTTCAAAGGTTTTCAAAGGAGGGTTCAAAAAGCATGCAAAAACAAACCCCACAGATCAGTCCAATTTGCGAACAAATTATTCAGATTGGCGAACTGGATATAACACATCACTGACAAGATCAGACTCAAAAGAAAGATTTGTTCACAGATCGGAGAGTGTAACTTCTCTCATGAACTCTACTAAACGCGTCAAGAAGCTTAACAGTGAATAATGACTTAGATCTCTGTCTGTTTCTTGCACAAAACAGCTGTATTTGTCTCGTATTAAGACTTGGCAATATAGCACACCAGTTTGATCACTTTTGTAGTATATAGAAAAGAAAAAGAGTGACTTGCGTTCCACAGAAAAAAGAAAGCCGTACAGGTTTGGAACGACATGAAGATGAGTAAATGATGACAGACATTAAAATTTTAGGTGATCTATTTCTGTAAGACCAATCTGTGCAGTCCTTTATTTGAGAAGCTTGTAGCTTAAAAACAGAAAATCCAACCTTAATATTTATATTTTCTGAACGAAGCCTCACCTGGTTGTCATGAGTGGGCAGGGCGCAGTATCCAGGCTCTGTCCTGCGTAAAAGACGAGGGGAATGTGTTCGGAAAGGCCTCGGGGAGTGAGAGCACACGGAGCGAGGGGAGGGCGAGCGGATGGAGTGAGGTGACGGAGAGCGGACGGAGCGGGGCGAGTGCGGGATAGACTGCGACTGAGACTGCGAAGGGGTCAGAGACGGGGCGTGATGGTTGAGCTTTGGGGGCCGCGGGGAGCGAGGGGGCAGTTCGGGCGGCTTGAGAGGGTCTATAAGGTCTATTTCAGTGAGGAGAGGCGGAGGGGGGACAAACTCCTCGTCTGATAGAGGGATGTCTCCGTCGATCACGGCGAGCTCTGCCCGTGATAGGTGGTCCACAATGCCCGCCCCGAAAGAGTCGCCCACCACGTTAATGGAGGTGCGCATTCTGTCGCTGAAGACACACAAAAACAGCTCTAAACACTGACACAGAACAGCTCAGGACAGCTGTTTCTGTTCATGACGACAGCTGATAATTAGTCAGGACAAAACCAGGGCCGTCGCCAGGGCCCATACATAACACAAACAGAGCTGTTTGAACTCACAGAAGCCAGTCGACAGCGACGAGCAGGCTGATGTCTTGAGTCGGAAGGCCCACGGCGGTCAGGATTAGCAACATGGTGACCAGACCCGCACTGGGAATACTGGCCGCTCCCACACTGGCTAAAGTCGCTGTCATACTGCAGAGAAAGAGAGAGAGGGATTATACCACCACGACTGAGACAGTATGGGGCAGCACTGATGGATTTGATCTATTGAGGGGGTGAAAAAAGAAAACGTTTAATGGAGGAAATGAGGAAAATAACAAGAAGAATTGGAAGAAGATGCTAGCTCAGTTAAAGGGGGAACATCTGTGATGTAGCAGCAGGTTAAAGCTTTGTTTTGCAACTGTATTACAATTATAGAGCCATAGTAATAAAAAGCAATTAAAATAACTTTAATAATAACCAGATTGTTATGGCACAACACAAAGGATCATAAAACCAAACATTTGACTCACGAATCAAGTTTGCATTCAGACTGTGTGTGAGAACTAGCAGGCAGATGTTTAAAAGAGACAACAAATGGCATTTTAAAAATGGACTATACGGAATCCAATCTTACCTGAGAAAAAAAAAATTAATTAAATTAAAATAATGGGATTTTATATATAAGACCTGTGTTTGTGTTTTAAAAATTCAACCTATTTTAAAGTGAATTATAAGGAATCAAGTCTTACCTGAATAAAATAAAATAAAATAATAAAAATGAAAAGCTCCAACCTAAAAACTGATTGTTCATCTTGTAACTAAAAAGACCATTTGAAATAAATCCTTCCATAGATAAAGGGATTTTGTTGTGTGCATGTGTTGTAATGCAAGGGTTTCTTTATTGCAGCCACTGCATAAGCCACAATTTGTCTTGTTTCAGTTCCACATCTCCTTACCTAACAGTGACAATCTGTCCTCCATCTAGGGCAATGTCATTCATCTGGGCGATGAAAATGGCTGCTACGGCCTCATAGAGTGCAGTGCCATCCATGTTTATGGTGGCTCCAATGGGCAGCACAAAGCGGGTCACACGTTTGTCAATCTTAAGATTCTCCTCCAGACAACGAAAAGTCACTGGCAATGTCCCAGCACTAAAAAAGAGAAAGCTAAATCTATTATAACTGTCTAACAAATGTTAATTTGTTGTTTGAAAATTGCTCTGACTAAACATTATTTCCAAAATAACCCACAAAACCAGTAATTATAAAAAATAAAAATCCAAACAAACAAAGTTGATAGGATTGAATACATATTCTGTGCCAAACTGACAGTTGGTTTGACATTCAGAAAATGGTTTGGCGCAACAGATGTAAACCCGGATTTATTCATAAACAACTCTCTAAAATATGTTTCCATAATTTCCCATCCATTTAGACTGATTAATCTTTCTAGACTTCCATTCTGGAGAACATCAGAGAATGTGTTTGGCCAGATTAGGTAGTGTGGATGATTTAAGTGGTGTCTAAAATATAAGTCATCCATCTGATGTTTTTTCGGTTATGTTGGAGTTTATATTAAAACATCTGAGACCACATACCAGTATAAAATATCATTTTTCAACATGAGAATGTGATTTGACTGTGCTATATGTAAAAGAGTGAAAAACAGAGATAGATCTTGCTTCTCAAGACAACTTTTTTTTAACCAAATGTGACATTTTTCTCATAAGTCTGTGCTGCCAGAACACTTCAATCAGCATATCACCAGGAAACACATGAGGAGTAGTCTGCTGTCTGTACCTGCTGGCCGTTCCCAGAGCAGTGATCCAAGCCTGGAAGATACCAGAGTAAAACGTGAAGGGGTTTTTCCGAGTCATGGCGAAGTATATGAGTGGCAGGATGAGCCCGCCATGAATGATGAGACCGACTATGACCGTGACCATGTACATGCCCAGCTGCCTCGCCACCACTTCCAAGTCACCGATAGCAGCAATTTTCCCACAGATGAGGGAGGCAATGCCTAGAGGTGAGTACCTGAGGACAGATTAGTTGAGTTATTTGTTTGATCAGTTTAGCTGTTTAGAGTTGATGCCAAGTGTTGTTTTTTTTAAATGTTGCTGAGCCATAATACTTCTCTCACTTCTTGACTGACAATCAATACATTTTTGTTTGTATCAAGTTTGTATTTGTGAAAAAAATAAAATAAAAAAATAATATATATATATATATATATATATATATATATATATATATATATATATATATATTTTTTTTATATATAAAAATAAAATAAATATTCTATTAAAAATAAAATAAAATAATATAAAAATATTTTATTAAAAATAAAATAAAATATTCTCAGGAAAGCTGCTTTGGAACAACATTTATACATACATAAATTGGAAATCTGAATTGAAAATCGGAAAATGTTTACGTTATAATCGCACATACTTTTTTCTTCACCCATTATAAATGAGTCTTTATTCATATATAGCTGCCTTTACATTTTTAGAAGGGAGTCCCTTGCAAGGGGATCATTGTATTGGCCCAGTTTTGCAACCTGAACACCATATGAGATGATGTTGCTTCTTATGTGGTCTAAATTTAATTCATCTGAAATGCTGTGTATAAATATTTCACCGCCTGTTATGGTAAGCAACAGATGATGTTTATTGTACCATTTGAACAGTTTACATACTGTGAACGGAAAACACAGAACACAGTTAGTTACAGATGGGACGGTTTCAGGGCTGAGCGGGGACTGTCTTTGTTGTCATATGTTTTTATTTTGGGCTATTTACTTATTCCGTGTTTGTTCTTTTAATGTTAAGAACGTATTAGAGTATGAAACCAACATGTTCCTTCCCACTGTCTCACTCCTTTTGTGCTGTAAAATGGCCTGTTAACATTACGGATCAAGCGTTTCATTTCTGCAGACATGATTCATAAGTTCAGTGCTCTATCTGTTTTCTGCTATGTCTGTCTTTGCCAGCGTGTGGGTATCTGTCTGTGGTTTATGTGTCGGAGGATATATTACATCCAGAATAAAACTCCCACATTTACTCATGGGAACACAAATACGATGTTGCACTCTCTCAGATTCCTGTGCTGTTTTCTCCCAGACAAATCCCCCGCTCTCCCTCTTCCTTACATGCTATACTTTTCTCTCTGTCCAATTCTCTCTCTCACTCTGATGAACACCTCTGAACATTACAGATTCAAACACACTAATCCATTAGGCTACAGAAGTGTAGAAGGTTTTTGTACTGTTTTATCCCATGCTACAGGAAACAAAACATGGAGAGATTAATTAGTGTTATTTATGAGTGGATGATGAGTGGCTGACACCCATAAAATGGCTAAAATAAATTCATTTGTTTCAGTTGCAATAGATATATAATCATGATAAAGGCAGAATACCGACCACATGATCATGGACACCATCTTCATGATGATCTCATTAAGGATGTTGAAGAATTCAGACATGAGCTTCCCCCTCTCTCCCATTTTCCCCATGCAGATGCCAAACGCGATGAAGAACCCAATCAAACCTTACAGGTTACACAGATAGGTGACAAAAATGACAATTAAAAACAGAAATTAATCTACTGATAAATCATAAAATTATTTGATATTCTAATAATGCATCACAAATTTAAATGACCCTTTTTGTATTTGCAGGTACTTAAAATTACATCTACGCTATATTTTGTGTTCTCTTTCATAGGTTCACTCAACGCTGCGTAAGCTAAGACGCTTTGGGAACGCCCACTGGGTGTGCCGATTGTCTGAAGCCCTTATAGAATCACGCCAATTCATTGGCTGATGGCGCGGATGCCGTCTTCGACGTTCTTACGTCGCCATCTTTATACTGGCGAACGCGCCATCTGCTCTTCAGATTTCTCTGCCTTCACGAAGCGGCCATATTAGTCCTTCTGTTGCGATATTTCTGGCCCGATTTCGATCGTTTTTCTTGGATTTTCTTCGTCTGCACTTCGGCGACTGCAGTAGTGGAACTCTGTTCTCCTTGCGGTGAAGTGCCATGGAGTATCGTCGCTGTCAGCCGCCGTGTTCTCGCTTCATCGCGAACGACAACCCGCACAGTAAGTGTGTTAAATGTATGAGTTTTTCGCATGCGCGCGAGGCGGTTTACGGCACCTCGAAATGCAAATTCTGCAAAAACTTCCGTCTCAAAAGCCTCCGCACAGGAGTCATCCGTTTTTCCCCGTCGCGCTCCGGAGGCTGCTGAGGCCCTCTGCGAATCCACGACCTGGGGCTCGGATGTGGAGCTCGAGGCGATGAAGAGTGAGCAGACGGGCTTCGCCTTTTCTCTCCCTCTCTCGCCTGAGCACGTGCATGTGAATTCTCCGGTTGAGTTCGCGCATGAGTATTTATGTCCTAGCCCGGAGGCACGCGATGCCGTTTCCTTCGGCCTAGATGACGTGTTATTCACAGCAGCATCCGACTCTGAGGATTTCGGGCCTGCTTTAGCCAATGCTCTCCCGCCTAGCGGCCAGGAAGCGCGGCCTTCTGCGGCCTACTCAGAGCTCATGGACGTGCTTTCGCGCACCACTGAGAAGCTCTCCATTGATTGGCCCAATGAGCCCCGCGAATCTCAGTCGTCTAAGCTTGGCGAGCGGTTCCTTAGTGGCCAAAATTCTAGGCCTGAACGGAGGAAGCTACCTTTTTTCAGCGATTTACATCACGAGATCTCCAGATCCTGGAAACAGCCTTTCTCCTCCCGCTTTACTAACGCGGCAGCCGCTGACTTCACCAACCTTGTGGGTTCTGTGCAGCAGGGCTACACCGCCATTCCGGTGATCGAGGACACACTAGCCTCTCACCTTTCACCATCTTTGGCGCCTTCATGGAAGTCCCGCCCCCTCCTTCCAACCAAACCATGTAGGACTACTTCCGCCCTTATCGGGAAGTCCTACATTGCAGCTGGTCAGGCAGGCATGGCCCTCCACACTATGGCCATCCTCCAAGCCTACCAGGCGGATGTCCTCAAAGAAATGGATGAGGGTGGCGGGCTGACTCCAGAGGCAGTCAAAGAACTCCGTAAAGCCACGGACCTGGCCCTGAGAGCCACTAAACACACTGCTCATGCTGTAGGACGCTCTATGGCGGGTTCGGTAGCTGCAGAGCGACACCTATGGCTTAACCTCTCGTGAGAAAGAGAAAGTTTTTCTCCTTGACGCCCCCATCTCTCAAACTGGACTATTTGGGGAAGCGGTCAGCTCTGTGGTGGAGAAGTTTCGATCTGCCAAGTCTCAGTCAGCTGCCCTCAGGCAGTTTATGCCTAGGAGAGCGAGGGACCACTCTAACACCCCCTCCTCCTCCTTGTCCAGAAAGGAGACCGCTAGTAGGAGCAGCGCCCCGGTTCATCCCCTTCCGACCACGGTCTGGGGAGCCTGCGGCCGACCATTGCCCCACCGGTGACCACGCAAGAGGATTGATCTGAAGCGGCCTGACAGGCCTGCCGCTTCAGCTCCATCGAGTCGCTCCTGACTCTCGGGTCGGGATGAGGAGAGTTTTTCCAGAATCCTCACGAGGCAGGGCCAGACCGTTCAAACGTTGCTGCCCACCTCTAACACACTCTCCTCACGCAGATCTGTCAAATCCGCCCAGCAGGTTTCGGTGTGCAGCAAACGGCCATCTTCAGTCTCTTTCAGTGTGGCAGTCGGGAGACGCATCAAGCTTTCTCCCCTTACTACCTGTTCCTTCGTCACCCGCGGCTCGCATGATAGGAGACACATTCGGTTCTCTCCCACAGCCTTCGGTCACCGTGGACTCCCTCATCCTAACCAAGGATGCCATAGGCTTTCCTTCGTGGTGGACGACATCACCCCCTCCAGACCTTCTCAACACCCCAACTCAGGTATGTCTTCTAGACTACAACACTCTGCTTCCTCTATCACATTTCTTTCACGAATGGGAGCGTCTACCAGGGGTATCGCCTTGGGTTCTCCGCACAATTCGGTCCAGCTACACGCTCCAATTTGGCCGCAATCCTCCCAGCTTCGACGGGGTTCACTTGACAGTAATAAGCAGCGCCTCAAAGGCTTCTGTGCTACAGCAGGAACTGTCCTCCCTCCTCCTCAAGGGAGCAATAGAGGAAGTCCCTCAATCGGACCTGGAACGAGGTTTTTTCAGTCGCTATTTTCTTGTGCCAAAGAGGGACGGCGGTCTACGACCCATTCTGGACCTGCGTCGTCTCAACCTCTCCCATTACAAAGGGAAGTTCAAGATGTTGACGTTAAAGACTATTATGTCTCAGATTCGAGTGGGAGACTGGTTTGTCACTGTTGATCTGAAAGATGCTTATTTTCATATTCAGGTCGTTCGGCGGCACAGGAAGTTCCTTCAGTTTGCCCCTTTGAGGCTCCAGGGCATTCGTGTACTCAACTACCTGGACGATTGGCTTATCCTGGCCCACACCAATACAAGGTTCTTCCCTTTGGCCTGGCTTTGGCTCCGAGGACATTCACAAAGTGCATGGATGCTGCTCTGGCCCCTTTGAGGCTCCAGGGCATTCGTGTACTCAACTACCTGGACGATTGGCTTATCCTGGCCCACTCCAGGGAGTCAGTGAGCCGTCACAGGGATGTCGTCCTATGCCACATTCGTGCTCTTGGCCTCAAAATGAACACCAAGGATAGTGTTCTCTCCCCCTCCCAACAAACTGTGTTTTTGGGAGTGCACTTAGATTCCGTTCAAATGCAGGCCTGTCTGGCTCCTGCCCGGATTTCCGGCCTCAATGCATGTTTGGCCAGTTTCAAGCTAGTCCATCATGTCTCCGTGAGCACTTGTCGCAGGCTCTTAGGCCTCATGGCTGCAGCCTCCCCTGTACTGCCTCTGGGGTTGCTTCACATGAGGCCGTTCCTTTGGTGGATGAAACTTTCAGGGGTCCACTCCACAGGACCAGCCACTCGCCTAGTAAGGGTGTCGCGCAGTTGTCTTCGCACCCTTTTAATATGGCGGGATCCCCTTTTTCTCCAGAGTGGAGTCAGAATGGGCGCGATTCACCGTCGTCAGATGGTCACGACGGACGCATCCCTGACAGGCTGGGGCGCTGTCTTCGAGGGCAGACCGGCGTGCGGAGTTTGGGCAGGAGAGTTCCTCTCATGGCACATAAACTGCCTGGAGTTGAGAGGTGTCTTCCTGGCATTGATTCACTTTCTCCCCTCACTCAGGGGGTGTCATGTGATTGTCAGGACGGACAACATGGCGGTAGTGTCCCATATAAATCGCCAAGGGGGTTCACAGTCGCGCACCCTGAACAGACATGCACGCCGTCTCCTCCTTTGGGCTCAGGACAAGTTCTTCTCCTTGAGAGCGGTTCACGTCCCAGGAGTATTGAACCTCGCAGCTGACTTTCTGTCGAGACAGAAGCTCAGGTCGGGGGAGTGGATGTTGAACCGCCAAACGGTAGCCCAGATTTGGAATGTGTTCGGAAAAGCAGAAGTGGACCTCTTTGCGTCGCAGGAGTCGTCCCAATGCCCGCTTTGGTTCTCCCTGAGTACCCTAGCACCTCTGGGCATAGATGCGTTCGCTCACCCTTGGCCGGACATGAGGCTGTACGCGTTTCCGCCCGTCAAGCTGATTCCGGCAGTTCTGTGCAGGGTCAAGGAGAGCGGTGTCCGTCTCCTTCTTGTAGCCCCGTTCTGGCCATCCCAGACGTGGTTCTCGGAGCTGATTCCTCTTCTGTATCAGTCCCCTTGGGAGATTCCGATCAGGCAGGACCTGCTCTCTCAGCTTCAGGGCAAGATCTGGCACCCTCAACCCGAGATCTGGAAGCTGTGGGTATGGCTCATCCAGGGTCACAGGTTTTAACTTCTGGCCTTCCTGCTGAGGTTCAGGAGACTATTGCTAGTGCTAGAGCCCCCTTCACTAGAAAGCTGTACTCTTCCAAATGGAAGGTCTTTGAGTCCTGGTGTTTAGCCCAAGCAGTGGACCCAGTCGGCTGCCCTATTGGTTCAGTGCTAGGGTTCCTGCAAGAGAAATTTGTGGCAGGGGCAGCTGCTACCACCTTAAGGGTTTATGTTGCGGCCATCGCCTCTCGAAGAGAGCTGGATGAGATTCCCCTGGGGAGACATCGGTTGGTCTCTGCGTTATGGGTGGTATCCGGCGTCTGAGACCAGTACGCCCCATTGGAGTTCCTTCTTGGGACTTATCAGTCGTCCTTGAGGGTCTGATGGTAGCCCCATTTGAGCCCTTAGAGTCAGCTCCAGAACGGATTCTGACTCTTAAGGTTACTCTTTTGTTGGCGCTTACTTCTTTGAAAAGAGTTGGGGACTTGCAAGCTCTCTCTGTAAGCGAGATGTGTATGGATTTCGCCCCGGGTCTGGTCAAGGTGACTTTACGGCCTAGACCTGGCTATGTTCCTAAGGTTTTATCTGCATCGTTTCGCTCTCAGGTGGTCACACTTCACTCTTTCCATCCTCCTTTTTCTTCAGGCGAGGATGAAAGGCTTAACTTGCTCTGTCCTGTCCGAGCTTTGAAGATCTATGTGGACCGCTCCAGCCATTGGAGGAAATCTCCTCAGTTGTTGGTATGTTTCGGTGCTGGCCGCCGTGGGCTTGCCACATCGAAGCATAGAATCTCTCACTGGGTGAGGGACGCTATTTCGCTGGCATATGAGGTGCGTGGTCTTTCTTCACCTCTCAGCGTTCAGGCGCATTCTACTAGGAGCGTGGCTTCCTCTCAAGCTCTTTTTAGAGGGGTCCCCCCAGAGGATATATGTGTAGCGGTAGGATGGTCCTCTCCGCACACTTTTATCAGGTTCTATAACTTGGATCTTGACACGGCTCCGGGTTCACAGGTTTTATCTGCTTGAGCCAGCCGTGTATGCTGTCTGGTTCGTCAATGGGCCAGATAGGGCAGCGTTTTTAGCTTGGCGTGTTTGGTATATCGTTCCCAAAGCGTCTTAGCTTGCTGCGTTTGCTGCCAAGCTCCTCACGCTGCCGACAGAGGCCTTTTCGGCAGAGAAATCTGAGGAGGAGATGGCGCGTTCGCCAGTATAAGGATGGCGACATAAGAATGTCGAAGACGGCATCCGCGCCATCAGCCAATGAATTGGCGTGATTCTATAAGGGCTTCAGACAATCGTCAGCGTCTCGTTCCCTATTCAGAGAACAAGGGTTACGCGAGTACCAAAAAAAAAAAAAACAGAATATACTCTAACCTAAAACATTCATTCCCCACTTCATTTCCAGTTTTTTCCTGTTGACAAGGATCGGTTCTGTTTGGTTCTGGACTGGGACAGCTACTTTTTTCAGCACCGTTTGAACCTGAAAAGGCAAGAAAGAAACGGATGATGATTACGTAAATCTGTAAGCAAAACTCTTTTGGACAGAGTAGTTTAATATAAATATATTATTATCATTATTCAAACATCAAAAAAAAAAAAAGTATAAAGTACAAATTACCATGAAACGTATGGTGAAAATATAGTCAACAAGATATGTCTATAGAAAAATATTGTTTTGGACGTAAACACATAACCTTTGATTATATTTGAGTCATAGTCATATTATTGATGATCTCTATCCTCTGCATTGTTGTTCTCATAAAATGTCTTGACCCACTTTCATTAAAAAATAAAAGTATTTTTAGTGTGGTGCTGCTCATGTGAAGCAAACAAACTTTCAGGGAAAGAGCTTATGATCCAGGTGGATCGGTTGTGAAATGGTGTATATAAAGCTCTGCAAACACAACAATTAAAAGGAACTTCTCAGATGAGAGCTTGGTTATCTGGAATCAGTTTCATACACACCGCAATAATGTTTATTATGTGCTCTGTTAATAGCTGTGTCTAACAGGTTGACCATATGTCCTCTTTTTCCTAGACATGTTCTGGTCGGGATTTCGAATTTGCATAAATTGACCAGTTTATGTGTGTTTTAATTGAAGCGGTGCTGCGCAGACCAAACAGTGTTTAACATCAAAGTACCGTGAGGGCTATTAGAGAGCAGATGCTCTGTATGCTGACTTTGTACTTTGTCGTCTCACACAGATTGATCTGCGCAGTGTCGCTTCAAGCCGAACACACATTTTGGCTTTGTTTTCTATTGGTTTCATACTTGATGAAAGCAAAAACGGCAAAGAAGTTTGACCAATAGCATGCAGGCATTGTACATAATCGACCAATCACGGCACGTGAGAAGGTGCGATCTACAGAGAACCAATGCAAATTTGAGACATTTTAGGCAATTAAGAAATCTCGGCTAGGACACGTCCAGGAAAAAGAGGATGTATGGTCACCCTAAGCATTCAAAAGCCTCACTTATTTAGATACTTATCACTTATGTGCTTCTGCAATATTAAACATAAACCACAGTGTGAACATTAGATATCTTTAAATTCTTTTAAAAAGGAGTGAACATCACAAATATGTAGAGTAACACCTGAATAATGTACAACATTTTAAGCCCAGCATTTTCATTTTATCTTTTAGTTTAAAAAAAGAAAAATCTTATGAAAAATATTCATGCTTAGGCCTTTGTGTACAACACCTGGTTCCAAAGTAGCACTAAATGCGAGTAAAATTCATCTGTCACTTGTTAGAAGCAAGATAAATTCGGCAGATGGACAGGACAGGTTGTGTGACTTGTCCTCATGCTCAAAAACCATGAACAAACAATGTAAAAAACAACAGCTGTGAACTATTGGCCGCAGACAGCATAAAAAAAAACATCGGTCAATTGGGATATGACCCCAGGATCCCAATATACATCACAAGCAACCCGCTGCGCCACTGTTCTGAAAGATTCACATTTTCTAAACAACAGAAATGCAGAAAGATGAGAGCACAAATACAGAGAAAAGTCCTGAAGAGAGAGAGAGAGAGAGAAAATAAATTGCCCACAAGTCATCAGAGACACAAACTCTCATCCAAGATGTCTCTGTTTGTGGGCGGAACCTGGTTTCATGGTAAACCACTGACCCCAAGTGCATACTGGGTGATCTTGTGATTACATTTTAAACTTTCCAAAGCACAAGCACAATTTTTACCTGTTGAAAACTGGCCTGGACCAGGTTCTCAGGGAAAAGGTTTCGGATCAGATCCAGAAAGGCGTCCAGACTGCTCACTTCTTGGTTCTTGGGGGCGGAGTTGACCTGACCTGACCTGAGTTTTGGGTTCCCAGGGTGTATTCCAAGCACCAGGATGACACCCAGAACAGCAGCGATTATTGTGGTGGACATGTAGTACACCATTGCTCTGGTGCCCATTCTTCCACTGGAGCGAGCATCCAGACCGGCCAGGCCTGCGAGCCAGACAGAAGAAGAAAGAGATCTGGTATCAACAAAGATAAATGGCTTTTTTCTGGTGCTATAGACACTCCGTTTCCATTTAGCAATCTTAAAACACAACACAAGTGATTGAGGACTGACCTGTGATGAGACTGGAGATGATGAGGGGCAGGATGAGCATCTTCAGCATTCTCATTAGGATGTCTCCCGGAAAGGAAACCAGCACGAGAGTGTTTGTGTCCAGATCAGGAACATAACGCAGCATCATGCCCAGCACGGTGCCCGCTATAACACCTGTGAGAGTGTCGATTACACCGGTTATGTTCAGCCTGCTTATTAAAAGGTGTATGGATCATTGTAGGACACTGGGGTTTTCACATGCACCACTGCATAACTGTCCTGTATCTGCAACCTCTCAAACTACTGTTGTATAAACAGTGTCACTACATTGGGGCCAAGAAATTTGCTGAGAACTTGCTAGTTTGGTATTTGTCTGCGGTTTGACTGATGATCACAGTTATGAACCCACAGACAAGGTTTATCTTTTATATTTCTAAGAATGTAAGTATAAAGAAGGAGTAGATGAAAGCTGACGATAAAGGCTGACAAACTGTGATTAAATTGGTGGTATCATACTTTTAAAAAAAAATTTAGGACCCAAATTAAAAATATTTTAGTTTTCATGACCATTTATTTCCTCTGTCCATTTATTTTCTTTTTCCTGTGCCTTAAACACCCCCTTCTACATACGCAATTAACTAATCTTTTCCCGTATATTATCAACAGCTTTAGAGATAATACCATCTCTCCTGCTTTGTCCTTATCACCTCACTGTGACTTGCTAGGCTTTATCAGTTTATGACCGCAAATTTATTTAATTCCCTGAACTTCCAAGGAAGGAGACACAGACAAATCTGAAGCTGTGTACAAACACTCCCACACATGCATACATGCACACACACACATGAGCACACCTAGCACAGTGAGGGCAAGGAGCAGGTTGTGTAAAAACCAGCCGCATTGTTGGTTTGTGTTGGCTTTTAATTGTGCTCCCACTCCATCGTCCATCTGCAATACTGCACTTGTCTGGTTGCCCAAATGCTTATTCGTCATTCTATCTATAGAAGTCAAGAGAAAGAGAGAAAGGAAGGAAGAAAAACCAAGGTAAATAAACAGTGATGATCACTTAAACATCCTACCCTTCACTTTATGCCTCCAGTGAACTCAGGCTGTTATTCAAGGGGTCAGGGGGTCAAGTTTTTGCTGGTTAGCACGGCCCAGTTAGACCCTGCTGGTTGATACCATAGACTGTAAAAAAAAGATGGATGATGCTTCTTCACTTCTTTCTACTATAGAAAAGTGAAGCCAGAACATCCCAGTATGGCCACTGTCATCTTGCGCTGATGGTGCCATATGGAGCCCGAGTCTGCTGTCATGAGTTGGAGCCGTGGTATCAAAGTCGCCCCAAAACTCCCGCAGATCCAATCACAAGCTCATAATCATGACACCACACCCCGTTTTTACAGAATCAAATAACGAACTAAAGCAAACTTATCCACCTAATTCTTCAACGCAGAAGTAAGCCTATGGGCAAGACTTCTGGTTCATTAGCCGCTGTAGGAAAATAACGAGAAGAATAACAACGTGCAGTAAATGGTAAAACTGTTTGCACAACAAACCAGTGTGTTCATAGTTAAGATATTACATTGCAATTATATGGTAAGACACACCAAGCAGCAAAACAAGCGGTTTTGTACAACATGCCTGCTCTTACAGGAAAAATAAGGTGGATTAGAAAAACAAACACTTGAACATACATCATCGTGATGAGAAAATGACAGAAACCATCTTTGGGAAAAATGTATTTGAAGTGCAATTTGTTTATTTATTTGTTTGCCTCAAGTCCCATTTGCTTACATAGTGAGGGCAGGGTTTATGACCCGTACTGCAGCCAGCCACCAGATGGCGATCAAAATATTTTGGCTTCACTTTTAAAGGACATGTGCGGCAGACTTGGTTGATACCAAATTGACTCAACTCTACTGCCAAAAAGCATCTTTCTCTATTCATTTTTTGCAATGTGTACCCTTCCATTTAAATCTATCTATCTATCTATCTATCTATCTATCTGCCCACCTGCCTGCCTGCCTGCGTACCTGTCTCTCTGTGTGGTTTAGGTATACCCTACGTTATGGGGACAAAATGTCCCCACAAAGATGGTAATATCCAAAATTCTTTTTTGGTCCCCATGAGGAAAACAGATGAGGTTTTTTGAAAATCTAAAAAAGTTTTATGTGAGGGGTAGGTTTAGGGTATGGGGATAGAAATTAGCATTTGTTCAGTATAAAAACCACTATGTCAATGGGATGTCCCGATAAAACATGAAAACCCAATGTGTGTGTATACTGCGTATAAAGATCTTAGAGCTATTCTAAGCTAGCAGTCAAAGCTGTTTTGCGAAGATTAATCAAAAATATTTGCTGAACATATAAATTTGCTTTAATTGAATATGAAAATTGAATTTGACCATTTTTAGTCTCAGTAATAATAATCTCAACTAATACATTTAACATTAATATATTTATTTAATACATTTTTATAGTAAAGAATAAAAACACCGTAAAGAAACAAACACACACACACATACACTGAAAAAAAATTATACTCAATTTTATTAAGGTAAGTGGTTGCAAACAATTTATTTTAGCTACATTTAATTATATATATATATATATATATATATATATATGTCGAAAGTCAGTCAACTAAATTTGTTTATTTAAATGTAGCTAAAATAAATTGATTGCAACCAGTTGCAAAAAATTTTTTGTAAATTCAATGAATCATTTTTTTTCAGTGATGTGTGTGTGTTTGTTTCTTTACTATGAAAATATATTAAATAAATATATTAATGTTAAATGTATTAGTTGAGATTATTATTACTAAGACTAAAAATGGTCAAATTAAATTTTCAAATTCAATTAAAGCAAATTTATATGTTCAGCAAATATTTTTGATTAATCTTCGCAAAACAGCTTTGACTGATAGCTTGGAATAGCTCTAAGTTCTTTAAATAGCCAGAACAAGAAAAATAAACATAAAACATAAAAATAAACAAAAAAGCAATCTATGTTTTCAGTCAGGCATAGAGGAAGGTGGTTATCATCTTGCACAGAACGTACAGGAGGCTGAGTAATAGCCATTAAGATAAATGGGAATGCTAAGGAATTGCTTTCTCCAGGTCTGACAAACTTCTTTCGTCACGCCCTGTTTTTTTGAGCAAAAATTGCTCTAGAAAAATACTAGTGCAATGACGAATATTATCTTGCCTAATACCCCAAGCTCTCTTTCTATCATGCTAATGAGCAGTGGCTAAGCAAAGCAGTTCACCAGAATGACAACAAACTTAGCGTGTGTATAAAGTCATATTAGTAATAGAAAAACACAAAGACCGCAGAGACAGATGAAGTAACCGCAATGTCGGAGACTGATGAACTGTAGTTGTGGATGAGATTAACACCATCACAACTAATGCATTGGTCTATATTACAGCAGGAGTGTGATGATAGGTTCATGACATTGTATCTGAAAGCCTTGAACGACCCTCTGCTGTGTTTATGTAAGCATGCCAACACATAACACACCACATTACCATAATTGGTCATTATTATTTTCATCTGTCACAGTTTATGCTCATGACACTGGAGGCCAATGTATCGCACAGCCTCATTTGATTGTATTCCTCTTCTTTAAGCTTTAAATGATTTATTTATGACTGACTGTGACCAAGTCTTTGTACTGACAATCTAAAATGCATAAATAAACAAAATGTTTATTAGAAACTTCCCAAGCAACATCTGAACCACACAACATGTTGCTTTTCTCATCCGCATCAAGCAGTTGGCAATTCCGTGATCCGTATGATCGTCCGAAACAGTCAAGCGAGAGATTTACTTCACGTACATCTTACAGCTGTTTCAACTATACCGCTCTGCCTCTTTTATAAAGAGAAATCAATTGATGCTGAAATGCAGGCCTGGCTCGGTTTGGAAGTCACCGAGATCACAGATCGTAAAGGAACAAAACCACAAAGCATTGCAGGAAAACATTATAACCCTCTTCCAATCTTTTAATCTTCTAAACTGCTACTTTTCAAGTGCTGCCTTACACGCACACACAGACACGCCCATATATACGCTGTCAAACCTCCATATGGGAATAATACACAGCTCCTGCTCCTTTAGAATACCATGTGACTGCCAAGTGGGGCCGATAAACATTTCATCAGCCTCGGTCCATTATAAACATCTGCCTGAAGCTGGACACTGATTGAGCTGGGAGAAACTGAGGCTTGAGTAATGAGACATATAGAATAAACACACGCGTTCAGAAGAAAGCAAGAGCTGAAAGACAGAGCGACAAACATTTGTGAACTGCATCCATCGTGAAGAATAATTTTTGTGTCTTTTAACTAGACGAGAGAAATACTCACCCGAGTTTACTGTCTTGGCCTTTTTGCCCTTTCTCTTCTTACCGTTTTTCGGTGCTGTTTGGTTCTGACTCTCTGACCTGCATTTTTCTTTCTTTCTCTGGATGTTCCCTGTCCTGTTCATCTGTTTGTTCTTCATCTCAGATTTAAACTAAAACAACAGTTGCTGCTCAGACATAAAGACGGATTGGCAGCACTGCTGAAAGGTTTTTTTTATTTTTTGGAGGGGGAGGGAGGGAAGTCATTTGCCAAGTTTCAATTGCACAAACATAATCCTCTGTGAAGCCTCATGGGAGAAGAGAGATAGAGTGAGAAAGAGAAGCTTATGACCCATGAGTCTGTATCCCTTTTTACAATACCTCACAATTTTCCCTGAAGTTGTGAGCTTAAACCTGTTTTCACGAAGGTCTCCGCATTCAAACACAGGCAACAACATGCCAGAACTGCGCCTATAAAAATGAAACGCTGCTACATTCTGATAATCCCTTTTTTGGAGAGCTGTTTTGTTTTTCAGAGAGGAGGTTACAGGTTGTAACTAAGTTAGTCACTTTAAGTCACACCGCTGGTGGGAGGTCACAGTTTTCAAGAAAGGTCAGGATGTTAGTGAAACACTGAGGAACGACAGTCAACAAGTAAGGCACAATGACTTCAATTCGTGAAAAAAAGTGATAGCCTTTGCAATAATAAAGAGCAGTTACTCTCACAATGAAATGCAGAAATTCATGTGCTCTTAAGCCATGATGCAGGTCTGAGAGTCACAATGCATCCCTCCCCCGATGAAGTATGTGACCTTCTTCTTTTCCACCAATCCAGACTGATTTATGAATAAGAACATGAAGAGGATTGGCCACCTATAATGTAAGAGCTTTGGCTGTCAGTCAGAAGATGATATTAAAGTGGTAGTTCACCCGTAATATCTTCTTTCATCTTCCAATGAAGAAAAAAAAAAAAGTCATACAGATTTGGAACACTGTACAGAAAAAGAAAATCTACTAATGGTTGTCTTCTGAGTTTCCATTGATATGTTTGAGCAAAATTTGCGATATTGTGATGTGCCATTATTTGGGCCCAGTGCTGCATTAAGTGCCATTCACACAGGATGTGAGATGGAACACAATGGAATCTCGAGACGTGCTTTTAGATGAACTATACTTCTAACTTGAGAGCAGCATTACAAAATGCAAAGCAGACGGTGTAAAGTGCTGAACATACCCAGACATTATGCAACAGCCTAAAAGCGTCCATCTGGTACATGTGTACAAAGACCAAAATTCAAAAAGAGAGCATAATGCATTCCAAAATTACTGAAAAATAAACCTAATAGGGTAATCAGGGCCATGAGGCAAAGTGGATATTCTGCTTTACTCACCAGATTAAAAAATGAGGACTGGAAATTTTAATTTGCTTTGCAATTATTTTATACTTTTACCTGTATATGTCAGTCCTCTGTCATGTGTGTCATGTGTTCCCGCCTCTTGTTTCCTTATTTGGTCATGTTCCTGTCCTTGTTTAGTGTGATTGTCTGTTATTCTGTTCAGATGTGTGTGTAATTATCTTGTGCATATAAGTTCCTGCATGTTCAGTTAGTGTTTGTCTGGTCTACTCATTACTCCCCGGTGTTTCTGTGTGTCCCAGCCTTGCCTTGCCTTGCCTTGCCTGTTTTGAGTTTATTAAAGACTGTATTTTGAGTTATCCTCGTTCCCCCCTGCTGTGTTCACTGTGACTGTATAATACATACAAATCAATTGGCCTAGCAATAAGACAATTTTACAACAATACAAATGCCAAAGTCCTTGATACAATCGATCAGACACAAGATAGTGCCATTTACGTTTGTATGAAATGCTGAAAATCAAGTCCATGGTGCGAAAGTAATATGAAAGACACGAGAGTAGCGCCGGAGTGGTCAGATACGGTGACCAATTAATGCCGCAGTGGGCCAATGGGAATCAAGCATTCTAAAGGGCCTTGTAATTTTTTTTAATGACATTTTTTTTGGCATTTTGCCTTTTTTATTATGACAGGACGGTATTTAGACAGGAAGCAAAGTGGGAGAGAGAGAAGAGAGATGGGATCGAGAAAGGTCCACAAGCCGGGACTCAAACTTGGGATGCCTGAAGTGCAATGGCGCTGTATGCCGGCGAAAGGGCCTTGCAAAAATTACATGAACCCTAATGCACAGTTTAAGCAAGTACCTTTTGTGATGAGTAGAGTTGGGTGGATTTTAGGGGGTCTGGGTATTGCTATTGCAAACATGATTGATTCTAATAATAGTTTTGTGGGGTGTAAAGTCTTTCTTCAGCTTACTTTGAAAATGAAGACCGAAAAGAACACATTGCAACTCAACGCTATAATTTCCATTGAACACCATCAATGGAATCAAATGATAAATGATCTCAAAAACAAAATAAAATGAAGTCTTAACTTGCTGGATGTATTCTACTTAGACACTATTTATTTCCTCCACTTACTGACACTTAATGAACATTAGCTGAGATCATTTCTCAAACAAGCAACCAAACAAATGCCTAAAGCTTAACCGAACTAAGCTGCTGGACTTTAGCCATCTCAAACAGAACAGGTTCGGTTTACAGTTGCAAGCTCTTTATGACAGAACAGGATGCTCAGGAGTGGAATGGATGAAACGATCAGCCGCAGGCAAAACTACAGCTTACCAAAAAAAACAATCTCGGTTGGCCTCCTTTTGTAGATCACACAGTGTGGAAATGAAAGATTCTGGGGGTTTTAATCAGTGTGCCAGAAAATGTTAGATAGAGAGATATCACTTTTACTCCTCCAGTCAGAAGACTTGACATTGCGGTCAAACTAAAATCCCTGGAAGACAGAAAGGCCTGGGGAAATCCTTTTAGAAAGCTAGCCAAGAAGCAAAATAAGCATTAAAAAGTGAGAAAAAGATTAGTGTAATGGAGATAAACTTTGACCAAGCCTGGTTTAAGACAGTTTAGCTAGTCTCCCGCTATTAAAACCATCACACAGGGACACCTGCTAACCACATAGCTGTTTTTTTTTTTGTTTTTTTTTCTAGAGGTAAGTTGGAGGAGGTAAGAATGTGTTTCTTGTGGTTTGGCTGCCCTTATTTGCAGGAGCTTCAGTGGCGTTGTGTAAGATAGCAATGTCAAACAAAATGAAAAAGTTATATAAACAAGTTTGAACAACCACATTTCTGTCATATTACAGATAACTTTGTCCAATTATAGCAGTTTAAACTAAACAGGAGAACTACTGAAGAATAAGATCTTATGGATATTTGTTTCAGGATACATTCTGTTTTTAGTTTCTGTTTTCTTGGTTTATTATTATAGTGATTTTTGCAATTATAGTGATTTTTGCATTTTCATATGCATATGCATATGTCTATATTTTATTATTTATTGATCACTTATTCTTTTTGCTTGTTTTCTAGATAAAATACTAATATAAAATAACAACTGGATTTCAACATAGCTGGGTAATTATGCTTTTTGGGAGTCATGTCGTATCTTAATCTTGATGTCCATTGATGACAAGGTGTGTTTGGATGTCTAAATTGAACAGTGTGTGTGTGTGTGTGTGTGTGTGTGTGTGAGTGTGTGAGAGAGAGAGTGTGTGAGGATTATTTTCTGAGGTTGATTGTTTGGTGTGGGCTTTGCAAAGGGATAGAGATATAATCCCATAACTCCCTGCCTCAGTGAGAAAATGGAAGCAACACAGTGACAGACTGGACACCGCAGTTATCTTTCAACCTCACACATGAACTATGCAAACTAGATCCATCCACATAATCTCATTATATATGGATGGGTCACATACATTTCAGATTAATATTTAAGCCACTTTGAATTTAAACTATATATTTGACCAGTTACATGATCTTGATGTTACTAGCATGGCGTTCTACAGTTTCAGCTACAGGAATTCAGGAATTTTATTTTTTTTACAGGAAAAATCTCATGTACTGTATCACATTCCAAACATCAAATGCAATGAATTATTTTATTTATCAGCATTTTAAATATCTACATACATTTACGTATTTGGCAGATGTTTATATGCCAAACAATTTACGGTATATGTTTTTTAAGTTCATTCATTCCCTGGTAATCAAACCAATGACACTAGTGTTGTCAATGGCATCTGCTACTGTTTGAGTTATTGTAATACTAAACAAAAAGTTAAATACTATATATATATTTTTTTTTAATTCATTCAGAATTATATTTTAAATATACTTTGAAATATATTTTACTTTTTACTCTGTTGGCATTTTTAAATGTATAAACCAAACTGAATTATGTTACATTTTCCAATGGGATAATAATAATAATAATAATAATAATAAATTTAATTCAACAAATATTCTGTAAAACAAGTCATAATATAGTATGCAATTTCTATTCTCAAGTACGAAACATTATGTTAAGGAAGTTTAGGTATTTTAAAGAGATAAAACAAATATTAAGAAGCCATGCATCTTAACATTTCGCCATGTGAGCATATACTATCAAAATATGTTTAGAAACACTGATGTAAAGCAATGAGATGTATACTGTAAAGTAAAACTGTTATTACTTATTTTGCCTGCATGTGGTTAATTTTGAGAGGGAGAGCTAGCACATCTGCAGGTAGATGTGTTTAAATCCATCTGGGGGCTTATTCCTTTGCATGTGCAGATGTGTATGGTCATCTTGCTTAACTACACACACACACAAACTTGCACACACCCTCCCCCTTACCCCTCTATCTCTGACTATAATCTGAGTGTATTAATCTGTTGTTTGAACTCCTTAAGCACAGACTGTCTATCACATCTGCTCGCCTCACCCTGCTAAAGCTTTGCTATTTATAAATCCCCAATTCCCCCTTCTCTGTTTCTCTACTGCAAGTTTTTCCCTAACTGAGCCCCGCAGGAACCCTCATTTTACCTTCCTAAATCCCTGTCAATCTGCCTTTAAGCTCCATGTCTGCACAATCAACTCTTTCGTTACTTCACTTCTGAAGCCACCCTGGTCTCCAGTCATTGTGACACCAGTATGTGTCTCAATCTAGTGATCTGTCTATGGCTGGTTGACTCCTCTTTCACTAGTGCCTCCAATGAAGCATGCCTCATTCATAATCTGCACTCTTAAAACCATCCATCATCTCGCTGACACTTCACACTACCACTACGCTCAAAGAATGCCCAACCAGGGCTATTTGTTAACTGATATGTGCTGTTAAGTTTGGAGCAATGACATGTGCAATGGCAACACTGAGAGGAATTTAAAGGCAAAAAGGAAAGACCATGCACGCTTCAACAATCATGGACGACCAATGATAATCATGTGCAAGAACTCATGTAAAGGAGTTTATGTCCAATATACAGTGTTTTAGCATGCCATAATATAATAAGCCCAATTAAAGAATGAACAAAAATATAGATAAAGTCCAATGGCATACTGAGAAGGTAAGGGACAAGTTTAAACAGAAACAAGAACAGTAATGCAGTAGATCATAGTCTTACCTGTGCTGTTGTGCCGTCTCCCATCCAACAAGATTTAGGCATTAGGAAAGAGACATGTGAAAAGAATTGATAGAGGTTGAGAAAGAGAGAGATGGAGTGAGAGAGAGAGCGAGAAAGACACGAGGCAAAGTCACAGTCTTTGCGTCATCTGAGAAAATTCTCAGATTAATAAAAAACGGTTTGATTCCCTGAGCCTGGCTTCCTCGCTCAGCCTCTCTCTCTCTTTTACTCTCTCTCCCTCTTTTTCTCATTTTCACACTGACTCTATCCCAATCAAAGCTATTTTATTAATCCTCCAATATCCTGTTATTTTGTCAGCTGTGTCTGCTGACCAACTGTACAGCTGTACCAATTTATACTTTAACTTATAAATCATCAGATTAATTCATTGAATTATGGCCTGACAGACAGACAGACAGACAGACAGACAGACAGATAGATAGATAGATAGATAGATAGATAGATAGATTGATAGATAGATAGATAGATAGATAGATAGATAGATAGATAGATAGATAGATAGATAGATAGATAGATAGATAGACAGATAGATGACAGATGGACAGACAGACATAGATATACAGATAGATAGATAGATAGATAGATAGATAGATAGATAGATAGATAGATAGATAGATAGATAGATAGATAGATAGATAGATAGATAATGACAGACAGACAGACAGATACACACGGTCAGAATTGGTACACCTGGTAAATATGATCAAAGAAGGCTGTGGAAATTAATCTACATTGTTAATCCTTTTGATCTTTTATTTTAAAAAATCACAAAAATCTAACCTTTCATTGGATAATAAGAATTTTAAATGGGGGGAAATATTATGAAATAAATGTTTTTCTCTAATACACATTGGACACAATTAACGGCACCCTTTTATTCAATACTTTTTGAAACCTCTATTTGCCAAAATAACAGCTCTGAGTTTTCTCCTATAATGCCTGATGAGGTTCGAGAACACCTGACAAGAGATCAGAGACCATTCCTTCATCCAGAATCACTCCAGACCCTTTAGATTCCCAGCTCCATGTTGGTGCTTCTTCTCTTCAGTTCACCCACTCATTTTCTATAGGGTTCAGGTCAGAGGACTGGAATGGCCAGCAGAAGCTTGGTTTTGTGCTCAGTGACCCATTTTTGTGTTGTTTTTGAGGTTTGTGTTTGGATTATTGTACGGTTGGAAGATCCAAACATGGCCCATTATAAGATTTCTAACAGAGTCAGTCACTTATTGATTTTTTATCTGTTGTTATTTGATAGAATCCATGATGCCATGTGTCTAAACAAGATGTCCAGGACCTCCAGCAGAAATATAGCCCCACAACATCAAAAATACAGCAGTATATTTCATTGTACACATGGGGTACTATTTATCCCTGTGTTCACCAAACCCATCTTGAGTGTTTGCTGCTAAAAAGCTATTTTTTTAGTTTCATCTGACCATAGAAGCCAGTCCCATTTGAAGTTCCAGTCGTGTCTGATAACTGAATATGCTGGAGTTTGTTTTTGGATGAGCAAGGAGAATTTTTCTTGAAACCCTCCCAAACAACATGTGGTGATGTAGGTGCTGTTTGACAATTTTTTTTTAAGGTTTTCTGACCCCGAGACTCAACTATTTTCTGCAATTCTCAAGCTGTGGTCCTTGGAGAGTCTTTAGCCACTCAAACTCTGCTTCTCACCGTGCATTAGGATGATATATTATAATTTCATAATCACCCTGGAGTGCTCAAAATTGTGAATATGAATGGGAATATACCTCACAGATATTCTACTCATAATAATTTCTAGGGGTACCAATAATTGTGCCCAACCTGTATTTAAGAAAAAAAACATTTATTTCATAATGATACCCCCATTTTCAATTGTTTTAGATCAATGAAAGGTTAGATTTTTGTGATTTGTTTTCAATAAAAGATCAAAAAGATTAATAATGCAAGTTTATTTTCACAGCCTTCTTTGATCATATTTACCATGGGTACCAACAATTCTGACCAGGATAGATAGACAGACAGACAGGTACAGATAGATATACAACCTAATTGGGATTTTTTTTTTAAAAAGAAAAAGAAAAAAAGCACTGCCATACTACATGAATGACATCAGAATTTGGAGGATATGTAAATGAATAGAAAGATGGAGAAAATAACTGGAATTCTGAATGATTTAAGATGTAGGACAAGTTTTTTCTTAATGTGTCCCACTTCTACCCACTGGATGGCGATGTGGCTCTGTTTCCTCATATATATGATGCTGAGGGGGCGGGGCTTAGGACAGGTATTTGCATATGTTGAATCACACCAAATGCCTCACAACTTAGTCATAGGACAGAGAAAGATTGAATAACTGTCATCTGCTGTCACCTGAAATCTTTACTTTTATGGCTGTGTTTGGCTGCTGAGAACCTCATAAAAATGTGTTGTGATTGATACATCACTCAGATTCACAACAATGGTATGATAATACTACACACAGGCTCATTAGATCTCCTGGATGTAATGGTTTAAACACGTCCAGATTCACTGCTGAGAACTCAAAGTGCTCTGCTAAATCATTACTTACTGACTACATACTCTGCCCTAAAGGCTTTAATCAGTAGCAAACCAACTTTTTAGGCTCCAACCACTCACCTCAATTTATTTGATGTGGAAAGAAAAGAATACATAGGGACTCTGTGTGCCAAAATGTATCAAAACAAACATTGCCGCAGGTTGATTAAGGTTTTCCCCATAAAACATCTGTATGGAATCTGGTAACATATTGAGTAAAAGACATCAATTACTTAAAACGATACTAATTTTTGCAGTTAATGTCTATATGAACAACGGCCCTAGTGACTTTTCTCTACTATTCATGACACCTATTATGAGATCTGTCCTGTCCCAGTTGAATGCAGAGGAAAACTAATACTGAATATGTCAAATGACCCATTACGGTGTCAGCTGGTTTTCTGTGTCCAGAGTAAGATAATGTAATAATATTAATGTGATAGTGTTTCTTGGCTTCAATACACTTCTTTTAAACTCCTGGCTTTTACAGGGATAGTTCACCCAAAATGAAAACACTGTTATCATTTATTCACCATCCCATATAACAGGCAACATTGCCAGAACTTCTTCTAGTTCAAAGTTCAAAGTTCTTCTATTAACATTAATAGTATTTTCGTTCAAAGTTATCATGTTTTTAATAACATTTTCAAAACATTAGCACAAAAATATTATTTATACATTGTTAATGGAATGGTTTTTTTCAGAGGTTATTCAAAAGAAATTCCGATGTTTGCAAAATGATAAAAAATGGAATGTTCCCTACAGAGAAATGTGTGCATAACCAAGGAGAAACATTTTAAAAACATTGTAAAAAACAAGGAACATTCAGAACATTACATAATGGGAATATTTGCAAAATGTTCTTAGAAGATATTTTATTGTTCCAAACCTGTATGACTTACTTAATAATAATAATAATAATAACTGTTTTTGTCCATACAATGAATGTTAATGGGGTCCAAAACAACACTGGACCTTACTGACTTTCACTGTATAAACATTTTTGGGCAAACTACTAGGAGAATCTCTGTCCACACACACACACAAATATACAACAAAAACATACATATACGCATTCCAGTCACTATCACACACCCTGTCCCACAGGACTGACAGATGGAGGGGCAGAGGAGAGCTACAGACTCTGTCCATTCCCCTCTCTCTCCTGCTGTCTATTGTGCAGCGGATGGGCTGTAAGTCTATCTCCTGCTAATTGCCACAGTGGTTCAAACACAAAGTCTGCCGCTGAAACAGTACCCAACAGGGTGTTGTATAGCGAGTAAAATTTACAATGTTACATTTCTCCTACAGCATACATCAGGAAAGAGGGATGTCTACCTCATCAGTCAGAATTTAAATGTTTAAAGGCACACACACATTTCGAAGCACACAATATTAATCATGCTCACTGAAATGTCTATCTATTTTGCTTCTTTTTTTTTCTTGCATGGCAAGGTTACAATTCAAAAACACTGTTTTGGATACTTGTGACCACTGATAATTTATAAACAGTCTCTAATTTGACATTTTTGCAGCAAAATAGTTATTTTTCTGAGGGCACTATGATTTTGGTGACTATTTGTGACCATTTAGACAGAAATGCCAGTCTTGAAGATTTGAAACAACATTCATCACAATGGAAACCACAACAACTTCCCCAGTGAAATACGGTTCATCCTGCCCCTGCTGAGAAAAAGGAGTCACGTATCTTTAAAAGTTGCAGTATATGATACAACTTCTAAAGGAGTCCCAGGAGCTGTTATGAATGGTTTGTGTTGCACAGGAGAAAGACAATGGTGTGAATGCTATTAAGACTCTGCAGGTACAATGAGATAAAACATGTCTTATACTTCCTGTGCAACATGAGCCAATTGTTGTCCATCAAAGAAACTTTAGAGAAACAGACTATCACCATTTAATCTGCTAAATTCATGCAAATTCTAAACCAACCAACAACTTTTGCAAATGGAACGCTTTGTAACTATATACAGCTTTTTATTCCATTTTTTCCCACAATAATTAGACTGACACACAATAATATGGAACAGATTCTGTGACCACAGGAGTGCATCTAAAATGGGGCTTGGTAAAAACATCGCCACACAACTGTTCTTATTCCATGGTGTTTGACATTTAAAATCACTTTCTTCTCCCCATCTCCAGATGCAGTTTAATTATGGGAACTTGCATCAAAACCCTGTTCCCCTTCATTCTGTTTCGACAAACTGTCGTGCTTTTCATCAATGCTTTTATTAGGAAAACGAGATGTGGCTGATTACTTTGTGGCATAAGCCAATTTAATTTAAGGAACAGACAAAGCATAATTTGTTTGGTCTTGTAAAACATGTCAGTGCTACTCTGGCTAAATAACTATCATCTGTGTAATTATCAAATAGCACACATGTCATTCAATCACCTCTTTTATGCAAACCTCAATGACCGCACACATTGACAGGGATGGTCCACTCATGTATGTAAATGAATGGGAGAGATAATGTGCTCAATATGGCTACAGTCAAACCTTCAGCTATCATCTCAAAAACAATAGTGTATGATACTAACACCACCAAGATCATTATTTTAATTCCCAGGGAATGCATGAAATGAGAAATTGTATGCAATATAAGATGAAAATTGGCAAGTTAAACAGGGTCGTTAATGCAAATTGATAATATTCACAGCGTTAAACGACTTGGCACAAGTCATGATTGGTTCATGTTGGATATGCAGCCAATGAGCTTACTGCTTTACATTTAAATGGCTGGTTAGCATTCACTAGAGCTGTTTCCAGCATGCTTTCAGTTTCCTCTGAAACCCTCCACCTCCCCAGCTCCACCTGAATACAACTCGAATTCCGGAAATGTTGGGACGTTTTTTTTTTATTTGAATAAAATGAAAACTAAAAGACTTTCAATCACATGAGCCAATATTTTATTCACAATAGAACATAGAGAACATAAAAAATGTTTAAATGGAGAAATTTTACACTTTTATCCACTAAATGTGCTTAATTTAAATTTGATGCCTGCTACAGGTCTCAAAAAAGTTGGCACGGGGGCAACAAAGGGCTGAAAAAGAAAGAAATTTTGAAAAGATTCAGCTGTAGAGAACATCTAGCAACTAATTAAGTTAATTGACATCAGGTCTGTAACATGATTAGCTATTAATGGGATGTCTTAGAGAGGCAAAGTCTCTCAGAAGTAAAGATGGGCAGAGGCTCTCCAATCTGTGAAAGAGTGCGTAAAAAGATTGTGGAATACTTTAAAAACAACGTTCTTAAAACGTTGCAAAGGCTTTGCAAATCTCATCATCTACAGCGCATAACATCATCAAAGGATTCAGAAAAACTGGAGAAATCTCTGTGCGTAAGGCCGAAGACCTTTGTTGGATGCCCGTGGTCTTCGGACCCTCAGACGACACTGCATTACTCATCGGCATGATTCTGTCATTGACATTACTAAATGGGCCCAGGAATACTTTCAGAAACCACTGTCGGTAAAAACAATCTGCCGTGCCATCTGCAGATGCCAACTAAAGCTCTATCATGCAAAAAAGAAGCCATATGTGAACATGGTCCAGAAGCGCCATCGTGTCCTGTGGGCCAAGGCTCATTTAAAATGGACTGTTTCAAAGTGGAAAAGTGTTCTATGGTCAGACGAGTCCAAATTTGAAATTCTTGTTTGAAATCACGGACGCCGTGTCCTCCAGGCTAAAGAGGAGGGAGATCTTCCAGCGTGTTATTAGCGTTCAGTTCAAAAACCAGCATCTCTGATGGTATGGGGGTGCATAAGTGCATACGGTATGGGCAGCTTGCATATTTTGGAAGGCACTATGAATGCTGAAAAGTATATAACCCTCTATGGTATGCATTATGTTCTAACCATGAAATATTTTTTCAAATAAGTTTTTATTACATAAAATAGCTTCAATTATACAAATCAAAAGAGGTTTTTGAAAAAAAGATTTTTGGGGGGTATTTAGGAAAACGTTGCCATATGGAAACACAATGGAAAATGGCCAAAAAAAAGAAAAAAGTTTTTCTATTAAATTATGGTTTTCTTTTCAATTGAAATACACATTTCTTTTAAATATTGATGCATCCAATCTTAATTTCCATCAAGATCTTACACTGTAAAAAAAATGTTTACCGTTAAAATAAGTTTAATGATAAAAGACTGTAAAAATGCTACAGAAAAAAACTGTTAAATTGTTAACGCTAAGTTCCCCTACTATATATGGTGAAACACTGTATTGCACACTACATGTAATTTTACGGTAGTATACCGTTTTTGGAAGTGAAAAAGAACACATCATTTACAGTGAATAACTATAAATTTACATAATTCCCTGCGTTACACTTCAAATTTGATGTGTTTTTTGTTGTTGTTGAAATAACTATGTTTCTTCTATGTTTTCTTCTATATTTCTTCTATTAGGGTTGTATGTTACATCTAATGTTGTTAAATTAATGTTTCTTACATTATTTGAGTTTCATGCGTATTACCATGATGGTGTTTTGTGTTTGTTTGAATGACACTGTGCACCTTCTATATACAGGTGCATCTCAATAAATTAGAATGTCATGGAAAAGTTCATTTATTTCAGTAATTCAACTCAAATTGTGAAACTCGTGTATTAAATAAATTCAATGCACACAGACTGAAGTAGTTTAAGTCTTTGGTTCTTTTAAATGTGATGATTTTGGCTCGCATTTAACAAAACCAACAAACTCAACAAATTAGAATACTTCATAAGACCAGTAAAAACTAAATTTTTATTGAATTGTTGGCCTTCTGGAAAATATGTTCATTTACAATATATGTACTCAATACTTGGTAGAGGCTCCTTTTGCTTTAATTACTGCCTCAATTCGGCGTGGCATGGAGGTGATCAGTTTGTGGCACTGCTGAGGTGGTACAGAAACCCAGGTTTCTTTGACAGTGGCCTTCAGCTCATCTGCATTTTTTGGTCTCTTGTTTCTCATTTTCCTCTTGACAATACCTGGTGAGGTCTGGTAAGTTCGCTGGCCAGTCAAGCACACCAACACCATGGTCATTTAACCAACTTTTGGTGCTTTTTGCAGTGTGGGCAGGTCCCAAATCCTGCTGGAAAATGAAATCAGCATCTTTAAAAAGCTGGTCAGCAGAAGGAAGCATGAAGTGCTCCAAAATTTCTTGGTAAACACGTGCAGTGACTTTGGTTTTCAAAAAAACACAATGGACCAACACCAGCAGATGACATTGCACCCCAAATCGATACACACTGTGGAAACTTAACACTTATTTAATACACGAGTTTCACAATTTGAGTTGAATTACTCAAATAAATGAACTTTTCCACGACATTCTAATTTATTGAGATGCACCCGTTGTCAGGGATCTGGAAGGAGGACCCAATAGCAGAATGAATGACAAAGGTTTATTAACAAAACAGACTGATACAGGAGGGTAGTGACGTGCACATGTAACATCAAAAAAACACAATAAACAAAGAGACAGCTGGGGAGGACAACTGGAACAGTCTCGGACAGCAACTGGCAGATTACAACGGCAGCAAAAGGAGCGGCAAGACCAGGCAGATAGAGAGGACCAAACAAGGCACCATAGAGCAGAGCGCAGATACTTGTTGACTGCCGACTCCGAAGCGGACCAAGTGCCAGGCATGGAGAACCAGTGGCAGGACTCACAGGAACAGGTCAGGACAGGACCTCTAACACAAGAGACAAGACAAGGCTCCACAGGCACACAAATTACTCCAAAGCAGGCAGGGGATAAATAAAGCAAAAGACCTAATAAAAAGGAGGGTAACATAAGAAATCATTACTCATTTAACCAAGACAACTAACTTAAAATATAGCAAACAAATACAAAACAAGATCAAGACAAGAACTGAAATTATTAAAATAAAAGCAAAGACAAACAAAAATGCAAAACAAGGAGCAAGACAAGAACATTAAACCACAAAGGACTAAACAAGACGAGAACACAAGACCAACCAGACAAGGCGACAAAAACACGTACTCCGCCACATCCACAGGCAGAGACAAAGACAGTGACAGAGGGTGTGAGAATGACAACGAACCAGCAAAGACAATAGGGCAAGGGGCCCTATAAATAGGGAGGAAAACACACGAGGAACAGGTGAAAGCAATACACTAATAAGGACTCAACAAGGGCTAACAAGAAGGTGTGGTAAAGATGAAACAAGGAGGAGGAGCTAGAGATGCACATGGCTGACAAAAACAAAGCCATGTGCTAACACAAGACAACACACACAAGGCAAACAGGCCGAACCCTGACACCTGTATGTTAGTATTTAAAAGCTGCTTGTGATGGGTGGCATCACTACCTGCTTTTGGTAGTTATCAGTGTATTACAATAGTACAAAACAGATTTCAGTACTTAAATAGGTTTGTTTATTAACATTATATCAGTTATTGAAATTACGGTATTTAAATGTAAATTTAAGTTAAAACCGTAAAACCTAAAATGCTGCTACCATATTTTTTTACGGTAAAATTCTGGCAACCACAACTGCCTTTTTTTTTAACCGTAAAATTTACAGATTTTTATTTTTTTTTCCAGTGTACGGTCACTGAAGGCTAACTCATCCTCATTGTCATCACATGGAAGAGCCAACTCTGTACACTTCCTATTGCGCTTTCCATGAAATATTGCTGTATTCATTTTCTGAAAAGAATAAATAATTTTTTTATTCATACATAAATACAACTATACTACAATAAACACTTCAAATAAATAAATAATTGCAATCATATTATTGATGTTACTATCTAGTATCTATAAAAAATCCCAATGGGGAAATACATTACTTCAATTCCACTGAGGTACAGCATTGCCATATGACAACATACCTATTTTTCCGTAGTGGTACAGTGTTGCCATGTGTCAACATTGATTTTCTCATTTTACAGTAAAACTATGTTAGACAATGTTGGTTTGTGAATAAAAATATGTAATTTACTAACCAAATATGATGCAAAAAAATCCCCCTTGAGAAGAGATGTTCAGAAATGAGGTTAACAGAGTAATTTCTGGAGCACTTCAACAGGTGCCCTCCATGTGAGGGTGACAGTGGGAAAAAGTGTTTTGGATGAACATTCAAATGTCATTTTACTTAAAAACAGCACATCATTGACTACCTTAAGGCTGGCCCTTTTAATTACCATATTGCAATATATTGTACTTTATTCAGAATAACAAGGAAATAAGTAGAAATTAATTGTTGCCATATGGCAACTCCGTACCATAGAGGGTTAAAGGTTTTAGAGCAACATATGCACCCCTCCAGATGAAGTCTATTTCAGGGAAGGCCTTGTGTATTTCAGCAGGACAATGCAAAACCACAAACTGCAGATATTACAACAGCATGGCTACGTAGTAAAAGAGTCCAGGTGCTGAATCGGCCTGCCTGCAGTCCAGGTCTTTCACCTACAGAGAACATTTGGTGCATCATTAAACGAAAAATACGTCAAAGACGACCACAAACTCTTCAGCAGCTGGAAACCTATATCAGGCAAGAATGGGACCAAATTCCAACACCAAAACTCCAGAAACTCATAACCTCGATGCCAGACGTCTTCAAACTGTTTCGAAAAGAAGAGATGCTACACCATGGTAAACATGCCCCCGTCCCAACAATTTGTTTTTTTTTTAGATGTGTAGCAGGCATCAAATTTGAAATGAGCTCATTTTGGGCATAAAATTTTAAAAATTTCTTGGTTTAAACATTTGTTATGTTCTCTATGTTCTATTGTGAATAAAATATTGGCTCATTTGATTTGAAATTCCTTTAGTTTTAATTTTATTCAAATTTAAAAAACGTCACAACATTTCCAGAATTCAGGTTGTAGATCTGCTACGGGTTATTATACTGTATATGCTATTTGTGCAGCAGCAGGATGCATCTTAAATACTCACAGCACCGTATCGGCATATGTATTGGCAGTAGCAAGTTCCTGTACTTGCTTTGCAGCAGCAGCAGCAATACAACTACAGCAATAATCAACAGCAGCAGCAATACAACTACAGCAATAATCAACAGCAGCAGCAGTACAACTACAGCAATAATCAACAGCAGCAGCAATTCAGCAGCATAGCAGATCTATTCCGCCAAGACTACAAATACATTAACACTGTCATATCCATTACCATGCTAAAATCTTCAAAGAGTTGTCATGATAGAACTAGATAAGTGTTTGTCAAATGTGTAAATGTAAACAAAAAAGATTTGGTAATTTAATGTTAGAATGCACAATTCCTTTGCAAACATTTTATCAATTCACACTTTCCTGGGGATCAAATCCATGATCGTGGCATTACTAGTGCCGTGTTCTACTATTTGAGCTACATGGATCATTGTAATCTGATTTTATTTCTAATTTGAAATATGTGACCCTGGACCACAAAACAAGTCATAAGTAGCACGGGTATATTTGTAGCAATAGCCAACAATACATTGTATGGGTCAAAATTACCGATTTTTCTTTTATGTCAAAAACATTAGGATATTAAGTAAAGATCATGTTCCATGAAGATATTTTGTAAATTAGTAATATGCATTGCTAAGGACTTCATTTGGACAACTTTAAATGCGATTTTCTCAATATTTAGATTTTTTTTGCACCCTCAGATTCCAGATTTTCAAATAGTTGCATCTCAGCCAAATATTGTCCTATCCCAACAAACCATACATCAATGGACAGCTTATTTATTCAGCTTTCGGATGATGAATCAAATGATAGATAAATAGATAAATCTATTTAAAGAAATTGACCCTTATGACTGGTTTTGTGGTCCAGTGTCACATATCTCATTAAAGCATAATATCAGCTAACAATGTCTCTTCATTCAAGTTTGATATCAGCTTCACTTGCACTGCCAGGGGGTGTTTCCAAAATGGCTTCCAAGTGAAATAACTTGCATTAAAGAGATTTTGGTATAAAAAAATGTATTTAATCAAATATACCCCAGGCTCAATTTACTAGATTCAACTCCTGTACAGCCCCATACAGATCCTAATTTCAAATGTTCTCTGAATTTTGCAGTTCTTGGTTAAGATTCTCAAGAGAACTTAAAATAACCTACCTGATTTGACCAATAGCAGATGGTGTTTGTATGAATTTTGAACACGCCAACATTCAATGGTTCAGTGAAAATGTGAAATGTTTTGGAAAAATTCATATTTGAAAATATTCGGTAATAAAGAAAGAAATGCAGATCCCTAGAAGTGTTGCAAAACTCACAAATTCTCTTCTTATTAAATATGTTTTTGAAATAAATAAAGCGAGAGAACTATGTTTTATGTTCATGTACTTGTCATTCATTCTAAATGAATTTCAAGAAAAACTAGAACAACAGAAAAATAATCTTGCAGTGTGGTTTCATGTTTCTATGGCCTTTTAAACTGTCATAAATTATTGCATACTTATATAGAATTTATTTGGTTTTACTTTGAAGAATGTTTCAAGAGTTTTTACTCTTACTGTTCAAAAACCCCATTGGACCCCATTGACTTTCATTGTATAGAGAGAAAAAAAACAAACAATCAAAATATCTTCTTTTTTTGTTCCATAGAAGAAACTCATATAGGTTTGGAACAAAATGAGGGTGAGTAGATGATGACAGAATTATAACTTTAAGTCAGTGGTCCCCAACCACCGGATTGCGACCCAGTACTGGGCTGTGGAACAGTTGCTACCGGGTCGCAAGAACGTTCTGGGAAAAATGTGTATAGATATGACACTGTTATTTATTGCGCAGTAATGATTGTTCTAATTATTCTGTATTTTCATTGTACGTGATTGCTATGGAGTAGCAATTTCACAATTTGATTGTTCTGATCTGTCATATATTAGGGGTTAAACGGATTGCAGTTGATCAGTGATACGTACGGACCAGACCCCACAGTTATTAATTTGCCAATTTACACGTTCAAGCGATATCAAACCACAAGAATAAGAAACTAAAGTGAACTCAATTCGCAACTCATGTGCTGTTCTCACATACTCCCAAAGCACGCACAAGCATCTAACGTAACCAGTCTGTGGAGTAAAAAATGTTGGAGAACCCTGCTTTAAGCAATGCAAGGCCTGCCTCAAAGACAACCCCACTGTTTATGCTTATCTTCTCAAGGACACTTCTTGTGAAGATAAACTCAAGGAGTAAAACATAAAGCCCTTAAGACGGCATAAGAGCCCACCAGATGCCTGCAGCGACAGCAGTCCACCACACTGTGCTCAACCAAGAACCATTAGGACTGCTAGCCCCATTTTCATACTCAAATCAATGGCGGAATATTTCATGCAAGTTGCTTGTTGAATATATTTCTCTAATGGCTTTCCCTCTATTGGTGTTATGAGGATTGTAAAACGAGGCTGAGGGTGAGATTATAAAAAGGGGCTCCATATGAGATGTAATCATATCGGTTTTCAGAAAACACACAGCGTGAAGCCACACTTTTACGTGCCTTTTAAAGCTGACAAGCTTTCCCTCGCGCACTATCATTCCTTTTAAAGTTCAAGCATTTTTTCTGCTTCCCTCTGTTCCATATGAAGCTGTTTCTCATTAAGGATTAAACAGAGAGTTAGGTTCTCCATTCCCATAATTAAGGCATTCCTAAAATCAGTCTCCCCTCTTAAATCCCTTGGTCTAACCCTACACTTTTTCCCAGTAGCAATGCATTCCACGGATCCGATACCTAGCACGTATCATCTCAAGGTGTGTGAGATTGCGGATTATGTACTTTAGTCTGTGTGTTTTGTTAAGAACGGCGCTCCTGTGTTCTTGACCTCCCCTCTTTGACCCTTTTGTATAACTGCGAAATCCAATTTCAGGCCTCAGTAACCCTCTCTGATCCCGAATACTGAAGAAATTACAGCAGTCGCACTTTTAAGCTGGTCACTGACAAACATGCCCTTAATGCTGCGGGACCTGACACATCAATCAAAGGCGCTGCTCCCTTATCCGATCCGTGCTCCCACCTACGACCCCTGACTTCTGACCTCTAGCCTGTCTGCCATGGTGGGTGCTGTTGAGGGAGGACCCACATGACGGGGGCTAATTAGGTCAGATTGTGGCGAACTGTGCATTACAGCCAAAATTGGAAACACATGCTGCAGCCCACAGAGAGAGAGAGGGAGAGAGAGAGAACACTAGGAAAGAGGTAATGGTGGTGCTGGGGGTGAATAAAATGGGGGTAATGTAAGGTGGAGCGGTGGGGTTCAGTAATGAAGGAGATCTATGAAATTGAAGTGCGTGAGGGGGGATAAAGAGAGGAAAAATTAATTTAATGAATGAATGACACCTCTTTGTGACCATAAATCTAACCTCAGGCTCAGGAGAGAGTCTGTGGACAGCGTACTGGTCTCCTTGACAGCTCCGCTATTTTCAATAATTGCTATAATGGCTATGTAACAGATTGTAATTGCTTTGATATTTGAGGTTTGAGGTGGGAAATCCATTGCCATGGAAATAAATCTGATGTAGACACACACTATGAACAAGGGACAAAGAAAACAAAAATGTACTGCAAGTAAACCGTTCAAAAGTTTGAAAGAAGAATAAATTAATATTAACATTTAAATGATTAAATAATAAATAAAATAAGTATTACATTCGTTCATTACATTTATTATTAATATTATAAATGTAATATAATATATATTCAATTGATTTATTTTTAATTAAACTATTTATTATTTTAATATTATTTTTGAAAGATTAAAAACAACAATAAAAATTATAATATTTTAATTACTATGGTTATTGTCATATTATGATTAGTATTAATAATAAATATTACTGTAATAATTACATACATTATTGTTTTAACAGTATTTTATGTTTAAATTTTAATAGTATAAAGCATTTATGAGTTATTAGTTAACTAAAGCCATAACACATTTTTGTTACTTTAAATAGAATAAACATTACCTGAAAATAAAATATAAAACGGACACATTTATCATTTTCATTTATTGTATTAAATAAGTAAAACTAAAACAAACATTAATTAAAAAATATATATAGACATACATTATTTTTTTCATTATTAAAAATAAAAACAACAAAATCGCTAAAGTTTTAAAATTAAAATGAAAACAAAATCAAAATACTCAAAAACTACAACAGTGTATCAATGATACTAAAATAACACTGGTATAATGATAATAATAAGCATCTATTTATTGAGTGTCTTTTGCAAAGCTCAAGGTAGTATTACGTGAGAAGGATTGTCTCTTATCTGTGGTATGGTTTCAGCATCTGAAAGACGTGCAATTTCATCAGAAGCTCCATGACTCAGTGTCAGTGACGTGTGGTGTGGTCCTTGTGTGATGAGTTGCCCTGTATAGGTGTTTGGGGTGTAGGGTGTAAGGTCTTTCACAAAAACAAGTAAAGCTGGTTCACACTACTACTTGATGAGACCTTTTGCCTGATATGCAGAAATGTATTTTTATCCTTCAACGATAAGGTGTCAGAGCTCTCTGTGCGTGTGCGTGTATGTGTGTGTTTAGCCATTTGAGTGCGAGTGTGTGAAAGAACTTTTGTACCTCCGTTTGAATTTGTCCCTTCTTCCCCTTTCTACCTTTGTTCGCCTGTCATCTCGCTCAATACCTCAGTGACTCCTCGCTCTCAATCATTCTCTGTTCCTGTGGCTCTCTCTCATTCTCATTCCTTCAATCTCACCAATACGCCCTGGGGTTGAAATATCTAAGTGCATACGAAACAAGTTCAGACAAAACCAGAGAGACAGAATAGTGTTAAGGAGGTAAAGACTTGGGAGTGAATGACACTAAATGCCAAGAGGGAGGAACAGCGTCAGGAGAGGGCAGGAGCAAAGATATGAGGGGGCCACATTTCAGACCTCACTGGGCTTTGTATTTGTGTGTGTGTGTGCTCACCTGTGTTTGTGTGTGTTAAATATGAAGTTCCACACCGGTTCCCCGTTCCTCATTTGAAAACCTCTTTTCTGTACCACTCTCGTTCTCTTATTTTTTCCCCCATCTCTCTCATCCCCAAACTCTTTCACGGACAGTCTCACAGGGGCAGGGTTGTAACAGAACACTTCTCTCTTTTGTCTCCTTTCTTTTCCTTATCCTTTCATCTTTTTAAACTTTCTGGGGAAATGGGTTTTGGTGGGATGGAAATTTCTGCTAGGTGAAAGGAGTAGAGAGGAGGGGAGAACGAGAGATGGAGAACGAGAGAAGGCAATGTACGTCTCCTGCTATAAAAACCAAGGGCTGGTTGGCAGTAGACGTTGTAAAAAAAAAAAAAATCTCCAGAGGAAATTGCTTTAACAAATTGCCCCCTAATTCAAGAGCTGCACAGCCCCAAAATCCAACCCGTTCAGACCACCATAAACTGACATGAAATGCATAGTCAACATTTGAAGTGGATCAAAACCTTTCATCAAAGTTGTCCTAAAACCTTAAACCAAAATGCGTTTTTGTCTTAGGACAGCTTTAACTTTTTTGATCCACTTCAAATGTTGACTAGTGTAAATGGAATTCTGCTGTCTGCTACTTTTCGTTACATTTATTAACAGCTAAAAGGTCATAAGGTGCAGGATGCAGGTGATTAGTTTGGACTTAAACTCAATTAACTGACAATAAATCAGTTCCTAAGTCAGTCCATCCATTAGATTTAAGCCATTTTCCACTCTCTTTTTTGTTTTTCATTATGAGAACTCTCAACACCCACCGCCAGCAGATGGTCCTCGTCCTTTTTTTTCCTCCACCATAATGTCTTCATTCACTCTGTCCATTCCTCTTCTTCTAAACCAGCCCTCTTTCACTCCCACTAGCTGTTGTCCCCTTACCGCCTTTCATGAAGATACCTTACCGTACTTCAGCACTCAAACCTCCACGGCGCGGGAATTTCTGCATCCACTTTTTGAACTTTTTTGAACTTTTATTTCAGATTAAACTTGGCTCATTTATAGCTCAAAGTCTGCGTTTTGTGGTCTGACTGCTGGAAAAGTAGAGCTGACGCTCATGCACGCGGTGTCAGAGGTGTATTATTCAACGCTTGCATGCCAATCCTCCAGAAACTCGCGCATAAAGAAAGACCTGAGATTAAAAGGCGCGTTTTAAACAGATAAGCGTGGAAATACAACTCGACGTGGACCTCCTCAGACTGGACTTCGGAGATGTTATGGGAGACTTCTGCAGTTTGAACTATATGAATCGTGAGTTCTTCTGGAAATTTCGTTAATTTTTGCGTGAGACTGACGGACTGTATTATCAATGTGGTGTTCGCCGAAGATACGCGTGGCCCGAGACTCACCTAAACGGTAGGTGCTGACTCTTTTTTTAATTTAACATGTTAGCGTACTACAGGTGTCTACTGCTGATAACATCTGAAGTGGTGTAATGACAGATACAGTTTATATGGGTTAATTTTTGTAACAGTTAATTTAATGTGAAGCAGGTGTTGATCGGACTCGTTGACAGGTTGTCAAGCTTTGGTATTAGCAGAACGCAAACGAATCGTTCATTTGAGTCGAATCTTTACACTGGATCTGATGAACCGGTTCGCAAAATATTTCGTTCACTCACTTCAATCCGAGCGAGTCTCTCAGTGAACCGAACGAAATATTTCGATACATGAGCTGATAGTTTGTAATACGAAAACAGCTGGTTTTAATAGCATTTTATTAAAACATCCTTTCCTGCCAGGTGATGATACATTTGAGTATTGTTTATTGCAAATTACATTTAGGTAAATTATGTTTTAATAAGATGAATCATGGGCAAAACAAACTGGACAACAAATCACAATAAAAATTTGTATTAAAAAATGAAACTGCAAGTTTGTCTGGACATGTACAGTTTTGCTGAACCGGTTAGTAGAGCCTGTAATATGAGACCCTTACATCACTTACAGTACTTAAACAGCGTTTTGTTTAGTTTTTTTTTTTTAAATCGGGAACGATTTCTTCGAAAGAACCGATTCGTAAAAATGAGTTGGATTATTGATTAGTAATCGGAATTAAAGCGATCGTGAGAAGCGTTTCCCCCGGGCCTCGAAAGAGATGACTGAAAACTATTTTGGCCAAAGACCAAGTGTGCTTGATCTTCATATTTTTTTCAACAGTAGCCGCTAGTGACTCGACAAAACTAGACATTGAATTGAGTTCAACTATGCTGTCCTGTCACGCGCGTGCAGTGTGCGGTTAAATCGACGGTCGTCGCTGTCCAATATTCAGGTGTTCAACCTTTGTTTACCTGTCTGCCTGCGTACCTTGGAAGAAGGTCTCTAAAGTAAGTCCAGCATGCTGTTTAAAATACACAGTAGGTGTGTGTTTGTTTTTGCATTTAGCCTACTGTTTCTCAGCATGACATCCGGTAACACTTTACAATAAGGCTCATTAGTTAACAACATTAGTAAACTTGAACTAAGAATGAATAATACTTCTACAGCATTTATTAATCTTATTTAATGTTAATCTCAGCATTTACTAATGCATTATTAAAATCACAAGTTGTGTTTGTTAACAATAGTTAATGCACTGTGAACTAACATGAATAAACAATGAACAACTGTATTTTCTTTAACTAACATTAACAAATATTAATAAATAGTGTAATAAATGCATTGTTCATTGTTTGTTCATGTCCAATCCAAATCGATTTATTGTGTTATATTATAGGGAGTATCCTTTGGAGGAAGCCTTAAAAAACAAATGTATGTAGATCTACATACGAGAGTAGTTTGTCAGTGCTAATGTGTTTACACAGTAAAGGAGTTAAAGGGTGGGAGCTGGCAGCCATTAAAACAATAATTAACACACATGCACATCCTGTCAGTCACCTGGCCAACTAGCCTATAAAAACAGAAATGAAAACAGAAGCTCACAACCTTTGTTTACTACATAATGAATGTTTATGTAACTGTTTTCTCACCCCTGTGTAACACATAAAAAGCCACTGAGACAGTACAAGTGAGAATAAAGCTACAGGTATTTATGAGAGATGTGAACTCTTCCTCCAGTTATCCAGGCAGGATCTGAAGCAGACCAAAGTTCTTTCTCAGAAAGAAAGAGGGAAAGTGTGGATGGAGATTATCCTGAAGTGTGAGGAGTAAGTGGAATGTGTCGCTCAGTGTGTGCTAGCCATTTTCAGATGTGTTCAAGCTACTTATTTCTCAACTGCAACACAGTGCCTTTGATCAGAAACATCTGTACAGCTGTTTTTTTATGTAAATAATTTAGAGACAAAAAACGATTTTATGAGAAAGAGGAGGGACAAGTTATGTTTGTCTTGGAATAATAATCCCTTTCTCCCAAGAATTTTTTCTCTCTCTCTCTCCTTTTTGTGCAGTATCTTATTTAGGAAAGATGTCTTTCTATCTCTCTTTCTTTTTTAAACTAATATGTGACCCTGGAGCACAAAACCAGTCTTAAGTCGCTGGGGTATATTTGTAGCAATAGCCAAAAATACATTGTATGGGTCAAAATTATAAATTTTTATTTATGCCAAAAATCATTAGGATATTAAGTAAAGATCATGTTCCATGAAGATATTTTGTCAATTTCTTACTGTAAATATATCAAAACTTCATTTTTGATTAGTAATATGCATTGCTAAGAACTTCATTTGGACAACTTTAAAGGCGTTTTTCTCAATATTTTGATTTTTTTGCACCCTCAGATTCCAGATTTTCAAATAGTTGTATCTCAGCCAAATATTGTCTGATCCTAACAAACCATACATCAATTAAAGACTGGTTTTGTGGTCCAGGCTCACATATTAAAGAGGTCAAACAATTGTTTACCTTTTTTCTTTTACCCAAGAGGTTTATATATAATTCATAATTTAGTTTTACTCAACCATTGTGGCTGTTTTTTTCTCTCCATTTGGAGCTTTAAAACTCCATGTAAACTTATCAATATATATATATGTTATGATTGGCATCGCCCCATCCATAAGTTAAAGCCTTATTGCAAAGTCTGCAATAAAGACATCTTCATAAATCCACACAAAGTACAGTGATGCAATTAGGGAACTACACAAAGTCTAACAAATTTAAAAAACTCTTTGGCTAATTTTGAATCCTCTTCATTATTATTTGACTGGGTTTGGTCTGGACAGATTGCTAAACACTGAGTACCAATGTGTAAACGTAACTAATAAGACATTTTTGGAAGCTGGAAGCCAATACTGCAGTTCAGATCAATAATAGTCTTTTTTTGGACTGGATAAAACGTTTTGAGTTCTGAATGTTATAATACAAATAAATATAAAAGATATAAATGTAAATGAAAAAATGATACAATTAGATTTTGTCATGACATGACCTGTTTAACTTGATTTTAAACCTGTGTCTATGTTTCATTTTCTCTCCAATTCTTTGTGGCTTGATATGGGAGTTCAGACTGTGCTGCGTTGGACGCTTATGGCCGAGTGTATAGGGTGAGTGGGACGATGGGAAAATTCCAAAATTGTCAGTCACGTCAAGTCTGAACAGGGGGATTGTAGAATGTCTATCATGAGTCACGCTTTTGTTTTTCGGATTGGAGAGGATATATAATAAAGGCCATACATCTGCATTAATTGATTCGACAGGCTTATTAGTGTGATAGCATGAAGTGGTAGTGGATCCTCTGGCTGATATCCAGTGAAAACTCTTTAGAAAGAGGTTATTTATAAAGCAGGTTTAAAGCTTTCGGTGGCTTGAAGCCGAAAATAGAACAAGGTGGGAGAGCCAAGGTGTTTGTCTAAGGTGGCTTTTGTCTAGAAGATCGCAGATTACTCTTGTCATGGGGGTGGGAGTAGTGGGTCAGATCAAAGATATGTGTGGATGTGTGCACACAGGCTCCTGTGAGGTAGAGTGTGTAAGATCGGGTTAAACGTGCGGGTTCATTGTGTTCAGGAGCTTGACATTTTTTATGTGAGGCTGGAGGCTCATTTTTGAGCTGTGCGTAAGGTGAGGAGAGAAAGTGCAGGGCTACTCTGGATGGCAGAGTTCATGAAGCATGTCATTGCTGCAAATGGAGCGCACTGATGAAGTAGTTCAGCATGTCGCCCAGCGTCTACAGATATGCCTCCTGCACGTGTGTCTGCCTGCCTACTGTTTGTGTTCCTGTTCCAAAAAAAACATACGCATTAACCAGCAAGTCTTCCTCTCAGGTCACACTCGTACGCATGCACTACACCCTTTTTCACTTAGGTGTGCACACACACATACTGCCTTCAACTATGAAAAATGCTTGTAACTTTTGTTAGTAAGTCATTTTATGCACTAAAAATGCAGGTCATACATAAAATAATTTGTGTTTTCACAGTTCTTCTATGTTGAGCATGTTTTTTTTAATTTATGGGAAAAAAACTCCTCAAGACTGTGTTTCAAGGTCAGTAAGGCTCTTAAAACATCACAAAATGTGACCATTTTATGACAAGTCACGATTAGTTCAGGTTGAAAAATGCTATGTGTGTGACTTAAAAACTTGATATTATTATGAATATAAAAATATTAAAAATATATATTTGATAATCATTATCATTCATTTCAAATGTGTTTTTAATATAGATTCACATGTAGGCCTATGTATATAATTTAGTGCTGTCAAACGATTTATCGCGATTAATCGCATCCAAAATAAAAGTGTTTGTTTACATAATGTATGTGTGTGTAGTACTGTGTATATTTATTATGTATATATAAAGACACACACATATAGCATATATTTTGAAAACATTTACATGTATTTACGTGTAAATATTTATATTCATATAAATTATATCATATATAAATATATTTATTATACGTAACATATTTTTCTTAAATATATACATGCACGTATGTATTTATATCTATAAAAAATATACACCGTACACACATATATTATGTAAACAAAAACTTTTATTTTGGATGCGATTAATCACGATTAATCGTTTGACAGCACTAATATAAGTACATATTTTAGGTGTATATAAAATAATTTAGTACATTTATTTGATGGTTACACCACATGACATTTTTAGAGTCATTATATTTCATCTTTTCTTGAAAATGGAGAAAAAGATTTTCGAAACCAACATGAGTGCAAAGAGTACATTTCTAAAAACTTGCCTTGTGTGTTTCAAACAGGATTTGCCCTTTATTGGACTCATTTGTCGTTGACCTTTTGATTTAACCGTAGTTTAAATATTGTGAAGCAATACCTAAATATTGATTCTTGCATGCAGTCATATATGTAACTTCATTTCAGCTGTCAGCAACATGCTGGGATTTAGTGATACTTGTTTAGATATTGTAGCATTTCGTAGTTTGTGAGACAGTATGTAGGCATGTCAGATGCATAAAATATGATTTGCGGTTGTGAAAGACCAAGGTTATAAATTTCTCTTTGAACATACCTGCAATGCTCATCTTACGCACAGCCCCCTTAAGCAAGTATATTTGAATTTAAAAGACGATAGAGCCTCATTTGCACATAGCACACCTGTTCCTATGTTGAACGTAAACAGGAAGTAAGCACTTATACATGTAGTGCTCCATGTCCTGGCATGCATACGTATGGACTTGGTGGCATTCTTTCCCTGCGTGTGACCGCAGGCTCAGTAGTGCATTGTGTGCGAGTGTGTTCATTTGGTTTGAGTGTTATTAGGAAACAGTGTCCGGGGCGGGGTGATGTTATTATGAGTGTCCCAAGTGGTGATTTTGCACTTTACACACAATCTTTCTGTCCACCCACTCTCTCACTATGAGCCTAATGATTATCTTTTCTCAAACGAACAGTCACTTGACTCTGCGTGCACTGGCTTTACTCACCCTTGACCCCCTCCTGCAATCTAGTGTGTCCCGCCTGGGGAAGCCCAGGAGGAGTTTTCTCGGTTGAAGCCACATCACTGACATTCTGAGCATTCTTCTTTTCTTGAACTCTCTTTCTCTCTAAATGCCTCTCCCTCCCTCATCTCTCAGCACAACAATAACAGGATTGGTGAGTGATTTACACCTGGCCTTAACATTGGACAGGTCGACTGCATCCCTCGCTGTATCATCAATAAGACGACACACTCTAGATTTGTGTGGTCACATTTCTCTTGCTTAAAAGCAAATTTTCTAAATTTTAAGTAGACATGTTGGAGTTTTTGTTGCTGTTAAGAGCATCACACATCATGTCTTAACATGCTTTATGTAGTTTGCACTCATTTTTGTATACATTTAGTATAAATGTGACCTTGGACCACAAAACCAGTCATAAGGGTGAATTTTTTTTTTTTTAATTGAGATTTATACATCGTCTGAAAGCTGAATAAATAAGCTTTCCATTGATGTATGCTAACTTGATTTGTTATGATAGGACAATATTTGGCTGAAATACAACTATTTGAAAATCTGGAATCTGAGGGTGCAAAAAAAATCGAAATATTGAGAAAATCACCTTTAAAGTTGTCCAAATGAAGTTCTTCGCAATGCATATTACTAATCAAAAATTAAGTTCTGATATATTTACGGTGGGAAATTTACAAAATCTCTTCATGGAACATGATCTTTACTTAATATCTTAATGATTTTTGTCATAAAAGAAAAAATGATTAGTTTGACCCATACAATGTATTGTTGGCTATTGCTACAAATGTACCTGTGCTAGCGCAAATTGTGTCCATATATATAAACCACCATTCAAATGTTTGGAGATTTTTAAAGATCCCCTGATGCTAAATATTGAAGTAATTGCTGCTTTGCCATCACAGGAATAAATTACATTTTAAAATATAGGCCTATTCAAATAAGTTTTCACAAAATCAATATCATACTGTATTTTTGATCCCTTAAATGCAAACTTATGTCAAAAAAGGAAAAATATCTTACTGACCCCAATCTTTTGATCTTGAACATTAGCGTGTGTGTATTTTATATATTGTTTGATGATATTTTGGTTTCTGCACTGAATTAATCTTTTCAACCCTCTCCTTACAACTTTATATGAATATTATTTTGATTGTACAATGTGACAAAAAAGTGCAGATGATGAGGCAAGTTTATCATTTTTGATGTGATGGTTTTGCTTCCACCTGCTGGTTGACAGTAGTGTTTGAGTGTCTGCTCATTTAGTGCTGAAAGTAAAAGGAAGAGCGTTTATCATCCATCAGTGTAGTTTCACTCTGGCCCCCACTAAATAAGCACATAAATCACTACCACTGGGCCAGTAACCATCCAGGAGATTGTCTTAGGTAGAAGACTGCTGAACTTTGGCATTCCTGTCAATAAATAACCCAAATCTCTGAGGTATTCTCAGTATTGCAGAGAGTAATGTTACAGAAGTGTGAATATGGGATCATCAGGTCAAACGTGTGGAAAAAAGGATACAAGACAAGCACAAACAACAATCATCTTCTTTTATTTATTTATTCTGCAGTAAAGTGGCATCTTTTTGTTTGCCTCCTCATGCTCATAATCTGTGAATTTTACAGCCTTTTCCACACATACCAGGGTTGTTTGTGGTCTCGTGTGAAACTAGGCCAGCACCAGACCAACACTGTTAGTGGCTTTATTTCAAACAGAGCTTTGCGAGACGTCGGCTAGCCGGTGACTTCATGTCTGCGCCAACCAACCAGAGCAGGCGATAGTGAAGCAAGTTTGCGGCTCCACTCTCCCTCTGCACAGAGACATGAATCTGCGGCTTGCAGTTTTGCATCTTTTTTCCACTAGCATATGCCAAAGCTGTAAAGCTATACTTTTACAGTTTTAGGCTTATGTTACCTTATTTTTATGAGCTGGCATTGAGCCTGTTCTTTTGAAAATCTGTTTCCGCCTCAGAGTAAAAAAATATTCAGCGGCAATTGTGAATTTTATCTCCCAATTGTGATTTTACATCTGTGACTTTATTTCTTATTCTGAAGTCAGCATAAAATGAAATGCACCCTATCTATTTTCCAGATGCATGTTATAGATCTTATTGTGAGCAATTCATCCATACATATGTTTTTTGTTTAATCAAAGTTTCAAATGATCTAGAAGAACTCTCTAGTGAGGTATGCTGGACTTTTTCGGTAAACCCCATCACTTTATTACAATTAACAGCAAGCTTGAATTCAGATCTGCCTCCATCCAATCAACAACCTTTTAAAAGACCTAAGCAATCAACAGTAGTGTTGCAAAAAGGTGGAACATTTTCAGTTAATTTCAGAAATATTACAGACATTTTGGAAACTTTCCAGGCTTTTTCGGAAACTTTCCAGAAATTGTTCACCCCTTTTCAACCCTAATCAACAGTTACCCTTGCACAACTGTAGGTAATCGATAGGTGTGTAGAAAAAACAACCAAAAAAAAAACAGGTCCAACATCAAAGCAAAAAATAATAAATCCCACACACCCTCCGCACTTGCAATTGTATCAAAATATATGATGAGGTAGGTTTAATAATGTATTACATAATTGATTTTGATTGGTAATGATGTGTCTATGTGTTGCAGTGATTGGTCATGTGTTGTTTTTAAACTGAATTGTCAGAATTGTCTATATTGCAAGTATAATTGCAAGTGCAGATAGTGTCCGGGATTTATTCTTTTTTGTTTCGATAATCTGTTACACCGAGATGAATTTTGTTACTCTAACATTCTAAACATTCCAAAGTAAATAATTGTGACGCCACTGTTCTTCCTCTTTATGCGCTTTCTAATTCTTGCTTTTTTTTATCAACTCATAGTTGACACGTCTTGGGAGTGATGCACTGGCTTCCCCTGGTTGCCATGGTGATCGCCTCGGCCCTGCCTTTCCCTCAAAGTCCTGTGCCCAGGCTTGTTGCCGCAATGATGGAGCCTGGCAGAAACGACAGCAACAGCAGCATGCTGACCAACTCATCAGTGGACCACGACTCTTCTCACAATAACTACAGCACAGATGACATAGCTCCTCACAGAACAGTCGATAAGCAGAGCACGTTTGAGGAGGACCATATATCCAAAAGTAGAGCAAACCAAGAGAATCTTCAAACAGAAGACATTGTTGTCAATAACCCAAAGCAGGACCACACAGGTGGAGGTAGGACTACAGGAGCAGATGCCTCCTGGCCGCACAATCCTAGGAAATACAAATCACAAAAAATAGCCAGTTCCCAAAGCAACAATATTCTCAAGGACTATCAGCTTGAACGTAGCCAGTTTCATGAAGAAAGCAGTATTGAGGCAGAGACTTTTCTTAAAGATGACAGGAACGCAAGACGTGAACTGAAAGATGGGCCTCTTGAAGGTCTGAGCTCTCCAGTGCAGGAACATCTGGACGAAGCTCAAACGGACGTGAAAGAGTTGCTGCAGCAATCTGGAGGCTTTGGAGCAGAACCAGGGTTTGGGTTTGATGACATAGGCCTACGAGAAGAAGATCAGCTGCTTTTGCTGGACGCCCATCCACGGGTACTCTTCTCCCCGGCCCTTTCCCCACCCAAACACCCGCCACTGCTCTTAATGCTGGAGTTGGGCTTATTGGCCGATGACGTTGAGGATGAGGAAAGTCACATGATGGATGCTACCACGTCCGGTCATGGGGACGACAAAGAAACATACAGGAACTTACTCTTGGGTCTCTCTGATTCTGACGGCCCCGTTTCAGGTGTCCGCCGCAAGCGTCAAGCCGCCCACACCGCACAAGGCATCGAACGCTCCGTATGCGAGGCCGAAAGTGGGTGGGTGACCAACAAGAAGACGGCGGTGGACTTCCGGAGCAACACCGTCACTATTCTGCAAGAGATCCAGACCCAGACTGGGCCGCTCAAGCAGTATTTCTACGAAACAAAGTGTCGTAAGCCAGATCTAAATAGGAAAGGTGAAGTGCAGGCGGTGGAGGGGGCCAGCTGCTTGGGGGTGGATAAGAAACACTGGATGAGCAGGTGCGAAACCAAGCAGTCGTATGTACGCGCGCTCACCTCGGATGAAACCAAGAGGATAGGGTGGAGGTGGATCCGTATTGACTCCTCCTGCGTTTGCGTGCTGCTCACTAGAGGAACGTACTACACTGAGAAGAAGTTGGAGAGGGGAAGAGAGCGAGAAGGCAAAAGGTACAGATAGCTTGGGCTGTCTGATCAAAGGATTGATGCGGAGTTGAAAGATCATGTGAATTAAAGAGCGTTTAAGGGAGTGTATCTGTTCTGGTCCACTGTGTGGGAGATTTCTTTTCCAGATGTTCCTGCATCTCACTTGACAAAACCTTATCGCTGTACCCCCAGTGTCTCACTGAGGGATAGTCATGAAAATCACCCTCGCGTTGCTCAAAACCTGTATGATTTATTTTCTCCTGTGGAACACAAATGAATACAGTGGTAAACTTTTTGGACACTAAGTCACTCGTAAAGATGTTTGAATATCATCGCATTAGATATGAATATCAAACCAAATGGCATCTGGAAACAAGTGATGCTAGAGCTTTTCACTTTTCTGAGCCACTTTTTTAAAATGAATTTTTATGAAGTCAGTTCTCCTCAAGTTTATGCTGGTTTTCTAGCAGAATAACTGCTGGTGTAGTTCATTTTAATAACAAATATGAGATGTTACTCAGAGTTTGACTCCCAAAAGGACTTTTTGTCTTGATTTTGAACAAGATTTAAAGACCAATAACGATAACAAGTGTGCATGTGGGATAATTCTTTAAAAAGAAATGCCTCTTGTTTTGATATTTTCACATGTAATGCAAAAAAACTTTAGACATTTTTAAATGTGGCTGAAGTGTCCAAATACTGTATATTTAGTGCATTTCATACAACAAAGCCTGCTGACTTTCAAGTTGTTTTGCTTCAAAAAAAGTACTATGGAAAATGGTCCATGGACTATATCAAAGTCCCTTTTAAGGAAATTCACTCTGCAGCCATATTTGCAATGCCTCTAGGTGGGTAATCTTCCTGTAAATTTACTCATCCCCATGTCTTTCAAGATGTTTATGTCTTTCTTTCCTCAGTTGAAAAGAAATTAAGGTTTTTGAGGAAAACTTTCCAAGATTTTTCTCCATTTAATGGACTTCAATGGGAAACAATGGGTTGAAGGTCCAAACTGGAGTTTCATTGCAGCTTTAAAGGGCTACACGATCCCAGCTGAGGAATAAGGGTCTTATCTAGCAAAACGATTGGTCATTTTCTAAGAAAAATACAAATTTATTTACTTTTTAACCACAAATCCTCATCTTGCACTAGCTTGACTTCACACAAGTTGTAATCTTCACACATATGTAATCATGTTGGAAAAGTCACGCGTGATGTAGGTGGAAGTACCAACCCTGAGTTAACAAAGTGAACGTGCAAGGAAAATCAAACACCCTTTACCAAAAAAAGGTAAAACGATGTAGGAGGGTTTTGAATTTGAAGGAGAAAATTGAGTTTTTTGCCTTACCCTACCCTTTTGAACCGAAGTACACAGATGAAGAACTAATCATGTGTGACCTTTCCAACGTGATTACGTAATGCATGAAGTCGCGCATTCACATCGCAGAGCTAGTGCAAGACAAGTTGTGGTTATTAAGTATTTAATGATTATTTATTTATTTTAGAAAATAAATCATTTCGCTACATAAGACCCTTATTCCTTGGCTGGGATCATGCAGTGCCCTTTGAAGCTGCAGTGAAACTGCAATTTGGACCTTCAACCCATTGATCCCCATTGAAGTCCACTATATGGAGAAAAATTAATTTATTTTTCGACACGAACATCTTGGATGACATGGGGGTGAGTAAATTATTAGCAAATTTTCATTCTGGAAGAGGACTAATCCTTTAAGGTATGCAAGACCAGCTCCTACCTACGTGAATAGGGAAATACTAAAACCCTAGAAAATAATGGCCAAATTAACAATTAATTAATTAATTAACATATTTCAAGACCGCAAACAAATCTGACATGAACTGTCCCATCAATGCTGTTTCTAAAGCTCTAATAGCATTTAAAAAGCATATGTGACCCTGGACCACAAAAGCAGTCTTAAGTTGCTGGGGTATATTTGTAGCAATAGCCAAAAATACATTGTATGGGTCAAAATTATCAATTTTTCTTTTATGCCCAAAATCATTAGGATATTAAGTAAAGATCATGTTTCATGAAGATATTTTGTAAATTTCTTACCGTAAATGTATCAAAACTTCATTTTTGATTAGTAATATGCATTGCTAAGAACTTCATTTGGACAACTTTAAAGACGATTTTCTCAGTATTTAGATTTTTTTGCACCCTCAGATTCCAGATTTTCAAATAGTTGTATCACAGCCAAATATTCTCCGACCCTAACTGAATACATGTAAAAAAAAACAGAGATTCTAATATCTCTTTAATTTGACTTACTAGATTACTAGAGCTGCCATATTTTGTCTTGCCATTTTGCCCATTCGTAGCAGTACAAGTGAACTGTCTTGGGTAATAATATACAGTCTTTGACGATATTCCAAGTCTTCTCAAGTCATGTAAGGATGAGGTTGAAATGTAAGTCATTCACTTGTTTTTTTTTTCTTGGTGCATTCACTGTAACTTATTTGGTGTTTCACGAAACAGTATACGGGTTTGAAGTGATACGAGGTGACGATGAGTTCCTCCACTCTGCTGTCATTCCTCCGGTCCATATCCACGTCTCACTAGGCCAGTGTGTAAACTCACACAAACGAGAAAACCTCAATACCGAGATGGTTTTTTTTTTTTTCGTATTTTTCGTATATTGTTGCATTTGTTTTATTGTATCTATAGTATACAGACAATAAGTTATTACTGTTGAATTAGTATGTAAGCGTAAGTACTTGATATTAATATATTTCTTTATAAATGTACAATATGTGAAACATACATAATGCAAATATATGTGTATTTATAATAACCAAAACTATTTGAGCTGTTCAGAGGTCAGCAGAATTTGTAATTGCAGATGAAGGCTTTCTCGTGAGTGTCCTTCAAATGACTGTGCCTCTTCAGATTCAGTGTCAGCTACGATGGTTCACCCATGTACTGTTTACTCAGCAAATGTTACAGAAATACAGTCAAAAAATGAGTGTTGGATGAAATGAACTGTAGTCCAATTCCTTGGTTACTGTATTAAGAAAGCTGTGGAAGTGTTTTTTCACATCGAGTCATTGTAATAAAGTATTATGTAATCTTTGTAAGGTAGATACTTTTGTATATGTTTTTTTACGAAGTAGATGGAAGAGCGAGAGGGGCTTTAGTAAAACACAAAGTGGAATATATGAATATGTGATTGTAGTTCTATTTGTTTTGTAATAAAAACCAAGAAGTACTTTGATTTGCAGTCGTGGAATTCAAACAAATCTCTCCTCGCACACAAATGAACGCCGAACTCTTCAGTACCATTAGGAACACTTTATTTTATTTTGATTTTCATCATTATCATCATTATCATTATTGTTTACTTTGCAGACATCATTTTCAATTTGAATCACTGTCATCCTCATCAACAGTAATGGTTTGTTTTGAAATCATAACACAATTTTGTCAAAATTTACACATACAAGTAGCATATTTTAATGACCATGTTTTTTAATATTTCATATTTACGCTTTAAACTAGATAAAATTAAATTACAGTCAGAATTATTAAATGAACATGTACATACAGTTATTCAATACATACATAAAGAAAATAAATATAGTTATCATAAAAATAAAAAATAAAAATGAAAATACACACATTTTACAAATTGTTCCCCAAGCTCTTAACCTCATATGTTAATGTACACATAATTTTTATTTTTAACTTCATATTGTCTTATTCCTCGAAGGTTTTAGTTCGTTGTCGTCTTGGTTGTTTGACATGCATCGCAACACAGAAGCTAAACGTTTTCTCTCACTTTGGCCCTCCCTCCCACCCCGTCCCCCCATCCCCTCGTCCCCCCGTCCCCCCGTTTCTCTTATCCTCGGTTCACCTCTTGTCGTTCTTTTTTATGGCTTGCGTTGTTAGAATGATTCTGTCCATCAGGACTCGTGTCTGCTGGTCACTTGCTTTGTCCGCAAGCATCTATCTATCTGCCACCACCAGCTTCCCTTCATTCGTTGACTCTCTCTGCTGACCTTTAGTCTTTAATCTAAATGTTTGAAGATTAAAAAAAAACATCTAGTAGTAATTGAGCAAGAATTGTGCCCTTGGCAGCCTCACGCGTAGCTCTCGCTGCGGTCTTTCTCAGCTTGTGCTGATTGAGAAACACATACAGCCAAGTCTTGGCCTCACACAGCCTGGCCCCTCGACTGTGCTCTTAAGTACACTTCCTCTGAACCTTACCGTATGTAAACATCCCTGAAGTCCAGGTTGAGTTGCCACAAACATCCTTTGCTATCGAGAGACTCAAGAGACCAATTGCAGGTGGTCAACGAAAGCCATTCTGAGGAACTAGGGCTGCGGGCAGCGCCATTGAAACGAAGGATGGAAAGACGAGAGAGTTCATCTACAGATGTCCCATCAGCACAGACACAGGAAGTGAGAAGAGAGAACGACAGAAAGAAAGATTAAACAGTCATCCGATTCCTCCAACCATCCCATTTCTTACCACTCTCTTGTGTCGTACATTCTTCATGTCTTTTGTCCTTTTTTTGCTCTTTTTTTTTCTCTTTCTCCATCCCTCTTCTGTTATTGCAGAATGGTCAGACCAGTAGAGTTATATTTATAAATGTATATATTCATTGCTTTTATTCTGCTTATCCCCCCTCCTCCCCGTGAATGAAATGTAAAGCCGGTTCCAGCTCTCTGACAACGGCGCCTCCTGTGTGCGAGAGACAGAATTACGACACATTGTCACCATTTCGTGTCCTGACGATCATTGATAAAGCATCAATAAAGTCTGATTTATGGAAGCCAATTTCCACCACAAAAAATCATGTCGTAACTGAGATAAAGACGCAACTGAGATAAGTCGTAACTGAGATAAATACAAAATTATGTAAAAATTGAGATAAAAAGTCATAATTATGATAGAGCTATTACACTGAGGCATAATTATGAAATGAAAAGTTAAAACGATGACATTCAAAGTCGTAATTGACATAAAAAGTTGAAATTATGAGTAAAAATGAACTTTTTCATGTCACTTAATGACTTAGTATGTCAACTTCTTCCTGACAAATTGATCAAATATTAAGTCGTAACTGACAAAAAAAAGTTATGAGTTCAATCAAAACATTTCAGCTTGGTATGTCATAACATTATTTACATTTGATGTCATAATGTCAAATAAAATTTAGCAATGCATTATTATTTTTCCTGCGTGGTGAAAATGGGCTTCCGTACAGATGGAATCTGCAGACTGTTTTTTATGTTTTCTGATCTGAATTTAGGAGAAATTGAACATTTTAAACTTGGTAAACGTGTTAAATCAGCTGAAAGTATTACACTATTGGTAGCTGGATTTATTATCATAAATGAACAAACGAGGGTTGTTTGTGCGTGAAAGACTTAAGAATTCTACAAAGTTTTGTGGCCACAGATTCCATGTGAATGATTCACAAAGCACATGATGAATTTCAATAAAAACATGAAAAGCAGCATCCTTTCCAAAACAAGTTTAACGACACAGACATATAAAAGGCATGCAAAATACGGAGGTGTCTACTCCGTTACAGCAACCCAAGGAAACCCAACAGAATGCTAAAAGTGCTTCAGTCAAACTCTTAAATGAGCAAATTTTCATGATTTGGTATTTACAGGCATCAGCAGAGGGTAATCATTGGTAGTGGTGTACCGCAAATCTTGGGGGCCCTGCCCACACATGGTCATTAAATACTTTCATGACATACTTTTCTCTTTATCCTGTTCTGTTCAAAAAAAATTTATTTAGCTTTCTAGATTTAGAAAGTCTGGTAGGCTATATTAAAAAAAAAGAATTATATATATATATATATATATATATATATATATTTTTTTTTTTTTTAAATAATTATGTACAATAATATATCTATGTAATTGAAAAAAATATATTTAAAAAAAAAAGCTAGCTAGTCATGTCTCACCTTTGCAGTCCCTCAACAGGAGTAGGTCCTTACTGAGCCAGACTCTGCCCTTGGAGATGCTGAAGAAACAGATAAGTGAGAGATGTAGTTGTAAAATGTATTTCTAAACAGCATTATACAGCATTCACTTCAGCACCACTTTCTCATAAGGAAACAATCTTCTTACAACGTTTATCTGAAAACTAACACAACATCCCCCTGTCATAAAGTTATTTCAGCCCTAATTGCGGGGATTTCCACAAAGCCTCGCTTATCTTCGGGTCTTTAGGTCCAATCTTTCCATTAGTCTTTCCTCGTATTTATCATTTCTTATCTGAATTATGGTATGTCCTATTCTATAGATTGCTGTGAAATAGTATAACGCACTGTATGTCTGCTTACTGGTCACGTGTATGTTATATTATGTATGTTAGTATCTTATAATACACAGAGTGCCATTCAACAATCTGTCAAGCCTACAGAGCATGGGAATTTGGCAAAATCCTCCAAAATGAGATCAAAACAGCCACTTTAATGCTTAGCACGCAAGTGCTCCTGGGAAATGGCCTGTGCCATTTCCTGATCCCATCGCCTTCTTTCTCTCTGACTACTTGCTTGTGAAATAAAAGCATTACATTTTGCTAGCGAAAAATTGCTAGCAACCATTTCTAAATACTTAGATCGCTTTTTCAAAATTCTTCACACAGTGAGCACAACAGCAGTCTCCATTGCTGTGACACAAAACTCATACAACTGAATAAGTAATAATACACTGGAATATATTCCTAATTTAAAATTTTTATACTGTAATGTAAACATAAACCATGTAACATTCTGCAGTGAATTCTAAACAGCTGTCGTTCTTGTTTTGTAAAGAAATGTAACAAAAGTAAACACTTGACAAAATGCTACTTGTTCGTGTTTTTAGGTCATCGTTTTTGTGTTTTTGTTGCTTGACAAGCTTTGCTAGTGTTACAGAATTGTTATTGGAAACGACTTGATTTGAGACATCTATGAAGTGTTTTTGCTAGTTTCAGTGCAAGTTGCTAAGGAGAACTGTGTGATGAAGAGTGTTAAAAAAGTGATCTAAGTATTAAGCAATATGTCCTGGCAACTAAAAAACTGTAATAGGATTATTAAAATGAAAAAAGTGTCTCACCATCGCTCTGGACCTTCCTCAGGGTGACTGAGGGGGTAGAGATGGCTGAGGCACGGAAGTTAGCAGGCAAGGTCTCTGAGGAGTCAGAGGTCACGCCCCTCAGATCTTTCTCCCGGAACATCTTCCTCCATGAAGGGGAGCGGGTGAACGTCTTAGTGCCATCCTAAAGGACACGGGAACAGAGGAAAAACAGTCCAGTCAGGTCACTCAAAAGAGACTAATTCTGAACTCGACTATCAGTCATGTCATCAAAATGCATATGACTGTTGAAAGTCCCGTAAGAGGAGTGTCATTGTACTAGTGTATGTATTTCAGTGGTGGGAGGTAAAGGATGATCAACATCCAGCTGTGTTCATGTCCCATGGTGCTCACCTCATCTGGCCTCCTCTCTGTTCCCATGGCGATGAGAGAGTTGTACTCTTTCTCCAGAAGTTGTCGTGCCTGGATGTGGAATAAACATACTTTACATGTAATCAACCCAGTCCGGGCAGGAGTAATGAGTAGGCGCTGCTTATTGTTTGGAGACTTGATGAATCAACAGGGTTTTCATGCAAAAAATGCATCTACTGTATAAATAGTCTGCCTGTATATATAAATATTTATTTTATGAGTAAATTTCATTTATGAGTAAATTGGAATATTACAAAAACAATTTGCGAGGAAAGTAGTGCTTCTATCCCATTTGTTCAAAGAAAAAAAAAAATCACATGACCTGATGTGCATGCAAGAATTTATAACATTTGATCACTTTAAACAAATATGTTTTTTGTATGCGCTTTTTCCATCTGAAATTTGCATAAAAATGCGGACATTGTGATGCATTCACATGTGACAGGTCGAGTTTGAATGAAAACAAAATGATTTTTGATTTATTTTTATACATGATCTGTATTAAATTCCATTTAGTGGCATAATGAATTCCATTTAGTGGAATTCATTATTCCTGACAATATTAAAGAAACAGCTGTAAACTCGTCTCTTCGATGAGCACTGCTGAAAATAATAAATATATCATTTCATCTATTCTTTAATCCCTCCCTGTTCTAGCTTTGAAACAATGTCTGAAACTTTTGTATTGCTAGCCATCATTGTGTTTATTGCCTCCTTAAGATGAATTGCTTTTTTGTATTCCTCATCTGTAATTCGCTTTAGATAAAAGCATCTGCCAAACAGATGAATGTAAATCTAATTTAATGTGTTAGAATATAGGTTTTTACTTTGGAAATGTAATAGGTTACAGATTACAAGTTACCCTATTTAAAATGTACCAAGTAGTGTAACTATTTCAATTACTTCATTAAAGTAATGTAACTGATTACTTTTTGATTGCCTTTCTAAATTTCTAATGTTTTCAACTGTTAATCATTTTCAAACATTGAAAGTAGGAAGGGGTAACCTTACAGTAGTACTCAACACTGATTATTGTCAGATTATAATAATTTAATTTTAATGCACAGCCACCACAAAATCGGACTTTGGCACCTCTTTTTACATTGAGGTTAAAAACAGCTTTAAAATCATAACAGGAAATAGTTTAATAGCTACGATACTGTTTTTGTCAAATCAAAATCAAATCTTTGCATATGGCAGGAAACACTGGCATCTAACAATGCCTTGGAAAAAAATAGTTAAATCTTAAAATAAACACATAAACCCAAATAGGAAATAAAACATTTGTCTAATAAGCATGTGACGTATTGGGTGTCCTAAACTCCTTGAACATTGATGCCTCATAGCATAATTTAAATGTAAATTATGAAAGAAATCAGTTAAATCTGTATGTGGGTGTGTGTGAAAAAATTTAATCGTTTACATTTTCATAAGTAACTGTAATTTAATTATACATTATAAATTTTTTCTCAGTAACTGTAACTGATTACAGTTACATTTATTTTGTAGTTAAATTACGTAATGCCGTTACATGTAACTAGTTACTCCCCAACACTGGTCATGTCTGAATGTGTGTAAAACACAAATACATATTTGTGAGGAGTGCTGTCATTGTACCTGTGTGTTCTGATTGGGTATCTGCAGGAGCAGGGCGAGGTCAGTGTAATCAAAGGTGTCGTCCAGGGCGAGCAGGGCACCGTGCACACCGCTCTCAGTCAGGTTATCTGCATACTCCTTCAAGCCAATGGACTGCACCCAGCACATCACACGCTCGTTTGACCACACCATCACATCTAGACAGGAAACACAAGGGCTGGACTATGAATAGAATTCCAGGAGGGTGTTAACCACTGATTATTATCACTGGATAATCATCGATGTCCATCTTGGGTGATGCCTCTGGATTTCATCTTTTGTTTCAGTAGCTCCAGATCTTTCAGATGGACCTCTTATGGCCAATGCAACATTTGGACACATGTGTTTTTGTTTCAGACAAAGCCTTTGTCTCTGTTTTGTATTTCCAGGGGATTGCATGGGCTTTGCATTTGTTTTGTTGATTCAGCTTCTCCAAACCAAAGTTCAAAGGAAGGAATGCAATCATGGAAAACAGTCAAACCGTTCCTACCGAGTCATTTAATATGATGGTGACTATATTAAAACACCCTCACAGCTTCAGATAACTGCATATTCTGTAGATTTCTGTCTGTAAAGGGTGGAAAAACTGTTAATGACAACATGCCATGAACTAGGGGCCCGGTTTAGCCAGTATTGCTACTGTTAAATAAAACTAAATCTACTACAAACAATTGTCACTGACTGAAATAAAGCTGAAAAAGAAAGTTTTATTAGATGAAAAACGGCAACTAAGAAAAAATTTGAAATGTTGCCTTGGTTTGAAATAAAATAAGTTGAAGTTAAAGTGTTAAATTGCAAAGACTAAAATGGAAATAAAAATAAAGCTAAATAAAAATATTTAAAAACTAATAAAACTGACATAAAATTACTAAAACTACAATATAAACATAAAAGCTAATTCCAAATATTAATAAATGCTATTATGCCAAAATAGCACTTGGTTACATGTCTTAATAACCACAGTTAATCATGCAGAAATATCCAATAGATCTGGCTATTGATTGTTTTAGTGTGTTTTCATGTACTGTAGTTGGAAATGCACTGATTTTAAAATAACAATAACTGATACATGTCTAACATTAAAACTCTACTTTATCTTTTAAATAAAAAATAAAACGCTATAAACAATTGTTTGGAATACAGCAGGTACATGTAGGCATCAAAACATTGCAGTATTGTACAGTATGAAAAATGGAAATTAATTTTGACATTTACTAAAGATTACATCTAACTGTTTTAAATTATTAGTATTTTTAAAGACTCAATTTGCATGTAGCAATGCTCACAAAAGTATCCATGCACTACAGTGAGCAGAGAGATGTGTGCATGCAAAGCTATTCACTCATGCTTAATATAGTCTCAAATGGCATGAAGGCATCTGTGTTGCTACGCGATGAATAACTTCTAGATCAGCGAAGGCATCTGTTTCTAATCAAGGTACTGAATGAGGCGGTAACTGCACCTTTAAAACAACTCACAACTGTGAGATTAATAATGCGATCTGTGCATTGTGCTTTGATCAGTTGACTCTTCGAATGTGAAATCTCTATTGTGCCATTGAATCCTGCGCATAATGGAAGGCTGGGCCACTCAACGCTTTCCAGACGTCATTGCTGGTAATGTATGTTATTATTAACAAACGCACTCTGTGTAAACACCCTTCCTCTCTCTCTGCCATATTCTCATTCACTGTCTGATGTTTTGATGAACAGAACATTCCACATGTGACTGTTTTGTTTGTGTGCTTTTTTCCCTTTTGTACATTTTGCTTATCAGACTGTTCTGCTGTATGAATTGATTGATGATGCAAAGCAAAGATTAACATGATAAAACCCAAAGAGATCTTGGAAAACCACCTGAAAACGTCATGAAATTCCTGCTCTACCAGCTTAGACCAACTTGGACTTCTGTGCTCACGCAGACTGGTTTATGCTGGTTTAGTACTGGTCTCACTGGTGGATCAGTATAACTCAGAAAGCAAAACTAAGCAAGTTTTGAAGGACAGTCTTCCTGGATGAACTAGTTAGTGTAAAGGAATGAAGAAAAAAGTACACTAGCAATCAAAAGTTTGGGGCTGAGAAAGATTTTTATAGACTCTTATTCTTGCTCACCAAGGCTACATTTATTTTTCTGAAAACAACTGTGAAACTCATTTCTTTCAACACACAGATGCAGAAACAAACATGTGTATGTTTGTAGAGTAATTTACAACAGCTTCCAACGTTGCTCAACCAATCAGAATCAAGGACTGGAACTATCTGTTTTAGAACTGATATTTTAAAACAAACCCCACAACAAATAAATAAATAATAATAAATTAATAAAAAATCTCTTCATATAAACAAACTAAGTCTTTGCCTGTGGTCTTTCCATTGGAAATTAGAGGTAACCACTGTATTTTAATCACAATACAAACAGAGATGCTTCATACATGCAGCATACATAGTTTTTAATCTAAATTAGACTGTATAATTTTGAAATTTGAAGCAAACACGGAATGGTCTGACTTTTGCTTGATCCTACACTATACTTGAAACTATACCACACAAAACAAAATCAGCAGACGGGCTACATGAGAACACAAATTCACTCTGAGATCTCAGCTGATTTGAATCAAATTTGTATCGATTTTTTACTGGATCAGGGTGCACTGTTACATCCCTAAACAGTACTGTAGTAGATTATAAAAATATATATTTAATAAATATTTGCAAGCTACAATAGTGTTAATAGTGTGTTACGGGCACCAACATGCCATGCAAGTGACCAGCATCATACGCAACATGGACAAGAAAAACCCCTACAATGACACTGTACCCTTGTACTCAGTGTTAGGCATCTCTGTTAGCAAAGATAAGCAAAAAAAAAAGAGAAGAAGGAACCTTTATTCTGGTGCTGGCTCTCATCTCTCCTCCTCTCCAGCTCCTTGCGGTCATAATTGAGGCGCTTCAGGCACATGATGCCATAATGCAGGCTCACCCTGTGGGGTCAAAAGGTCACAAGGATCAAGAGAGAGGTTGCGGGGCTATCTAAATTCATTAGGATACGCTACCCTGACAAACTGTTACAAGAGCTGACCCCAGGCCCATTAGAGACTAGGAAAGGCCCTAAGACACACACCTGCACCATCAGAATAACTGATTGGCATTAGATGGAATGAGATTAGGAATGATAAAGAGAAGGAATAATGAAGCGTGTGACAGCATTTAACAGATGGGGAGAGGGAGTCAGAAAATACCTGTGGAAACTGTCCACCATTTTCAGCTGCCCACGCAGCTCTTTCTTGGTCAGATGGTCCAACATGCGGGCATCCACCAGTGACTCCATGAAGTAGCTCCTGTACTGAGGCAAACCCAGACTGGGCAGCCAATCATTGCCCACCCACTCATGGTTCATATCTCCATAAGCCAGGATCTACCACAAAGGAAGGCCAAAAAAACATGCTTTCTATCACAACTGTATTCCAGTTCATTCATTACAATGTGTATTTGATGCTTACAAATCCAAACTTTAAGGCTTAAAAATAAAGTTCTGGGCCAGTCACTTGCCTTATTGGATTAGCACTATATCTTCCTTTTTTATCATAAGTTCATACATTTTTATGCCTAGCATAAAACAGTGTTGTTATTGTTGACAAAAGCTAAAACTAAAAATATTAAAATCATTTTGCGTAACTGAAATAAAGGAATATATATATATATATATATATATATATATAACATAACTAAACTAAGATTCATATTTAATAGAAAATAAATAAATTTTATTTAAATTTTAAATAAATATGAAATAACAAACATATTATTTAAAATGTAAAATTGTAAACAACATTGCATTATTTTAACATTTTATTTATTTTATTTTATTTTATTTTATTTATTATTATTGAATATTGGTTTAAAATTTGGAAAATCAAAAATTTTAAATCTGAAATTTAAATGAATAAAACAGACACATTTATATTTTTTGGTCTTGAGGCCAGAAAAAAATCCTTACTGTTGATCTCTGACCTACCTTCCATTTATCAAAAAGGAAACAGCAGTTAAGTGATTCTATGTGATTTTGATCCGAATACACACTTCATTTACTCTTAAAGATAATTTAGTCTCAACTATCTGATGGCACCAACAGTTTGAAAGTGTTTAATGGACGTATTGACGTTACTCACCTGATCCCAGCTAATCTCTTTCAGCTCCTTGTGTGCGGAGGTGATAGCATGATAAGAGAGAGGTGAGGAAGAGGAGATAAGGAACGCAGCAGACGGGCAGCAGGAAAGACACATCGATGGACAGGAAGAGGAAAGAAGAATGAAGAGGGAAAGCAGGAAGAGAGGTACAAAGGGAGGAACAGTTTGTTAGTGACCGGGTCATTAGTTGGAAGCAGTTCACACTGAAACAGAAAAAAGAGGGAAAGTTGAGGATGTTCAACGCTACAGCCTAGCCAGACACACAGAGGGGGAGAGAGAAAGAGAGAGACACATCAACACATGTCCGATCACTCCACTCTCTCCTCGTGCCGCCTCTCATACTGTCCACTAGGGGGCAGAGCGCTTTACAATCCAACACTCCTGGTGTTTTTTTATAGAGATGAAATTTACTTTTAAAAAACTGGGGGGGGGGGGAGATGCAGGACAGTCTAATTAATACAGAAAATATTCACAAAATGAATATCGGTTCCAATGCAGTAAAACATCAAAAACGGTCAGAAGTGCAGTCGTTGGTGGGTAAGGGGTTTTGTGTCAATATTCAGTAATCTAGTCAGGCATCAACAAGTACTGACAGAATGCAAAAAGTGTGGCTACTAACTGGTTTGGTTGCTGCGGTCAGGGACTCCATCTCAGCGTGGGTCATCCACACATTACTGGTTGACTGTGGTAAGAAATGAAAACAACACAATCATGATTACTGTTTATTAGTATTGTTTGGTAAGGTGAAAATGTCTATGATCACACAGGAAATCAGGGATTCAGACTCTAATGTTTAATAAGAACAACAAAGTCATTTTATGATATAAAATGAATACAAAATATTCATGATGCTGTACTCTTTCTAGGCCACTAATTACAAATAAATAAAGTAAATATGTAATACTGATCATGTGACTTTTTGATCATTCTGTAATCAAGTTGGGGAATATGAGTTCATACAGCTCAAATGCTGCTGTCAATAAATGAAAAAAAAAAAAAAGAAGGAAAACATTGCAATTTGACATTTACACTACCTTTCAAAAGTCTGAGGTATTTTTATAGTATTTTTCTTTTTTAAAGGAATTAATACTTTCATTCAGCAAAGGACGTATTAAACAGGAAAGACAGCTAAGACTTTTACATTGTTATAAAAAATTGTTTCAAATAAATGTTATTTTGAACTCTTTAATATATTATAATCAAAACAGTTATTCTAAAATAATATTTCACAATATTACTGTTTTTACTGTATTTTTGATCAAATATGTAAATGCAGCCTTGGTGAGCATAAGAGACTTCTTTCAAAACCATTTAAAAATCTTACTCACCCCAAACACTTGAATGGTAGTGTATTTTCATTTTTCATTTGAACTTTTCACTTAATTTTTTTTGCTGATAATATAATGTGTAATAAAACTAAATTAAATAAAATGATAAACAGAGGTATTTTAATTGTGATCTCAGTTTTTGGACCCCACTGTATAATTATTAAAGAATCCTCCTCTTTTATGGTGCATTTAGCATATGTAAGTGTGTGTGTGTGTGTGTGTGTACCTGTTTCTCTATTCAGGTGGGGACTTAAACCTGAAGACACACATACTGATGGGGACTCGTGTCACGGTGGGGACCTAAATTGAGGTCCCCACAGGTAAACAAGCTAATAAATCACACACAATGAAGTTTTTTGAAAATCTAAAAATGCAGAAAGTTTCCTGTAAGGGGTAGGTTTAGGTGTAGGGCAATAGAATATACAGTCTGTACAGTAGAAAAAGCATTACGCCTATGGAGAGTCCCCACAAGGATGGAAAACCAGACGTGTGTGTGAGTGTGTGTGAGCGTACGGAGCGTGTGCTGGCCGGGGCCGAGGGGCTGGTCAGGGACACCATCTCCTGAATGGCCAGTCTCAGTTTGAGGCGGTGCAGAGGGTTACTGATGCCGATCTCTCTCTGGATCTCTGTGTCTGACAGGTTAGCCATGATGGCTCCACTCTTCACGTTAGCACGACAGGCTGCCACGTACCATGCCGGCATGCCCACCCACAGCTAAAAGAGAGAGAGAGGTGACCTTTAGGAAAGCACAAAACAAAAAAAGTGCTAACAGGAAGCGCCTTTTCTCAGGACATCAAAGTTACAGAGAATGCAAGTAGATAGTCTGAAACAATAATGCCATATTTTTAAACATAATAGCACATATCAATGTAAAACTAATCAAGCCACTTTCTATCCATTGCAACGCTCAGATATGGAGTCATACTTCCAGCCAGGAGACAACAGTGGGTCCATCCCAAGATGCAAAGGGTAGCCCCTGTCGGCATGCCTCCTCCAACAGTTCATGCCTAAAGGAAAGGGAGAGATGTATATTCAGTACAAGGAATAAGAAACAGAGTGACAAGAAAGACTACACAAGAGTAGTTAGAGTAACATTACTTCTTCTTGCTGCGACGGTCCTTGTCCACCGGACCGGCCATCTTAGTGAGTCCGAGGGGATCCACAGAGCCCAGGTCATCTGAGGGGGTCGAGGCTACAGGAGGCACAAAGAGGTTAAGGGCGGCAGTTAAATGAACACTTTACTGCCCATTAAAGGAACATTAAGATGTTGAAAACAGTTTATCCTGATGCAGTTATCAATAACGCAAATTTGCAATGATTACCATTTTTACATTGTTATATAATAATATTTGGTAATCAATTGCATACTACAGATATAGTTTAGAGGGCTTGTTTAGAAACCAGATCTGTTTCTTGAGCAGCAAATCAGCATATTAGAATGATTTCTGAAGAATCATGTGACACTGAAGACCAGAGTAATGATGCTGGAAATTCAGCTTTACCATCACAGGAATAAACTACAACTTAATATGTGACTCTGGACCACAAAACCAGTCTTAAGTGTCAATTTTTAAAAATTGAGATTGATAGTTCTCCTGGAATCTGAGGGTGCAAAAAAATCTAAATATTGAGAAAATCACCTTTAAAGTTGTCCAAATGAATTATGTTCTTAGCAATGCATATTACTAATGGTAAGAAATTTACAAAATATCTTCATGCAACACGACCTTTACTTAATATCCTAATGATTTTTGGCATTAAAAAAATCGATAATTTGGACCCATACAATCTATTTTTCTCTATTGCTACAAATATACCCCAGCAACTTAAGACTGGTTTTGTGGTCCAGGGTCACATATATTAAAATAAAAAGATTTTATTAATAAAAAATATTTTTAATAAAAATTAAATTTTTATAATATTTCACAATATTACTGTGTTTGCTGTATTTTTTGATCAAATAAATGCAGCCTTGGAAAGCATAAGAGAACACATCTTACCAAGCACAAGCTTTTAAATGCTAGTGTGCATACTGCATATATAAATCATACAGTTTTTCTGTTCCAGGAGAATGAACCAAAAATAGTGATTTTTGTCAAATCAAATGCTCTCTGATATGTCTCTGAGCCCTTTGATATGTCCCAAGCAAACAAATGGTTTCATTAGGAACAAGTCAGCAATTTCTAAGGAGCTTTAAGGAACGTTTCCAGAGAGTTTAAGCATATCCCTCTGATTCTGTACAAGTGATAGTTATGTTGTCAAGCACTTTTTTGTTTTTAAACGGATAGTTCACCCAAAAATGAAAATTCTGTCATTAATTACTCACCCTCATGTTGTTCCAAACCTGTAAGACCATCTTCAAAACACAAATTAAGATATTAATCTCCCCCCGAGTCGCCATCTGCCGTCAAAAATATCTTAATTTGTGTTCTGAAGTTGAACAAATGTCTTCCAGGTTTGGAACGACATGAGGGTGAGTAATTAATTACAGTATTTTCATTTTTGGGTGAACTATCCCTTTAAGTATTTTTTTAAGTTAGACTCACCGAGAGATGCTGACTCGCGTCCAGGCTGACCCATTCGGACCTTATCCTTCTTCCCAAAGAGCCGGCCGATGGAAGACTTGATGCTTTTCTTTTTGCTGGCCTTGTGGAGGGAGTCCTGGCTACTGTTTGAGCTGCTGCCATCAGCGGAGAGGCTGGAATCCACAGAGAGAGACAGGGAAAGGTCACTTAAAAAAGGCTGAAGTGTGAAGGGAAAGACATTTTGTACAGTGCAATCTCAGTCCTATGTAAAGATGGATTTCAGGCTGGGCCTTTTAATGCACCTGCGAAACTCGCGACTGTCATCCAACATTGCACCAGGGTGAGTGTGTGTCATCCTGTCCAATCGCAGTGCACGAGGGGTGGGAGGAGGGGTGGAATCCAGAAGGGCCAGGGACCTGTCGTCATCTTTGTTGTTCTGATGGGCAGAATGGAGTCAGCTGTTTGCACATTTATTCAGTGTGTGATAGCAATGCTTGTGAATAATCACACACACACTCCTACCTGTCTGTCTGTCTCGCGCGCTGGGGAGTGGGGCAAGCGGGGCGTTGAGTGCCCGGAGCTGGGTGGAGAGGGCGATGCCAGGGTGGAGGATGTGAGGGATGGGGGGATGAAGCCACGGCCTGTGCTGTCCCGTCCCAGAGAGGTCGGGGGGACTGGAGGGCCATCCAGAGCCACGCTGCTGACTCTGCTCTCGATTTCTTCAGCACGAAGCTCTGTGCTCTCCTTCTCTTCCTGAATCAGCCTGAAGAAAATATGAAGGGAGGGTAAGACAAAGGCTTCTGTAGGTATCATGAGGCTAAATTCAAGACTTTTTAAAGGCGTGTTCACACCAAAAATGATATCTATAAATATAACTATACGTATAACTATATTAGCATTAACAATGGACGATACTGTTCTTTTTATCATAAGCTTGCTTTGCAGTTTTGTCATCTACCATTTTAAATGCCTGAGCTCTTTAAAGTAAGATGGATTCTGGTTGGCTGTCAAATATAGTTATAGTTATTGTCCTTGGTGTGAAAGGTGTAAACCTTTTCAAAGACCACCTAAATGGAAATAGCTATCATATTTTTATTTAACATATTTTAAATTCCTAGGGAATACACATATGGTAACAAATGGAAACTTACAAACTCAAGCTCTTCAGTGCCACTAATAGAGCATAAAATACAAATTTACCTTAAATCTACTTAAATCCAACACAAGTGCTGTATTACAACATTAAAAATTAATACAAATATGAAAAAAAAAACACTTATGGCTCCAATTTCAGGCCTTGAATTTAAAAAAAAACTATATATTTTTTTTTAATAAAATACTTTTTTATATTTACAAAATCCAACGGACAGAGAGAATGAAACAAAGAGAAATAAACCAAACTTTAGGTTGGTAAATGTCCATCAATCTACTAGTTAGTTAGTCAGTGCTTACTAGTCTGTTCTAAAAAAAAACCCACAAGTATGAAGTTAGTAATTTTTTGTTGTTTTTTTGAAAGATATTAATACTTTTATTTAGCAAGGGTGCATTAAATTGATCAAAAGTAACAGTAAATATTTCTATTTCAAATAGATGTTGTTCTTTTGAATGTTAGAAGAATCATGTTTTTTTCACAAAAATATTAAGCAGTATAGCATCTTTGCCATCACAGAAATGAATTACATTTTAAACCACATTTAAATAGATAAACCATTAATTATATTTATCTATGTACATTTACATATATTGCCGTGTGTAAAACTTCCAATCAGGGTGAGGTGAACTCAAAACTAGCAGCGATTTCTTTCTGAAAATACTTTCATGCACAGAGGTTCCCTGCCATATACTCTCCTTATCGAGTGTCTCTTCTGCTGTTTCCCATTAACCTCCCTTTCTGAGCACTCTCCATTTCAAATGTCTTTCCCATTAAATTAAAGTTTATTTTTCAAGCGGTCTCAAGGTTCCTCTGTCTCGAGTAAACTCACTTAATCTCTTTGTTGATGGCCTCCAGCTGCTCCTGCAGCATGATAGCGAGAGTCTGCACATCTGTCTGGCCGCTTGGTGAGAGCAGCTCCGATCCGAAGAGCGTCTCACGATCCTCTTCATCATCAGAACACCTGTCCTCCACGCCGCCCTCGAACCCAGTGCCCAGCAAAGCTCCGCTGTCCCAGTCGCCATACTGCACATGAGAAAGGTAAGAAGAGACTAGTTTAATTTGACATTAAGCCATTTTTAGTCATTTATTAGCAGGTTCATACAAAGATGTTCTCACTTTGCTAGTGTCCTCCCTTGCCCCGCCCCAGCGTCCACGATGAGCCCGTCTGACCACGCCTCCTGTGCCTGTGTTTCCATAATGATCTAGGTGGGTGGTGGAGCCAGCAGGAAGTGATCCACCTCCCTGAGAGTACCTCAGCTCCAGAGCACTTCCTGGCAGAGACCTAATAGAGACACACAGGAGGCCACAAAATCAAAACTGCCCCTATTTATGGTCAGTGTTTGCCCACTTTTCACATAAAATCATCCTGCCCTATGTTTTTCCTTCAATAAATATTTTGTTAAACTCAGAAATAAAAATACTGTTTATAAGTTTGTGGCCAGTAAGGTTTTGTAATGTTTTTCATAATTTGAATGTTAAAGTAAAAAGAGTAATATTGTGAAATATTATTAGAATTTTAAATAACTTTTCTATTTTAAAATTGATTTCTATAATTTAATTCTGTAATTTTACCCTGTGATGGCAAAGCCGAATTTTCAGCTGCATTTACTCCAGTTTTCAGTGTCACATGATGCTTCAGAAATCATTATAATATGCTGATTGGATGCATTTCTGATTATTATCAATGTTAAAAACAATTGTGCTGCTTAATATTTTTGTGGAAACCAGGATACTTTTTTTTTCAAGGTTCTTTGGTAAAAAGAAAGTTCTTTTAGAAAGAAAGACTTTATTTGAATAGTAATATTTTGTAACATTATAACTTTACTGTCACTTTTGATCAATGTATTAATAGTAGTATTAATTATATTTAAAAAAAATCTTACTGAACCCAAGCTTTGAATGTTACATACCGAAGTAAAACTGATTGTGAATGTCTTATCATGGCAACGTCAGCATAAAGAAGGAATGAAGCAGTCACATACTTTGACATAAATGACTTACTGGTCTTTTAAAAGAAGACAGCAGAAATGTTATGCGTCTTACCGTGAGTAAGAGGAACCTGGTCTTCCTCTCAGCTGGTCCAGCTCTAGTTGAAGCCTCTCCAGCTCTGCAATCAGTTGATCCTGGGAGGAAAAAATATATTAGTATCAGATAATGTAGCCATCTGGACAAAGGTCAATTGAACAGACCTGTATTTTCTTTTCTTTTTTTACAAAAGCATTATAGTTTAAAGAGAAAAATACCTTGTTCGCTAAGAGATCATCTTGGATCTTCTTCATGTTAGCGAGTTCCTCAGAGAGAGCGTTCTGTAACACATTACACCAGATGCTTACATATAAATTCATTCAGTTGTAAGGTTTTCTTTTATCCAAATTAATCTTGTGTGTTCCTTGGGAAACCCATGACAGTGGCATGGTTAGTATCATGGTAGGATGGGTCACAATGGAGAAATACCTGATCAGTCAACCAACTAGTCAGGTGTGGTTCGCTAGTTTAGATTATAATTTTTTTTATTTTTTTTGGTTTTGATATGGTTTTGCTTAAATTAGCATACCATCTGAGTGTGCCATGTTTAGCCGTTCGCTAGTTTGTAAGTCAATACCAGAGGGATATCAGTGGTTCAACCGTAATTTTATGAAGCTACGAGAATACATTTTTGTGCGCGAAGAAAAAAAAAAACAAGCCACAGTGCGTCCGGGTTCTACGTTAGAACGCCGGCTCTTGCAGCTAGTTTCCAAGCAGAGGAATGCACACACATGCGTCATGGTACTCTCATGAACACGCATCGAAGTCTGACACGGAAGAGAAGAAATTGTTGAATAAAGTCTTTTTTTGTTTTGTTTCTTTGCACACAAAAAGTATTCTCGTAGCTTCATAACATTAAGGTTGAACCACTGATGTCACATGGACTATTTTAATGATGTCCTTACTACATTTCTGGGCCTTGAGCATGTCAGTTGTGTTGTCTATGCAAGGTCAGAAAGCTCTCGGATTTCATAAAAAATATCTTAATTTGTGTTCCGAAGATGAAGGAAGGTCTTACAGGTTTGGAACGACATGAGGGTGAGTAATTAATGACAGAATTTTCATTTGCGAGTGAACTATCCCTTTAATTCTTAACAAAAATCAAATAATCAGTAATAATAATTAGCTATAAAACAATGAATAAAAATAATTACTTAAAATTATAAGCAGAAAAAATATAGGCAATATTTTATTATTTTTCTATGACGTTCTAGACCTAGAAATCATACTTTTGAAATTTCCTCATATTTACATGACCTTCAGATCCCTGAGCATCTTGTGTTTTTAAAACAGTATGCTGGGTTAAAAATAGCTTTCCTAACTGTTAAAAATGCATCTTGAGACTTGCGCTTCTTCAAACTGTTTTTGAACATGCCTTTTGTAAATGGCCTCTTACAAACACATCCAACTGTGCTCAGAAGAACCAGAAAAAGCATAATTATACTTCGTCGAAACTGATTGGTTAACTACAGTGGTTGTTCAGGCATCCTACAACTAGTAGATTTTGAAAATATGTGGTTTGGCACATTCCTAGGCCACTCCAGTCTCACGTCTTCTGTTTCTGACATTAAGCGCAAATTATGTTTCAGCCATTTATCACGGACTCTCTGATGAGAAACGCACTGAGCATGAAACACCTGCTTTTGTGCTGAAATAATGAGGGAGGACACATAGAGGAAGCCTGGAACTCCTATTAGACACAAACATAATTGAGGCAACATCTGGATTTTTGAAGCAAACGTCAAAGATGTGGTGACATGTCAAGGCCATTTTTCTGTTTTCTGGATGTGTATGCAACGTTGTCAAGGAAATCTAATCTGAAATTGTGGAGGATCACACCTTCTCCTCCAGGGCAGCCATTCTCTCCTTCAGGTGCAGCTGCAGTCTCTCATTGGACTCTGACAGAAGCTTGTCCACCGTGTCAGAGAGACGCTTGTTGTGTTCGTCATTCATCCGCTCCCTCTGCCTCGCCTGAAGGAGGGGAGTGAAAAAGAGAGGGAAAAGTCACGGAAAGAGAAAAATGGATGATGACTTTTGAGTATATACTTGACAAACAGTGAATGAAAGATATGTGAGATTGATGAGAGATTACGCTGTGTGATTTCATGACTGTTTTGATTCTTATTAGTATATTTTGCTCCCACCAGATGGGGGTCCACTACAAGAAATGTGTTTCTTAGATCAGTTTTTTACAAGCTAGAAGTCAACTTTAAATATAAATCGACTGTATAAACCACTTGTTTTTTAGAATATGAAAATGTAAAATGCTAAAAATGTTTTTATTTTTTTATTTTTCCACATGTGCTCATATGTATTCATACATCTACCTGTAAAATTGTTTTCAGATGCACCAGATGAGTTTTTTTTTTTATTTTACCTGTATTTGAAATATACTTTAACATATTTAAATATTTACATACAAGTACATTTTAAATATTTACAATATTTAAAATATAATTAAGCATTTTAAAATCAACATATTTATCAAATGTACTTTTTTATTTCAAAAGAATTACAGGTTGCAGATGTTAGCTCATTGAGAAATTCATAATGTAACATTTGTGAATCAAACAAAAAATTATATTTTCGCTTATGTCATACTCAATGTTTCTGCATTTGTATTTTAATTTCCGAATAATCAGGTTTTTTAATGTGTTAAAGTCCTTGCACACTGAGTCCGAAATTCTCATCTGGAATTTTGGCACGCTAAAAAACAAACACGACCTTGTGTCAATCACGTTTACACACTGCCTCCAAAACATTCGTCCGTCATAAAAAAATTTGTATCGGGTTCAATTTTCTGCATTTTTCGCATCCGTAGCAAGCAGAGGTGTTTGTGCGTGACAAATTTTTTGGACAAAAAAATGCATACAAAAATTTTGGTCTCAGTGTGCAAGGACCTTTACTCTAAAAGCCCATTCAACGTGAAAATACTTCACTACATTTGAGAGTAACATGCTGAACAAATGAAAAAATGAGAGGATGAGTCACCCTCTGTAGCTCCTGATTTTTCTCTTCAAGTTGTGCCTCCAACTGTCTCAGTCTCTCCTCAAAGTTGCCATGACGCTCCTCCGCCTAAACAACAGAGTAAGGATAAAATGCATTTTAACATCGTTTGGACCTGTTCTCAGTTTGAAACGAGTTAATAGCACAGCACCTCAAACAGATCTGAACCTGACAGCACACACCTTGTTGAGTGCCGCCACCCTCTGGGCGAGCTGCGCCTCGATCTCGGGCAACGTCTCGGCCCTCTGGAGGGTTTGCTGCAGCTTCTGTTTAGCATCATCTAGACGCTCCTGGAGCTGCCTGTTCTTCTCTTCACTCTGAGTGACAGAACAATACAGAACACCATAATGAACACATTCTCTTCAGGAAAAATAGCGCTTTGTTTTTGGTGGAGACCTGGTGAAAACACAATGGAACTTCTTTTTGTCAGAAATGAACTAAAAGAAAATAATAAAGAAATAAAATTATGAACAAAAATCAGTTAAACAAAAGTTTAGTCATTACGGTCTCTATAACCAGTGATCGTTTCGATATGTGCGAACAGCAAAAACCAACGAGTCCAGACATATCATTTCAAACAGATTTTAAATTCTTCAATTACAGACTTCAAACCACAAGCCTTTAAAATAACAAAATAGATTCACTTAGATTTAAATGCAAACAGCAATTTAGGAGCAATAATACTGTCATGTGGTTCCTTTGCTAAGAATGTCTAAATTTGCAGTGCATCTCTATTTACTGTGAATATATGTGAATAATCTCCTATTGCAGGATTTGTTTAACTTAAAGATTTGACAGGAAAAGGCTTTGTACAAATATAAACAAATTGGAATGAATAGCTTTAATCAGATGCAAAAAAAAAAAGAATATAAATTTCAAGAAACATTCATCTGTGATAATAAAATAAAAGTTTTTTTTTATTAATCAGAATATCAATCAGTTTACATGTCCCCATTCATAACCATTACATTTTACATTTTAATAGGTTACATGGAATTAAATAAAAATGTTTTTTTTTAATGAAATTTTGAATCATTTTTATTTAGTAAGGATGAATTAAATTGAAGGTGACAGTAAAGCACCATCTGAGCATCTGAGCACCATAAATATATTCAAATAGAAAACAGTTATTTTAAATTGTAATAATATTTTGGTCATATATATTTTTATAACAGACTTTTGGTCAAATCAATTTAACCTTGGTGAGCATAAGGGCATTTATTTTATAACCATTTAAAAATCTTACCAACCCACAACATTTGAATTATATTTAATATAAACCTTTAAGTTAAAATCATTGAATTCAGCTTTTATCTAAACAAAAATATCACGTTTTTACATTTTATGCTTTTTTTCCTATGAAAAAAAAAAATCTAAATTATTTAGCCCTGTAAAGCTTGAATAGATTTATGAGAAAAATCATAGTTTGATGCTGTGGTTAGCAACAAAAAAATCTAGGCCTATTTGTTGACCAATAATCTGAATATTGGAGGAGCTTATAGTGGCTCTCCATGGTGGTTATAGCCCTGATACTTCAAAGTGTTAAAATATGAAGGATTTCTTGAAAATTCATAAAACATAAACAGCTTCAGGCGCAAATGGTGCCATACCCTGAGAACAACCCCCAGAGACTCCTGTTGATGAACACGCTGTTAAATGTTCCTCCAATAGTTACACCTTTCATGTGTGTCTGTACATGATTTTTCTTTTGTACCTGTCTGTATAAAGACTCTTTGCTGGCAAGCTCGTTCTCCAGCTTGTCTTTGATGTCATGGAGAGAGGTTGCCTCCCTCTGGGCACTGAGGTACCTACAGACAAAAACACACACGGTGAGGATCTGCAGGGCGCTTAAGAAATCAAAACTGCGACTCTATCTGTGTCATTCCAAAGTGCGGTCATACCATACGACAAAACAGCTGTGAGATCTGGTCTAGTTTACCTGCGCTCTAAGGTGGTAATTCTTTCCTCCATGTCCTCTCTTTGACACAGCGCCTGCGGTTGAGGGGGTGGAAAAATTGGGGGATTAAACAGAGAAAACGGCAAAAAGAATATGAACAACATATGGTTAACTGATTGCAGAGGCACAAACGCACACTAAACGATCACAATTAGACCATTCAGTAACATTATTACAGTTGGGCGTCTGTCTAGAAAGCACCGTAACTGTTTACTTCAAACGGAGCTGACTATAAACAGTTACTGCGAAACCAAAAGAGCTGTATCGAATATTACATAATTGCTGTGAGGGAGGAAGACGAGGCGATGAAAGACGAGCGTAGCGAAAAGAACGAAAGGAAAAACCCCCTTCACTCGCCATTATCGAGACTGTACTTTATGACAGTGGAAGCCGATTATAAGCAAAAATCTGCTCAAGGCATCCAACGTAAATAGGACGCCAAGACAGCACGGTAGCTACCGGCAATTCCGGAAAATTCCATAAGTAGCAAGTCGGTGACATGAAACGGGCATCGCTGCCAAGTTGGCAAGTCTTTGTGTTACCGCAGGAGAATACAGCGTGCTTCTATTATACAGAAAATTAGACTTCTTCCATGAGGAATGTCAGATAGACAGCTGATTATTTTGTTGGCGGTTTGATTGATCTCGCTCTGGCTGACAGGCACACCCATCAACAACTAGAGCACTTTACCAGCAATTAATCACTGCGTCGTGGCAGGAAACCCTTCTAAATAGGAAGGGAGGCGGGATAACAGCAAAACCATAGTTGCGTGACATAGGGCTCTTGATTTTGTTTTGAAGCACTCTCGATGAGAACTTAACCTCTGACCCACCTCTTTCACGTCCCTCTGAAGCTTCTGATTGGCTTCCTCAGATTTAGCTAATTCCCTCCTGGCGGTAGTGAGCTGCTCCTCGATCTCTCCAACCTGCGCATGGGAGACAAGGCTCAGACATTAACATGTGCGCACGAACACATGCAAACACAAAACCGAGCCAATGAAACTTGGATGCGTTCCAGTAGCCGTTTCTCCCTCTGTCGTTTCTTTTTTTTTGTGCACTTGGGGTTGCTGCGTACATCCACCAGAGGGCAGCAGAATGTGACACAGTCTTTCGCTCAGCATCTCCTCTCATTCTGTATCTCTATGGCAACCATAGGAATGCCAGGCTAACTGGAACCTTCTCATCCAAAATGTGTCAGTAGCTTTGAGTGTGTCATGCTGTAGGTCTTCTCCCACCCCGTCTGTCCCGTATTTCTGTCCTGTGTCTGTGAACATTATATGCATCACACACATACACTTACAAGCTCTGTTTCAAAATCCTAACCATCATGAAACCTGTCATAAGTCACTGATTTGGACACTCCATACAGGCAAGAGCTCTGCGGTTAGCATATCATAACATGCAAACATTACCATTCAAATGTTTAGGGTCAATACATTTTTTTGTGTGTGTGTGTTTGTTTTTTAAAGAAATTTATATTTTATTCAGCAAGGACTCAATGGTTACACTTCAGAATAGGGAACGCATATTCACTATTAAAGGGATAGTTCACCCAAAAATGAAAATTCTGTCATTTATTACTCAGTTATTAAGTCGTGATTTTTGTTTTGTTTTGTTTTAACAATACCCTTACTACGTTTCACGAGTTCGCACTTACGTATATTCAGATTTAGCAAATAGTAAGCATATTTGGCGTGCTGTCTTGAAGAGAACTCCCCCCATCCCTAGCATGGGATGAGAATAGTTTAAGAGTTAGGCTGTTGTAGGACAGAGGTGAGTTGGCTGTGTGTATATATACATATCATGATAATTAAGTTGATCAACTCCTGAACCTCGTTAATAAAACATCATTTCTGGACCTGGGAACGTTTCAGTTGCATTGCTGTCTATGGAGGGTCAGAAAGCTCTTGGATTTCATCAAAAATATCTTAATTTGTGTTCTGAAGATGAATGAAGGTCTTACGGGTTTGGAACGACATGAGGGTGAGTAATTAATGACAGAATTTTCATTTTTGGGTAAACTAATCCTTTAATTAAACTGCTAATTTGCTGCTTATTTATAGTTAGTAAGGTAGTTTTTAAGTTCAGGTATAGAGTACGATTAAGGTATGTAAAATATAGTCACGCAGAATAAGGCCTTTATTTTTAGTACTTAATAACTTATAGTATTTTATAAGTACTAATAAAAGGCCAGTATGCTAGTAATTTGAATGCTAATAAGCATCTAGTTAATAGTGAGTCCTTCAAATAAAGTGTTACCACAAAAATATTAAAAAGCAACTGTTATTAACTGATAGTGATAGTTTCTTGAGCACCAATTTAGCATATTACAATGAGTATGTTTACATGGACATCAGTAATCGAATTATTTACCTTATTCTGAATAAGACAATATTACAATTAAGGTGTTTACATGAGTCGACTTATTCCTTTCATGTTCCCGTTTTACATGTTATAGTACATAGATCAATTAATGGCACACATTTTACGTGGGCGGATCTGCCCTTTCATTCGGCAACATTTCATTCATGCCCCCGCGACAAACTCATAGGCACTGGATGAGAGTACGAAGTAAGGACTGGTGGGAGAGAGTTGTTTTAATGCAATTTGATGACGCCAAATGGAAAGAAAACTTTTGCATGTCTCAGAGACCATTTGTAAGAGCCATGATGTCAAACAGTTGACAGCTGCCGTGTGTGTATCCTGGCGCAAAAAGAGGAAAAAGTCCTACATGATTGTAATAGCGTGATTAAGGTGTGTACATGTCTACAGTATGTTGCACTTTGATAATGCGACTAAAATAGGAATACTCCACATGTCTTAATTCAATTTGTATTTACCTCGAGTATGATTAAGGTAATCAAAAATCTCTGTTTACATGGTAGATTCTTAGTCAAGAGTATTGTCTTAATCGTGTTAATATCGGAATACTGTTGTCCATGTAAACTGGAGACTGCTGAATGATGCAGCTTTGCATCACAGGAATTACTTTTAAAATATATTAAAGTAGAAAACATTTTTTAAAATAACTATTATTTTAGTAATATTTCAGAATATTACTGCTGTTACAGTATTTTTTATTTATTTATTTATTTTTTGTGTGAGTGTGTGTGTCATTTTCAAAAAATGCAGTCTTGTTGAGCATAAAAGACTTCTATCAAAACCATTAAAAACATCGACCCCAAACTTTTCAGTAGTGTACATATATAGGCAAAATAGCTGAAATAATACTATATATATATCTTGAATTTATTTTTAAGGCAGGGGTGTCCAATCCTGCACGTTCCTGCAGAGTTTAGCTCCAACCCAAATTAAACACACCTGAACCCAGAAAATCAAGAGTTTTCAGTATTCCTAGAAACTTCCAGACCAGTATGTTGGGGAAGGTTGGACACCCCTGCATTATGGTTCTGCATTCTCTCTTTGGCTAGAATTTGGCTTCCTTTTGAATCAACTTGCCTTGTTGAGAGAGTGCCTACGATCCCTTAAAATGCCCGCTCTATAGGCAGCAGTGCAACACTCACCTGTCTGCACATGAGCGCCAGTCTTTCTTTTAACTGTGAAAGCTCTGCTCTCTGTCTCTCTATCTCTCCCTCTCTCTGTCTGTCAATCTCGCCATCATCCAAGATGGAGGAGGGGCCATTCGGGAGCCGCTGTGTGAAAAACAGAGGAACATGAGAAAAAAAAGATTGAAAAGATTCAAAACAATATCCAAATAGTGCTGACTCACCTCTTTTCCATTGTCCAAACCCCGCTCTCTCCTTTTAATCTGATCCCGTAAAGACAGAACCTAAGTATAGCGAACAAATCTAAGCATGCAAGGCCAGCGTGCCACATACAGAGAGAAAAGCAGGTACAAAATATATTGCAAAAGTATGATGTTCACCTCATTTGTGGATGTTTCCAGCTCTTCCTCTAGAACGGCAACTCTCTCTAAAGCCACACGCAATCTCTCACGCACCTGAGGGAGAGAAGAACAATAGAAAATGAATCAACAGGGAGAACCTGTCCAAAAGAATTCTCACCTCTATGAAGAGACGAAGTAATTCTGTAGATGTCTGACTGTTTAAACACTGATATCAGCTTTAAAAACTTCATAATGAACTCATAAAGTGAAATATGAGAAGGTTTCCTCATCAGCTTTATTGATAAAGCTGTGCCTTAAAACAGAATTAATAGGTTATATTTACGGGTCTTGAAGGGACCAAATGAAACTACGTTTGCATCAGAGAAATAATGGCTAAGATTTTGTTATTTCCTTTCACACAAAGCTCTTGTATAGCTTTAGAAGACTTTAAATACAGTGCATGAGTCATATGGGCTACTTTTGTGATACTTTTATGGTGCTTTTTGTCATTTTTGGAGCTTTAGGCCACTGTTTTCATTATGAGCCGGACTACCCAGCACTACCCAATGAAAACAGAAATCAAACAACAGCTGTGTTCAGAAAACTTCAGATTAATCATCATGCTGACATAGTGTAAGACAGTAGAGAGTAGGGAAGGGCTGCTGACCTTTTCGTCCAGGGCTTTATGGTGTTCGAACAGGGACTTGAGGGCCTTGAGTACCTCCACCTCACTGGAGACTCCAGCAGGAGACTGAGCCTGCCTCTTCACCACAGTCATCCTCAGAGAGCGCTCGTGACGAGACACCAGACACTCCAGATGCTCCAGCAGGAGCTAGACAGCACAGGAAAGAAACAGAGAAAGTAAGAATGTAAACTGGGAGACAGGAGCTAGTTATTACTCTTTTTTTACTCTAGTGAACATTTCCCAGAGTAGGACTGACTCCCAGAGAACAGTCTTAGGAGCAGTGTTGGGGGTCACGCATTACAAGTAACGTGAGTTACATAATCAGATTACTTTTTTAAGCAACTAGTAAAGTAACACATTACTTTTTAATTTAGAAGGAAATATCGGAGTTCCTTTTTCAAATAAGTAACTCCAGTTACTTTGTTTCCCATGTCTTGACTGACAGCTCTTGTGTTGCCATGTTGAGAGAAATAGGGAGAAAGTGCAGAGGCGTTGTGTTTGCTGTGTGAGCATGATGTTACTGTTCTAGGGTTAAATATGAACATGTATTTATATTAAAAAAATGGATTCAGTGCTCCTCAAAATGAGTAAAAACATATACAAACCTGCAATAATTCAATTTATTAAATAAGACAAATATCATTTATGTATTTAATCCCATTTTATTGACCAGTGTCTTTGCTACTGATCTTCGATGATTCAATTCAACCATACTAAGCAAAATGGGTTTCATTTTTGTTATTGCTGAATAGTGTTGAACTTTATTCTCCTGCGTCGTATTCCTCATGCAGTTTGTTTGAGTTGCGCCCTCTACTGTACAGGCATGAATTTACATTTCCTTCAGCCTGAGGCGTATTCATTTCACTTTTGGTGTGAAAGGGCTTTTTTATATTAAAAACAAGCAACTAACTGCCCAGATTTAAAAACTAACTCGGAAAAACATAACAAATTACTTTCCATAAAAAGTAACTAAGTAACGTAATTAGTTACTTTTTTTAGGGAGTAATGCAATATTGTAATGCATTACTTTTAAAAGTAACTTTCCCCAACACTGCTTAAGAAAGACTAGTTTTAAAAGTCTCAAACATTAAAGAGGCTACAAAAACTGAATATTTCCACCATTATTCCAAGGAAAAATGGTAATGGATATGGTAAGAGTGGGATATCGCACCCCAGCCAAAACATTTAATTAAAAACAAACATACTAAACACAAAACCACAAACGCATGCAGGGGATATGAAGAGGATGTGATGTCTGTTTCACACGCACAGATTATGGTTATGGAGTTACTGACCCGTGTATTGTTCCTCTCCGCCTTGAGCTCAGCAATCTCCTCTTCTCTCTCCAGCAGCTGCTCCCGACATACATTTAGCTCTTTGGTCAACACTGCAAACTCCTGCTCACACACACAAACACACAAAACAGAAAATCAGCTCTGTTCTGATCTTTACAGGCTCCTAACAATCAACACAAATAAACCAATGAGTGTGTATCCAGTGCAGTGGTCAGCCTGAAATATATTTACGGATCACTCAAACCACACACACATAACACTGAAATAAACACAAACACCACATACATGTGTCCACCGTGTAGTCTGGGATTCAGACAGCCTGCCTACGAACCACCCACAGACTCACTGACCGTCTGAGACACAGTGCATACACACAACTCAAACACACACTTTCTCAATCTGGCAAGCTCTAATCTGATTGGCTGACTTCACACCATTTCACTAGGTGCAAGAGCCCACAGGGTTTATTATCAGTCTGTCTGAAAAGTTGTGTTTGCAGGCTGATACAAGAAGTTTAGCTGCTTTGAAGATGAAATAATCACTGGATTTACCTAGGATTGATAGGTTAGTGATATCAAAACTCTGAAAGATACTATGCATATATATATATTTACCAGGGCTGATATTGTTGACTAAGACTATAACAAATTTGGTTGATGAAATTAAGCAATAGATATATATATATTTGAAAAACTTCAACTTGAATGAAGATTTGAAATGTTTTCTTTGCAACTGACCGAAATAAAATAAGTATTACAATTACTAAAACTAAAAGAAAAATAAATATAAATTAAAGCAAAATATATATAAATAAATAAAAATGAGAAACACATAAAATAACTAAAGCTAAAATTAAAATAAAAAATGAAAGGGCCCATGTTGGTGGATACTGGTCAGATGATGACAACACGACAGATTCACAACCATTATATACAGCATTATTATTATTATTATTATTTAAAAAGAAGTCTCAAACCTTAACGAGGTTACAAAAAACTGAATATTCCCACCATTATTGATATTTCCATTCCATCATTATTTCCACCATTTCCATTATAAGGAAAAATAGAAATTATTATTAAAGGGATAATTCACCCAAAAATGAAAATTCTGTCATTAATTACTCACCCTCATGTCGTTCCAAACCACTAAGACCTTCATCACCCAGAAGAGAAGAAATCGTTGCATAAAGTCATTATTTTTGTTTTCTTTGCGCACAAAAAGTATTCTTGTAGCTTCATAAAAGTACGGTTGAACCACTGATGTCTATTTTAACGATGTCTTTACTTCCTTTCTGGGCCTTGAACGTGTCAGTTGCATTGCTGTCTATAGAGGGTCAGAAAGCTCTCGGATTTCATCGAAAATATCTTCATTTGTGTTCTGATGAAGATGAACGAAGGTGTTACAGGTTTGGAACGACATGAGGGTGAGTAATTAATGGCACAATTTTTATTTTTGGGTGAACTATCCCTTTAACCACACAACAATGAAACCATAAAAATAATTGAAGGGTAGAACATGTTCAGAAAATCTACTGCAATTACAAAAACTTTTGATGACACCAACTTAACACAAGGTGAGGATAACAGTAAATGTGTGTCTGTGCGAGGGATGCACAGTATACAGTAATAAAAAAGTACAATAAAAAAAGTACAATTGAAAACAAAAACTGTGGTACGATACCATGATTTGGTCATTTTGTAACCTGACCTATTCAGCACAGTTCAACAGTTTGGACAGTGAGATATGAACATCTCATGGAATAACGTGTGAGAACATAACTTTGATGTTATTCCTGAAACATACAGTATCAGAATTGTCAATCTTATAGAATCACAAAATGAATCATGTTTAATAATTTAACACATCAACACATTAAAAATGTTTGAAAACAAGCAGCATTTTCATCATTCCAGCTGAAATACTAGAGGATATATCTAGTACATGGGGGGCCTCGGGGTCAATTTAAATTAAATTTCTTAAATATTTTTCATTTATAAATCGAATTTATTAGTTTAAACCAAATCCAGACAGGATGCCCAAGAACAGTAGGCATTTAAACTCTTTGCATAGAGAATTTAATGATCATCAGAAGTTAAAATGTATTTCTGTACACGTCAATACGGCCATCAGGCGACAGCAGACGAAAAAGTATAGAGAACGTTTTCTAAATTATTGCACACTTTCATTGAGTTCAGAGTTTGTTTGCACTTCCCATGTGTTTTGTTGTTGCTGTTTTTGTTATAACCAACAGTATGTGTGTAAGCATCTCTTTACCGCCTCCTTTGAAATGCGCACAATTTGCAAACAAATCGCAGGCCCGACAGAATATGTTAATGCACTGATTAAAAAAAAACAAAAAAACATGAGATTCTGCAAATTGCTGATATTATTAATTATTTTATTTATTGACAGCCCAGCATTTTTTCATCAGTAATCTGAGGCCAGTAATCGGAGGCTAGTATCGTAAATGCTCAAATGTTGGTATCGTACAACCAACCCATGTTCGTGAGTGTGTGAGACTGAATCAGAGTTACTTTTATTGCTTCTGTGTGAACAGATGACAAAGTCCACATTCTGAACACTCCGATGAGCAACTCTCGGGTGTAAGGTCTTCATAGCACCATGTTGTGTAAGATGACATATGGCCTCACACGACTGCCACTGCGAGCCTAAAGCCACACCATCTTTTTCCAGCCGCCTATATGTGATCGGACACCACACACCTTCACTGTCTTATACTCAGACAGATTCGCCATATTGCATGCGTACTTATGTACTCTGTGTGTCCATTTACTTAAACGCATAGCAGATGTTGGTATTTTATTAGATCATTCTGAATATGCTTGCGAGATGATGTAAAGAAACACTAATAACCTAACCTAAAAGTGGATCAAACCCTGGATCAATCAAGTCAGCGACACAAAACAAAAGGAGATTTGAATCCGAGCCAATCTTACTAAGCAATCACATTCCCTCCGCAATGCAAACCAAACCCCAATCAAAAGGCCTTTAACAAGCGAAGCACAATTCTCGACCAATCACGTTGCATGTACCTTCAGAGCTCAAATCGGCCAATCGTGTTTCCTTTCCTTCGTGATGAATGCGTTTGGTGGGTCACGTCTCCATCCTGTCTATATCTAACTGCCTCACTTTCTGCCAACAAGCAAAAATAGGGGAAAGAAGCTGGAGCAAAGAGGAGGAGAGGAAAGGAGGAGAAGGAGGAGTGGGGGGGCTAAGCTTAGGAGTGGTATAGTGGTACACAGATGGTAACTCAGTGGGCCCATAGGACTTTGGCATTCTGGAAATGTACCTTGCTGAGATTGGACTAGAATTATGTTTGGCACAAGTATGCCAAACACAATTGCGTGATAATGTCCTGCCTTATTTCTCTCTCTCTCATTCAAGCTCCTGCTACGGCTCCACTGCCACAAAGGACCTCAACAATGGCTTCACGTCCTCTTTTTCAGCTTTTGTCTCTTTCTCGATTCGTTTTTCTCTCATACGCCCAACGCTGATGGGATGCACCGACTGAACCCTGCTTAATGTATCACTGCTCTGAATATGTGTCTGCTTATTTCAGAGAGTGTTTGCATATGTTTGTGTGAAAGAGAGAGAGATATTGATTCTCCCTCTCTCTGTGTTGCTATGCCCCTTAGATATCCAGTCATTCTCCCAGAAAATGGGTCTCTCTGATACCTGTTATTTCAAGCCACAGGTTAGTGGCAGTCTGTCCCAAAATGTTTCCAGCGATACAGACATTGATCTTTAACTGGTAACCGCAGAAGATATTGTTTTCAAGGAAAATATGTTAAATTACTCTCTTACACCATTATAACATAGTTTTTTTCTTGTTTCTAGCAAAAAGACAACAAAATAATTTAGATATTTTGTTCAATCTACGGTGAAAGGGAAAAAATATTTTACTAAAGGTTAAAAATACAAGCTTATAATATGTATATATTTTGTAAAACAAGACAAAACTGCTGATGAAGGAAAAGACTTTTCACAATTCAGTTAAGTTCAACACTGACTCCAGCAGTATCCTATTGTCTCTCTTCTGTACAATGCGCTTTTATGGAAAAGGAGTAATGTTACACTGAAATGTTACAATTACACAGGAACACTCGGATCTCACCGCAAATGTACCACCTGAAAATTCAAGCAATGACAACTGAATTTTAATGAAATCCACACATTATGCAAAGAGCATCTGTTTTTCTCTCCACTTGGAACATTGTGGTCCAGAGAATTTGGGATATTAGAAGTGACTCCACTTTACTACAAATCAAAGTGGTTGTCGCTCTCCAAATTTTGCAGTGTACATATGTTTTTCAACATTATATATATATATATATATATATATATATATGTGTATTATTATATATATATATTGTGCATCCCTAGTGTCGGCCAAGCTCATTACCGCACCTTAAGCTGCAGGATTAAAGGATTCAAATTCATTATTTAATAAAATTTACCAATGAAACAACCAGGACCGTTCAAAAGATTATACTCTTCGCCAATCAAAAATGTAGCATCCTGAAATGTAAAACAGGTCACAGAATCATAGATAAGCAGATAATCTCAAAAAGATATGTGGAACACCTTAAATTAGATCAGAGGAGACAAAACAGTTCGAGACCTGATGCAAAAAGGAGCAGAAAAGTCCACAGCAAGTCTGGAAGATTAAGATTGGCTTAAATGTTAGCCAAATCAGACAAATATACATAAAGACTGCCCAGTGCAAACAAAGGACATGATACTAACAAGACAAGCTGAGTTCTGACTCTTTAAAATTATTTTCATTTGTCTGTATGCAACATCGCTTATACTTCACTGGCAGCTCATCCTCAGACACGGTTCATCTCAATGACCTGTTTTTCCAAGCAAACTATTCAGTCCAAGAAATTCTTAAGGGAATATGCTAGGTTCAACAGATTTTCAACCAGCTTTGTATTGTTAAAATGTTGTAAATATAAATGAACAAGGTGTACTCTTTCTCTGTGTTAACTGCACCCGATATCAGTGTTTATTTGATTATCGGTGACTGTTCAGCAAAAGTCAGCTCCATAACCTCCAGGACCTCAAGACCTTTGACAGCTCCAGAGCTTATGTTAAAACTACAGATTGAACTTCCGCATTTTCATATTCCTGCCCACAGACAGTCAGATCACAGGGGCGGCATCAAAATCAAAGTGCATTATGGGCGTTAGCCCTTTTTCTCTGTTTTCTTTAGTCATGTATCACAGATTGAACTTTTTTTCGAATTTCTACTGCATAAACAGCCAGGTTTTATTAAAAGCCATCTTCCCAGCAATATAGTCCCCCTTTAAGCTAAAATGACAACATTTCTATCACCAAAAACTGTTTCAACACTTATCTAAAGGGAAAAAAAATAAAATAGTGTAATTTTAATAAGAATCCACGTGATATTTGCACAAGGGCAAAAAACATTCATGCAAAATTTGCTAATTTTTAGGTTGGTCACGTGCATTCGCTGTGCTGACCAAACAGAAAGCTGTTTGATTAGAAAGTGACTTCTGTGTGAACTGTGCTTTATACATAGCTAGGCTACTGACAACAGACAATTGACCTTTTTTGCCCACTAAATTTTGATATTTTGCTAATGTGACTGCACCTTTACAGTAAGAAACTTACAATGGAAGACAATTGGGCCAATTTGGAGGATTAAAAGCAGAAATGTGAAGCTAAATTTTGCAAAAGCACTTACATCAATTCTTCTGTTAAAACTTGTAGAAAATATGTAGAAATTATTTCTTGTAGTAATCAACCACAAATGCTGTTATTTGAGCATACATGCAACTTGGACTGAACCCAAGGTATTCCCTTAAAGCATGTTACTCCAAATGAAGATGATATTTATATGATTTTAAATTAAGGTGCACAATATATCAACATAATTACGAATATTCACATTATGAATCTCCTGCAACTTCAAATATTGTTTTAAACACACGTACAGGACCCCTAATGCATACCTGAGGCAGTGCGATGGAGAGTTGTCTCTGTAGCGAGTCCTTCTCGTGACCCAGCTCTCGCAGACGTAGCTGTGCCGTGCCGAGACTCTCCTGGGTCTCTCTGAGACTCTCTAGCAGCCGCTCTCGCTCCGTCAGCATGTTCACCATCAGAGACTCCAGATTTCCAGTGCTCCCACCCTCGTCTCCACCGCGGGCCTCCCGGCCCCCATAGCCACCACCCATGCCCCCTGCGCCGCCCCCCATACCCCCACCACCTCCGGCAGGAGAGGACGGGCCTCCTCCACCACCACCCCGCCCGTCCTCCGAGATGGTGGGCATCACCTCACACATCATCTTGAGGCCGTGAACAGGTGCGAGAGTTTAAGGGCGGGTGTGTGTATGTCTTGGCCCTACAAGTTTGCAAAGAGGAACTTGCGAGAATCACAGTGTGGGGCCGCGAATCTGACGGTGTTTGCGTGCCTGAGAGCCTACGGTAAAGAGATAAACAACTTGTCATTCATATGCGGGAGTCTAGGATGGTGTAGCGTGTGGTCTGTGGAAAGAAAGTGTGCCTTAACAGTCTATAATGTGTGTGGGAATGTGAGTATTGCAGATTTGTTATATTATGCGGGCAGTTGTTCTCTCTTTCTTTTCCTCTATATCTTGTATATTCTCAATTCAAGCTTTCTTGGTGGAAACTCCTAATTGCTGTGCTCTTCTTCAAGGGTGGACACGTACTGCCAGTTTATCTGAGTTGTCTTCTTGACAATGAGTTTATTATCCACAGCTTTCTTTCCTTTATTTTTTCCTCAGTGCTCAGGTAGATTCATGAGTTGTGTTGCTATTTCCTGAATGGCTTCAAGGCTCCTGATTGGCTCTTAGTATGTGCTGTTCAAAATCCTTGGCTTGAGTGCGTTTGGGTGGAGCAGCAGGACGTGGTCTCAGGTGGGACAAAAGTGGCAGGAGAAAGTAGGAGGGGAAAGTCGCTGGGTCGCAGGGACTGGATTGGGTAAAAGGAAGGGTGGGCATGGAGGAGAGTCTTCTACCCAATGGGTTCGAACTTCAAGTAAAGGAGAGCTGAAGAGGGAAATAAAGGAGAGTGACATTAGCACAAATGGTCAAAGCTGGGCAAGGCATGAAGAAATAAAGCATCATACATCAAATCCAGTGAATTCACAGTCTCTGAGTAAACCATTTCAAAACAGTAAGTTTCCCAGTAGATTTTAATAGTGCTTTTATTGATAAACTATGGGGATACCGCCACAAAAAAAAAGAAAAAAGGGAAAGACAAGACAGTATATAGGGAGAAAATAATACAATAAACAAAACCAAAAAGGCTTCGTACAGTAAGAGGTGAAAGACAACTGTTATGATATCTTACTTCTGCAATTACTAATAAAACAAGCTTTCAATGCAGACCTTTAATGCATTAAATGTTGTCAGGTAGAACTGGGATAGATAAATTGGGAATCATCTGTGCTGTTGAGTTACTGTCAGCTGTCATGTAAAGGGATTTTCTCCCTACTGTGATAAAAGACACTAAATGAAAAAAAACCCCAGTAATCTGCCAATCTTGACAGTGACATCATTTACATGCACATAACTTTCTGATTAAGGTTCATATTCCGGGTAAGCCTTTATGCTGAAAACAGATTTGCATATGCTCCAGAAATAGTGACATATTATTTACAATTATTAGTATCAGCATATCCTGAACGTTTTTCTGATTGCTTGAGCCACTTACTGTATAGTGCATCACTCATTTTAGTAATTTTGAACAGTAATTTAATCAACTCATGAAATATCTTTCATATCCCAACACACAAACTATGATTTTTCCGAATGTAGGTCATGAGACTCTTACATACACAGGCCATGATGATTCTTTTAATTTTATAAAATCTTCAATAGAAAGTAAAAGTAATTTTCATTATAAAAGTAAAAGTCTTCAATTATTCTGAATTTTCGAGTTGTTTATATCTAATATCACGAATTACCTCTGCTCGGACGTAGATAAAAAAGAACATTCTGTTACAGTCAATATTCCGAACATGACCCACAAATCTTAATAATACAAGCATGCGCTATTTATTTCAGATTTCCAGAAACCCAAACAATGAATTAATCTGGTTATGCCAATCAGTGTGTTGGCATGACCCTTACATAATCACAATATGACCAAATTCTGATTCAAACCAGAATATTCCTGTGCATGTAAAAGCATGGAGTTAGGACCGAAATCACTCGGTTCTTCGACACAGGAGTCAGCACTAGATGGTGGCAGACACATTGGGGAGCATCAAACTAAAAATAACATTGTAACCATCGGGTTTCCCCCTCACAGAAATCTGGGAATAGCATGAAAGAGCGTCCCGTTCCAGTGAATGTCGGCACAAGAGGAATTTGGAAGAACCAATAGAGCAGTGATTCCTCGCACAGGCCACAAATCCTGCTAAATACTCCCTGTCTTGAATGTAAACGACGTCCAGGCGAATAAACACAACGCATCAACCTCGTTTCCACGACTGTCATGCAAAACATTCAAATCAACACCCAATTCTATTTGTTTGTCTGTCCATCCGTCTCTCTACCTCCCTCCCTCTCTCTCTTTCTCCGACACACACCTATTTCAAATTCCCTTCAAAAGAGATAGCAGCCGTTTCCTAACACCACAACGCACCGCTTTTATTCGCCCCTACGGTGTATTATTCGCTTCTCTAAACAGGCTCTGTAAAGCCTATTAGTCAAGAGGCTAATGGATGCGCATGATATACGGAAATGAAATTCATGGTGTGTAACGATCATGTAGCCTGGCAGCGCTTTTGTGTGTGTGTGTGTGTGTGTGTGTGTGTCCGTGGACGCTGTCTAAACGCAGGAAGAAGGAAGAAACGGGTGTCGTTTAAAGGCGACCCGAGCGTGATTGGATGCTGCTGCTGATCTGGTTTATTCCGTACTAACGTGAACGGCTTGATGAAAAGAATAAAAAGCAAGCACCGCTCCGTTCGCCCAAGCGACGCTCAGTGTAAATTGGGCTGGATGTATGTGTTGTCGTATTCCTCCGCCGCTCGCCTCGCTCCACCATGATATATGTGCCGTCTCTCTTCTGCAGATACGCGCCTGGACATGCCGTCGAAATGAAATGCTTACATTTTAACTAGTCTAATGAAGAACGCATCGTGTCATGTCTTCAAATGTCGCTATTTTATGCTCTTCCTCCCCTCCTTTCGCCTCGCCCCCTCCTCCCAAGTCCTCCATCATCATCCCCCTCCTCATCTCCACAGCTGGGCGATATCACACACACAAACATGCATATATAAGAAAATGCATGCGATGCTGAAATATGCACCGCTCACCGTTGTCATCGTCGAGAGTAAACGCTAGACATCATCATCATCATCATCATCATTTCATCCCCATCGACCCCATCGGAGCGCAGCGCTTTTGGGTGCCCAGTTATCAGCCTCCCCCCTTCCCTCTTCCTCACACATGTAACGACGGCACCGAGCGAGCAAACGTTACACCTATCCACAGACAACCCCAGTCTCTCTCTCCCTCTCCCTCTCTCTCTCTCCCCCTCCCTCTCGATGTAAAGGTGCTGGCTCTTAAAGAAACACTCGCGCCTGCTTCAGCGATCACAAACACGAGCTGTTGCTAGGGCCACTGTAACTGTGAGATATCATGCCTGTAAACGGCACGGTCCAGAACCTTTCCTCGCGTAAGAGGACGAACGTGTTATTTTAAGAGCGATGCTTGAGCATTCGTGGGCACAAGGTCCAAATGGTCAGCGGCGCTGGGTACCAGTGAGAACTTGAGAAGCTCTCTGTGTGTCGCCACATCCACTCCCTCTACCGGGCGCTTTCGGTATTGCGCCTCCGCACTTTTTTTTTTTCCCAGCGTTTCATTGCATCATCACTCAAGTGCGGCTTTTATTGGGTTTTAAAATGTTAAGTTTACGATAATTGTGTTTATAGTAAAATAATATTTTGCATAATATTCCTTTCCAGTCCACGTGTCTGGCAACACCAGCAGCATTACTCTAATCTATAAAGCATTTTATTTATATATTAAAATAATTTATTTCACGAGTGGTCAAATTGGTGTATATGAAGTGTAGTCTATAGCTATTAAATAAAGATTTCCGTGAGAGTCGACGTTTATAGAAATTTCTGTCAGCCTAAATTTGCAAAATAGCATATGTTCTCCTCGTGCATCTTAAATTGCATCCCGCACCCACGTCTAGTACAACTAGCTAACCGTTAACCATCTTACAGACATTTTCAACAAAACATAATCTTTCTGTGATTACATCTGAGATTTTAAAATGCATAATTAAGTTATTTCCCCGTCCAATATCGACCTAAAACGCACGAGTGGTTATCTCCCGTTCACTATTTGAATCTTATAACAAACAGACTTCCAACATAACTTATTTTTAGCTTTTGAAACATCTGAAAATGCTTTAGAAACATTTATATTTTGAATAGTAAAATAGTAGCCTACTTGTAACACCACACCAACCCTACTTCGACTGCACTTGGGAAGGTTCAAACTCTGCTCAGACACCTTACGATTCGTAAGCCGGAGAGAGCCTTTCTTCTACAAAATGCTAATAAATTGTGATGTATATAGCCTATGCTTTATATCTAGTCACGAAACACTCATAATAAGAAGCGCGCTCGAGGAAAACCAAATTCCCCGCGACGCGTCTCGAGCTGAGGAGCCCCTTTGAGTGGTGGAGGCCACAGACATCAGTGCTATACAAGCCAATGAGAAACAGACACCGGTGACTTCTCCACCAGTAAACCAGACGACGAGGAGGGCTTCTGCATTGATAAACGCCAATAAAACGGGGGGAGAGCAGGGTGGAGCTATGAGAAGGGTCCCGAAAGGGATGACGTAATGTGTTTTTAGGGGATGATGTCATCGTTTGCACAAGGAGAGGATTTAAAGACACAGCTGTGGAGTGGTACAACTTGCAGCTGGAGAAGGGCTGCACAAGAACAATGTGGGGGATGTCTGCTTTTGCACCAGTCCAAATCAAAAAGCCTCAAATTATATTTTCTACTTTTCTACTTCTCATTTTGAGAACCCCAAAAGCACGGTATAGGACTTCATATACCATTTTTACATAACAAACCCAGGGTGCCAAAATTCGACGTGCGTCTTAAGCATAACACTATTCTTATGCTTTACAATGTATCCGTAACTTGCATAGCTTGTGCTACTAGCATCTCTACCCATGCACAGCCGGTCACTATGGCAACAGAGGCAACATGGTGTTTATCAGAGTGTCTTTTGGAGCTGCAGCATCAGAGCCTTCCAAGCCAGTGAGCACTTAGGGAAAGAGATAAGGACAGGACACTGCTGAGGTGCACTGGGATATAATCAACCCTAGACCTCAAGGGTTCAGGAAAAGTTCAGGATGAGCAGCTGGTCACAACAAAGCCTCCAATTTAAGAAGACCCTAAATTATATTACCATTACAATAACTAAGGGAGATTTTTTTTAGTTGACCCCCAAATTTACAATTTTGTCATCTCTTGCTCACCCTCACGTTGTTCCAAATCTGTATACCTTTATTTTCATCTATGAAACACAGAAGAAGATATTTTGAGGGCTGTAACCAAATTTTGGTTACTATTGATTTGGATCAAATGACTGGAGAAAAAAATAAAATTCTCAAAATTTCATTTATATTCTACAGAAGATGGAAATTATGAGTGATTTCAAGAGGTTTGATGCTTAAAAATATAGGTCTTTATTGATTTTCACGAAGAACCTTTAAACAGTCATGGAACCTTTCAATTCCACAAAATGTTCTTTAAAGGCTCTAAAAAATAAAGGTTCTTTTTTTTGGCATCTATGGTTCCATGAAGAACCTTTAACATCCATGGGATATTTCCATTTCACAAAGAGTTCTTTATATTGGAAAAAGGTGATTCTACACTCTTTACACTTTCTTCAAAAAAAAAAAAAAAAAAAGGTTCCCCATTTGGAACCCTTATTTATAAGAGAGCACAGATGTAAATTTATGCGACGCTCCAGAACCCAAACAGCAGATCCATGACCATCAAGCTTTTTAAACATTTATTTGAATTCTGTATGTTAGGTCCTTCTTGGCGTGCAATACCCTTGTCTCAATGTCCTGTAAATGACTCTAGAGATGACAATCGCAGTGGGAGACTTTCGTCTGTCCCTGTGAACTCAGCACATTTAGTTTCTGTGTGTGTGTGTGGTGGTGGCCTGAAGTGCAGTACGGTTTGGTTCCGTCACACAATAGCAAAGTGATGACCCAAAAATCACCTGAGCATTATCTGAAAGTACACCAGGACCAATGTTTTATGCTCAGGCTGCAATCCATTGTCTGCATTTTCACCGCTGTCAGACCGTACAGCCCAGAGAGTGATAAATACTGTGCATAATGGTGCAGAAGCAGCAGAAATTTCTCATATGTGGCTATCATGATATAGGGGATGACAACCAAGTATGTTTGGCACAGATCTAGAAGTGCTGTGGGAAGTTTTATGAGCTCTTAGCTCCCTCTCCTGTCCATAAAGGCAATTGCAATATGGCCCAGATAGAAAGACAGGAGGTGCTGTAGTGTTGAATAATAGTGCTGTGTTAACGGCTTAGTTGTCTCTTATCATCACTCAAACCTCACAGGCAGAGAAAGGACAGGGAGAGGGAAAGATCAAGGGTACAGATGTAGGAAATGTGAATGAGAGAACGTCAAGAGAGAGAGTATCGAACACTTGGTCTTCCAATAAGAAATCAGCCATTGTGCAATTCTAATGGCCGCTTCCTCCACAAGAACCGCATACACACGCCTCAGATCTGCTTCTGCTGAAACTACAGCACAAGAAGTTAAGATTTTAAAGGGGTAGTTCATCTAAAAATAAGAATTATGTCATCATTTAATCACCCTCATGTTGTTCCGACCTGTACGACTTATTTATTTCCATTAAACACAAAACAACAGCCTCGTGCACCATTAAATTTCATTGTATGGAAAAACAAAGATCTAACGGTGAGTAAATTATTTTTTGGTGGATTAATCCATTACAAAACCTGAAAACGCCATGATTGCGGTTTATGTAAAGGGTGACAGTGAAGAAAAGCAGAGAAATCACTGTTAGGGGCCTAACATAAGCAAATGCGAGAAACAGGATGTGGAAACCAGACAGTCAATGCTCCAGAGACACAGTAAAATACCTACTGACTTCATAAGGGTTGGTATCAAAAAAAAAAGAAAAAATGAGGCATTATGAAAAGTGGATGATTCAGCAGCAGTCAGCCCACTCAGTGATGCAAATGACTCGAACAGAAGCCCTCTTTCACACTATCCAAAGCAAGTACTCGTTTCATCAGACTCTTCCCACAGTCTCTGACTCATCTTTCTTGGCTCTTTATTTTATTCCTCTTGTCCTCTTGTCTTTTACAAGCTAGAGCATTCACCAAATAATTCCTTCCTCCATTTGCTGCTTGACAGAGTTCCCAGTCCTTGAGAAACTACATCAGACTGAAGCAAAACCTGACTTTGTTTGTCACAAAGGACAATTAAATGAATTAAATGCATGAAAACAAATATAACGGTTGGTTTCTGTTAACAGTTATATTTGAGGTCAACATGACTTTTATTTAACTTTTGAATCAGTGTTATTTTAGCATCATTGAGATACTACTATATTTTTTATGAATATATATTTGGTAACACTTTACAATAAGGTGCTATTTGTTAACAGTAGTAAATGCATTATCTAACATTAGCTAACAATGAACAATTTAGTTTTTCAGCATTTATTAATTCTTGTTAATGTTAGTTCATGTCAATAGTTATCCATGTTAGTTCATGGTGCATTAACTAATGTTAACAGTGACAACGTTTGATTTTAATAATGTATTAGTAAATGCTAAAATTAACATGAATTAACAATAATAAATGCTGTGTTAGTATTGTTCATTGTTAGTTCATTTTAGCTAATGCATTAACTAATTGTTAACAAATAGCACCTTATTGTAAAGTGTTACCATATATTTTTATATTGTTTTGAGTTGTTTTTGTCATTAGTCCAAAACAACACTGGACCTCACTGGTTTTCATTGTATGCAAAACAAATAAACAACTAAACACATTCAAAATATCTTTTTATGTTCCACAGAAAGAAGAAAAGTCGTACAGATTTCTGAAAAACACAGTGGCAAGCAAATTATGACATTTTTATTTTTGGGTGAACTATCCCTTTAAAAAATCTCTTGGAGCAAAACCCCTCAAGTAAACAATCCCTGCAAGAAGAGTTTAATTATGTGGACAGCACTTAGTTTCAGATTGCTGTACTGATGTTTGAGTGGAGGGACATTATTTACATATCTATGGTAGTAGCATCAGTGGAGAGTGGTGTAAGTGAAAGGTGACAGCTGCAGCAGAAGAGGCGGAGCAACAAGGTCACTGGGGTTAGGGAGTGTCTGACAGAATTGGAATGGAATTTACAGCAAGTATGTGCCATGTGGCAAGGAGTGCAAGCAAATGACACTCAGCACAGATCAGTGAATACTTCAGAACAATACTGCTGTCACTAGTTTTCACAGAGATGGAAAAACAACAAATTGACTTATTGGAAGAGAAATGCAGAACAGCTGAAACTGACATTTGGAGCCAAGGAGTTCAGAAGCAAATGGGCTGAGTCATCATATGAATGGTTTTGATGGTATTTGTTGCAGATCACAATTTGAATTTAATGTTCAGTGTCACTCGTAGATCCAATAATTTGGATTTTTGCTGTTACACATGATCATGTGATCAATGTTTGTAAAGCAAAGCACTATGATCTTGAAGTATTGGTTGCGTGAAAGGTTTCACCCAAAAATGAAAATGTTGTCATTATTTACTTGCACTGTAAAAATTTATTTTTGGAAGTTGTGAATAAAACTCTATTGGAGTATGTTTCACAAGAAAATACTATTTCCAGGTTTTCTACATTAAATGTGTTACTTGCAGTTTCTTTGCAGTTTGTCAAAATTGTTTCTGCACCTAATTCTTTTCATGAGGGTACACTATTCTTTTACTATATAAACAGATGTTTAGCAATTCAGTTCGTTCAAATATATTTGTGCGTGCTCCACAAAAAAAGAAAAAGAGGAACAAAATGAAGTTTACTCAAAATGAGTAAATGATGAGAGAACTTTCAAGTTTAACATCCCTTTAATAAAAACCACGTTTTACAGGATTTAAAATCTGATAGTAGCATATTTTCTTAAATATCCTTTATTAAATGAAAGAAATAAAATAGTCATAAAATCAGTGGGATTTTATATTACATTAAAAAAAAAAGTAGATTCATTGCACGTTGCTGTATCTGAATGTTTGATTTACAGTTCTGTGCTCGTCTAAGTCTATTAGAAACCTTATATCAGAAAGCCTCGTTTATAAGGTTTTACTGACATGATGTGAACCACAGAAAAGAACCACTTTATTCCAGTCTAGAAACACAACAAAAAGCAAGCAGGGCAGTAAACTTTGAAACCAGGGCAAAAGTAGCAATATTTAAGAAAAGACCCTGACTACCACCATACAAAGCCACATATCCAATATTATTTTGCCATTCTTTAGAAGGGAACATGCGAACGGTCTATATTGATGCCACTCCATTACGGACTTTGAGCATATTTAGTTGAGGATGAAGCAGAAAACACCATTAGTATGTATGAGGAGCGTACACTGTTAATTACTGTTGTTCTGGTCTGATTATGTTATGCTGAGAGAATAAGACAAGAACAGGGTAAATCAACAGGCTTGTATGTGTATGTGCACTGTGCAATTCAAAGGCTGGTTCTTTCAAATTTTAAATCGGGTAGAAGCGTGTATGTGTTTGTGTTAGGAGGTGTGCTGTGGCAGATTCTGTGGTGGCTCAGCTTGCAGGTTATTTTGAACATCTCCATTCTGATCGACTGGGACTTTCACCACTGAAAAGACAAAACGGGCAATGTTTACCATGCTGAAAAATTCACCTTCATAGTGTTAAATACAGTCCATTTTTTATTTAAATGTTATCAAGTAAGGCTAACCAAATGTTGAATCACAGACTACTCATTTCATTTTTCTCACCTTGACTGTTTTCATTTGCTAGTTTCTGGATCTCTTGTTGAAACTGGAGCTCACCATCAGGACCTGAGGGATGCTGTCTATTCAGTGCCTGTTGCTCCTTTTGTTTTTGTGACATCTCCATTACTGCCTGATGAGAAGTAAAACAAGCTGTCAGTTCTCTGGCATCGCAATAATGCATCAAAAATTACTATAATATGCAGTACTGATGTTGTAAATCAAAATTTGTTTTAGTATGGGCTTAAGAGTAAAAACACAAAATAAATTATATAAAATGTATAATATCAAAATTTGAGTTTTAAATGTGTAATTTAACAAAAATAAAATTATTATTTTATACACACACTTTTTTTTTTTAAATATTATTATACAAGCATTCTTTCCGAAGAAAATTTGCAATAATAGCTAGAAATTATACAGCTATTCTAATTAGATAAAGGCAATACCAAGAAAAGGGCTGCAACCAGTTGAAACCAGTCTTTTACCTGCTGATATTCTCGTTTCTGGGCTTCTAGGGCTTTGCTTCTCTCTTTGAGAAGTTCCTGCTCCTGTCGTAATTTGTCTGCCCTTCTGCCAAGCTCCACCTCCCTATCCCGAAGTTCTACCTCAAAGCGCTGCAGCTCCTCTTCTGTGTACACTGGCTTTGTATCATCCAGTGTCTTGAAGTATAGAAAGATAACGAGTTGGCACAAAAATCTGCCATGTAAAGACAGAATAATAAAGTCGGACATGCATGAAAATCTGGCTCTAACCTCCCATTCCTTTGGGTTGTTAAACTCTTTCTTCTCCGTAGATTTGAGGAACTCTTCCAGGCTGACCAGTCTATCATGATTGAGATCTACCTGCAGGAAGCAGCGAGAGAGGAAAAAGCTATTTAAAAGGTAATTAAAAATGAACTGATTTAAAAAAAAAAAAAAAGACTCCAATTCAGTGAAAATCAGATAAAAGAATGACTATTTCTTCATCTCATGCATCCTGAAGGAACAGAACAGATGGATTCACTGCTGCTCCACACACTGTGAAAGTGTTAAAAAGTGTTTACATACACACTCTTACAACAATTTTGCCTGGACATTCCAACGGCGTATTCAGCGTTCACTTATCGCACATTTTAAACAAAATCAAAGAAAAAACTCTAAAATAATTTCATGTAAACAGCATTTAGGCTTTTCTGAACTGATTTTGTTTTTTTATTTTTTAGCACTGTGTAAACACACTCAATAAGAGTCACTGCAAAACAAGTGAAGGCTTTACGTTTTGCATGACGTGTTCTCGCATCCTCAGCCTCTCCTCCTCCATCTCCATCATGTCATCCTCTTCATTCTTGGGATCATACACCTTCTCCAGCTAAGACAGTAAAAAAAGAAGAGATGAACACATCAGAAAGGTGCTCGCCATTTGCATGTCAAGAACAGCTTGTATGAGCGTCATCAAAGGTGCCATCATGGATTCCTATGTTAATGATGTTTTGCTCAGGACAGCCACTAGAGCCCACTAGAGTCTTAACAGCTGACTCAGTCACAGAATAAAGAGGCTTCCGTCACTGTCAATAACAGATTGCAATGATTCACCGACCTCAAAGGTGAAACATTACCTCTTTTGTGAAAAGGGCCTCCAGCTCTTGCTCATCCAACACACCGTCACCATTCGTATCTAAGTGAGAAAACACAAATTAAATTCATTTTGCCTGTGGAACGACTACTTATGGACTACTTGAGGACAAAAGGCTCACCGTGGAGCTTAAAGAATGTCTTGGGATTAAACTCCTGTGGATCAAGCCCATCTGTCTCTTTCCAGACCTCCCGTAACTGATCCACACTACCCTGAACGGGAAGTAAAAAAGAAAGTTTTACAGACAGTCGATCTTTCCATCCATACATCTCCCGCTCTTCCTTCCCTCACCGGAGCGTTAACTTTAGGGTGTTGCCGGTGCTTTTCTTTCAGCTCCTCGATTCTCTTCTCCTCCTTCTCTCTCTTCTCCTGGTCCAAACTCTTAAGGTACTCCCTCCTCTCGTGTTCTTTCAGCATCTCGTAGCGCTTAAACTCCTCGTGGCGCTCTGCATCGTAATTCTCAAGATCTTTAGTGGCCTAACAAATAAGCACACACAAAAAAAAAAAGTGTATGAGTCTTCACTTCATTTCCAGTTTGTTTGATTTTATTATTTATTTTTTAATTATGTGTTTGTATGTAATATTGTGGAATTTTCACTTGTGGTGAATGGGTCTGTTATCTGTGCACTTTTTATTTTGAGAAAAAGAAATAAAAAAGGAAAACAATTAGTATATTATAATCTGATAGAAACAGATACACAATAATAAAAAAATAAAAAAAATTTAAAAAAAACACGAGGAGGAAACAAGACGAGAGATCAGGATTTTATTCTCTCGCATTTGAAACAAATACACGTGCCCCCTTTTTTTATTCATGTGATTTTTTTTTCTTACATTATATATTTGTGCTTTTATGTATTATTCTTTTCTCATTTTATTACCCTACATTTTATTTCACTGTTTTACTGTATGCAATTGGTTGGGATTTTGTTAACTGGGGTAATACAATATTGTGAAATTTTCCACTTGTGGCGAATGAGTCAATAATCTCTTTGCACCTGTTCTTTTGTGTAGAAAATCTAATAAAAGTAGCTTAAAAAAAAAAGAAAAAATATGTATACTATAATCTGACAGAATCTGATTTACACTAAAACAAGAAAAGAAGAAAGATCAGGATTTTATTTACTAGCATTTGAAAGGTTAAATGCAGTTGCCGAACAAGTATGCACTGAATGCTTGTCAATCTATGTTGTTGGTTAATGATTTTTTTTTTGCTATTTCACATTATAGCATGTTAGGAATGGGTGTTACCGTTACGATAAGCAGCTCCAGGTCTTTGGCTTCAAATGTGTTCTGATTATGAGGGTCCAGATGTTCAAACTGCTTCAACAAGGAGACATGATCCATCTGAACACCTGCAATCACAACAAGCATGTGCGTGAACAGATTTTCTTTCTCATCGGTGTCAATTGAGTAATACATAAACACACTCACTCTGTGTGTTGGTGCTGTCCAGTTTAGCCTTCAGCAACATCCGGAGGCGTGAGACCTCTTGCCTCTTCAGCTCATCCAGTCGTGTCCTCACATGGTGGCCCACCAAATCCAGCTCCTTACTGAGGCGTCCATTCTGAAACACAGTAGCTTTCCATTAAGTATTTGAAGTACTGATGAAATGATAAAAACTTCAAAGCTCAAAGGCAAACCAGTGTAACAGGGACTATGCACATTTGGTATTTTCCTCATTCATTTTCTCTATAGGGATTTTATAAAATCATGAACCAAACAAACCAGCTCCACGACCAGGATGAATCACAACATTACAAAACTTTAATTTGAAGCAAAAAACATGACAATTTAAGAAAAAGACTAAGGTACAAGTTCTATGTACTTTTATGAAGCAATGACCATCTCACATTACATAAAATAATAAAAATAACAATACAATATATAATAATCACTGTGCAAAAGTACATTATAAATGTAAAATACATGTCATTAAAATAATAAAACGAATTATAAGCGACTCGAGTTTGGATAATTTTTCACAGCACCTGACTGGGCTAGGGTATGGCAACTGCCATACTCTGCCATACGCATAACGCCGCCCCTGCTCCCACACCTTGGATGACTTGGGTCGCACGGATTTCTCTGCCTCCGCCATGTATCTTTCCTCTACCTCCGCTCGTTTTTTTTTTTTACTTTTGTTTTTATTTATGAGGCGCCAAACTCTGCTAGCATCCGTGCGCGAGAGAGACCGAGTGTGTTCACTCCGCTCCGCTCAACTAAAGTTTTTTTTTTTTTTTTAATAATCAAACGTCTCCGCGTCGCGCGACACAACGAATCGATTATGAAATTCGTTGCCAACGAAATCGAAATCGAAATCGATTAAATCATTTTTATCGATTTAATCGATTCGTTGTTGCAGCCCTATATGTAATATTGTGGAATTTTCACTTGTGGTGAATGGGTCTGTTATCTGTGCACTTTTTATTTTGAGAAAAAGAAATAAAAAAGGAAAACAATTAGTATATTATAATCTGATAGAAACAGATACACAATAATAAAAAAATTTAAAAAATTAAAAAAAAACACGAGGAGGAAACAAGACGAGAGATCAGGATTTTATTCTCTCGCATTTGAAACAAAGACACGTGCCCCCTTTTTTTATTCATGTGATTTTTTTTTCTTACATTATATATTTGTGCTTTTATGTATTATTCTTTTCTCATTTTATTACCCTACATTTTATTTCACTGTTTTACTGTATGCAATTGGTTGGGATTTTGTTAACTGGGGTAATACAATATTGTGAAATTTTCCACTTGTGGCGAATGAGTCAATAATCTCTTTGCACCTGTTCTTTTGTGTAGAAAATCTAATAAAAGTAGCTTAAAAAAAAAAGAAAAAATATGTATACTATAATCTGACAGAATCTGATTTACACTAAAACAAGAAAAGAAGAAAGATCAGGATTTTATTTACTAGCATTTGAAAGGTTAAATGCAGTTGCCGAACAAGTATGCACTGAATGCTTGTCAATCTATGTTGTTGGTTAATGATTTTTTTTTTGCTATTTCACATTATAGCATGTTAGGAATGGGTGTTACCGTTACGATAAGCAGCTCCAGGTCTTTGGCTTCAAATGTGTTCTGATTATGAGGGTCCAGATGTTCAAACTGCTTCAACAAGGAGACATGATCCATCTGAACACCTGCAATCACAACAAGCATGTGCGTGAACAGATTTTCTTTCTCATCGGTGTCAATTGAGTAATACATAAACACACTCACTCTGTGTGTTGGTGCTGTCCAGTTTAGCCTTCAGCAACATCCGGAGGCGTGAGACCTCTTGCCTCTTCAGCTCATCCAGTCGTGTCCTCACATGGTGGCCCACCAAATCCAGCTCCTTACTGAGGCGTCCATTCTGAAACACAGTAGCTTTCCATTAAGTATTTGAAGTACTGATGAAATGATAAAAACTTCAAAGCTCAAAGGCAAACCAGTGTAACAGGGACTATGCACATTTGGTATTTTCCTCATTCATTTTCTCTATAGGGATTTTTATAAAATCATGAACCAAACAAACCAGCTCCACGACCAGGATGAATCACAACATTACAAAACTTTAATTTGAAGCAAAAAACATGACAATTTAAGAAAAAGACTAAGGTACAAGTTCTATGTACTTTTATGAAGCAATGACCATCTCACATTACATAAAATAATAAAAATAACAATACAATATATAATAATCACTGTGCAAAAGTACATTATAAATGTAAAATACATGTCATTAAAATAAATAAAAATTTCTAAATAAAGAGTTTTTGAACCATGAACCAGCTCTGAGACGAATCACAACATTACAAAACTTTAATTTGAAGCAAAAAACATGACAATTTAAGAAAAAGACTAAGGTACAAGTTCTATGTACTTTTATGAAGCAATGACCATCTCACATTACATAAAATAATAAAAATAACAATACAATATATAATAATCACTGTGCAAAAGTACATTATAAATGTAAAATACATGTCATTAAAATAAATAAAAATTTCTAAATAAAGAGTTTTTGAACCATGAACCAGCTCTGAGACGAATCACAACATTACAAAACTTTAATTTGAAGCAAAAAACATGACAATTTAAGAAAAAGACTAAGGTACAAGTTCTATGTACTTTTATGAAGCAATGACCATCTCACATTACATAAAATAATAAAAATAACAATACAATATATAATAATCACTGTGCAAAAGTACATTATAAATGTAAAATACATGTCATTAAAATAATAAAAATTTCTAAATAAAGAGTTTTTGAACCATGAACCAGCTCTGAGACGAATCACAACATTACAAAACTTTAATTTGAAGCAAAAAACATGACAATTTAAGAAAAAGACTAAGGTACAAGTTCTATGTACTTTTATGAAGCAATGACCATCTCACATTACATAAAATAATAAAAATAACAATACAATATATAATAATCACTGTGCAAAAGTACATTATAAATGTAAAATACATGTCATTAAAATAAATAAAAATTTCTAAATAAAGAGTTTTTGAACCATGAACCAGCTCTGAGACGAATCACAACATTACAAAACTTTAATTTGAAGCAAAAAACATGACAATTTAAGAAAAAGACTAAGGTACAAGTTCTATGTACTTTTATGAAGCAATGACCATCTCACATTACATAAAATAATAAAAATTTAAAAATTAAAAAAAACACGAGGAGGAAACAAGACGAGAGATCAGGATTTTATTCTCTCGCATTTGAAACAAAGACACGTGCCCCCTTTTTTTATTCATGTGATTTTTTTTTCTTACATTATATATTTGTGCTTTTATGTATTATTCTTTTCTCATTTTATTACCCTACATTTTATTTCACTGTTTTACTGTATGCAATTGGTTGGGATTTTGTTAACTGGGGTAATACAATATTGTGAAATTTTCCACTTGTGGCGAATGAGTCAATAATCTCTTTGCACCTGTTCTTTTGTGTAGAAAAATCTAATAAAAGTAGCTTAAAAAAAAAAAAGAAAAAAATATGTATACTATAATCTGACAGAATCTGATTTACACTAAAACAAGAAAAGAAGAAAGATCAGGATTTTATTTACTAGCATTTGAAAGGTTAAATGCAGTTGCCGAACAAGTATGCACTGAATGCTTGTCAATCTATGTTGTTGGTTAATGATTTTTTTTTTGCTATTTCACATTATAGCATGTTAGGAATGGGTGTTACCGTTACGATAAGCAGCTCCAGGTCTTTGGCTTCAAATGTGTTCTGATTATGAGGGTCCAGATGTTCAAACTGCTTCAACAAGGAGACATGATCCATCTGAACACCTGCAATCACAACAAGCATGTGCGTGAACAGATTTTCTTTCTCATCGGTGTCAATTGAGTAATACATAAACACACTCACTCTGTGTGTTGGTGCTGTCCAGTTTAGCCTTCAGCAACATCCGGAGGCGTGAGACCTCTTGCCTCTTCAGCTCATCCAGTCGTGTCCTCACATGGTGGCCCACCAAATCCAGCTCCTTACTGAGGCGTCCATTCTGAAACACAGTAGCTTTCCATTAAGTATTTGAAGTACTGATGAAATGATAAAACTTCAAAGCTCAAAGGCAAACCAGTGTAACAGGGACTATGCACATTTGGTATTTTCCTCATTCATTTTCTCTATAGGGATTTTTATAAAATCATGAACCAAACAAACCAGCTCCACGACCAGGATGAATCACAACATTACAAAACTTTAATTTGAAGCAAAAAAACATGACAATTTAAGAAAAAAAGACTAAGGTACAAGTTCTATGTACTTTTATGAAGCAATGACCATCTCACATTACATAAAATAATAAAAAATAACAATACAATATATAATAATCACTGTGCAAAAGTACATTATAAATGTAAAATACATGTCATTAAAATAAATAAAAATTTCTAAATAAAGAGTTTTTGAACCATGAACCAGCTCTGAGACGAATCACAACATTACAAACATTTGAAAAAAAGCAAAACGTAAAAAAACAAAAAAACAAGATTGTGTGCTTAATGTCTTTTATGAGGCAATGACCTACACATCTCAAATTATATAAAAGAATAAAAATAATGATATAACATACAATAATGGACTAGTCACTGTATGAAATTATACAATACATTATACATATAAAATACAATACAGCTGGATTTTTATGTAATTATTTTTAAATAAATAAACATATGATAGATAAAATAAGTTTTGAGAGTATTGACCGAATAGATTAAAAATACAGCTGAATTTTTACAGCAGACTTAATCTCTGAGCTCCTTGAAGGATACTTATACCTTAACATTTTTTATAAAGGAGAGGAATGGGATTCTTCCGTTTGGAGCCCTACTGTTTTTGTGCTTTACCTTGATGTCGTCTGTGTTGGCAGTCTGGAGTTTTTCTCTGAAGTGAGGGTCAGTTTCCAGCACCTCGATCACTTCTCTGAGGTAACGGTCATAGTACAGACCAGTATCCTGAGATATGCACGTACAGCCAAAACAAGAGAGCATGTGAATATTGAACAAATGATTAATGCACATGGCATGTTCTAGTCTATGAGCATAATTGAGACTGAGACCAGTCTTACCACATTCTCCTCTGCTCTCTCCTCATGCGGAGGGTCTTGGTTGCGATCTATTGGCACTGACCATACCACAAGACACAGAGACAAAAGCAGCAGCCCCTTCAAGCCTCCTGTCATCCTTGGACACCTTTGGATACAAAGATTAGACAGCCTTTACTTTCACCCGTTAGAGAGAGAGAGCGGTCTCTTTAAGCAAACAGGTTTCTTTATATAAGACGTATTAAGTACACATCGATCATGACAAGAGAGAGCAGCCGAAGAAATGAAGTCTGTGGAACAGTTCGCGAAAACACACTGTTACATGTTTCACAACAGATGCAACCACACGAGAAAAACAGTCACAGTCATCTGCCGACGTCTGTAGTGTCGATTGGTCTGAAACTCTTCAGTCTAAATCAGATAAACAGCGAGTTTTCTTACCACAGGGTCAGATCCTGTTTGAGCGGTGAGTGAAACCTGTGACTATACATTACTCAGCGTTCAGCGGCTGCCTCAAAAAACAAGTGCGGCCATGAGTTATGACGCAATCCGAACGCGACGCTTTCCACAAACATTTGACAAAATTATACAGAATTCAACAACACGTTCTTCACATATTTCTCATATTTACACATTTTGTAAATACAAATTGAGACCATTTTAATAAAATAAAAAAACAATAAAATAATATATATATATTATATAATATTTATTTAATTTATAGAATTATATAAAATATAATAAATTTAGAGGAAAAAATAAAAGGTCATCACATAGGCATATTTTAAATAAATTTAGCAGAAACACAGTTCTTTGGGCTTTACGATTTTTAAAGACTTTATAGACTCTAAATAAGCTTTAAAGGCTGTTTGAAAATGAGCAAAATTGGGTTTTAAGTTACTCCATTTAGTTTGATGAATATAACATTTTCCTAATAGCAAAAACAGATCAATAATAAATATTTTCCTTTTAGAAAAGTCATATTCATATGAGCCAACAGTATTTTGTATCTGTAACACCGTTTGTTATTAAAATAATAAATGGGATACATTATTTTTATAATTACTTTAAGCCACTTTACCAAAAAAGGTAAATGTAATCATTACATACAATGTAATGAAACTGTCCCTAAAAAAAAATCCGTTATTTGTATGCAAGAGAAGGTAGCCTATTTCTATACTGAATATTATTATTATTATTATTATTTACACGACACTTAAACGCTAGGAAAAGCGCGAGGACCAAGACCGATTAATATAGTTTTAGATCTTGCATGATGTTTCTTTCTTTCTTCCTTTCGTTCTCGGTTCATATTTTAATTGTGCTAGATTTAACGGAATTTGAGAGAAATTTAGTTTTTTGAAAATCTTGCAGCACTTCTTTCTTTCGTCATGTGTTGTTATATATAAATGGACTTTGAGAGACACGCATTGTTGGCAAACATAGAAACTTTATTTTAATTACTTCGAAAAATAGATATTCATTTTTATCCAACACTCTGATTACAAAAAGGTTGAAACACTGACAAACAAAATAAATTAAATATAAAAATGTGCACGCAATAAATAATATGATAATATAAAAAGTATAAATGTAATACATAAAGCGAAAAGGACAAACCTGAAATACATAAGTCATCACAATTACAGTTATGGCAATAGAAATTAATAAATATGGCACAAGTAAATCGTAATCCCTCAAACAAATAAATAAAAATGATTATAAATTAGATCACTTCAGAAGTTACATAAGACAAAACGTAAATGTCACATTGTGTTTAAATCAGTTTTACTGATAAATAAAAGTGAGACGCAGAATAAATATCACTCATAAATCAACCCCGTATTAAAAGTCTATTTCTCTTAGGTCTGTGGGTGTGCTGGCTCTCTCCTCTTCAATATCACCATCTTTCTCCTCTTGTGCTCCGTTCCTCAGTCTCTCCCTGAGAGCGCCCTCTATCAGCTCAGTGCAGCACTGCAGCACCGCCTGTCGGCACAAGCAGGAACAGTCACAGATATGCAAGAGTCATAATAATAATAATAATAATTATCTCTCTCTCTCAAAAAAAAAAAAATGGTATCACTTTACTTTAAGGTATCTTTGTTACACAGGTTACATGTAGGCTTCTTACAATTATAATAACAACTAATTATGCATAATTACATGCAACTAACCCAAACCCTAATCCTAACCATGTAGTAAGTACATGCAGTTAATTAATATTACTCAGGACTTACATGTATAATTACACTGTAACAGGGACACCTTCAAATAAAGTGTAACCAAAATGATTATTATTATTGTATGTTTAGCTCTCTCATAGTCTCTGAGATGAATCTCGGCTCACCACATCAGTCTGACAGAGCGTGGCCAGGGCAGAGGTCATGACACTCAGCTCTCCCGCACTCTTGGCCCTTAAACCCCTCAGGGCAGAGTTCAGTGCAGCCGCAGCCACCAGTGAAGGAGGAGTTCCCAGAAAGCGCGAGTCACACACACACAAGGCAACAAGTGTATCGCTGTGGCGCCGCAGCGTGGCGAGAAAGTCTCCTGTATGCGCGTCTCCGTCCCTGAGTTCCCCGAGAGTGCGCAGGAAGTGTGGGATGAAGTCCTGAGGAGTCACTGCTGCCACATCCCACCGCAGAGTCGCCAGCACCACACGCTCCATTTCCTGTTGGAGTAAGCATATATATATATATATAAATAATACTGCCCATATGCATATGTATATGTCATTTTTATTACTCTTTGTCCCAAAACTTTTCACTTAAAAGTGTTAAATTAGAAAAATGCAAAACAGCACTATTTTCTAATGATTTATTTGAATGTTTCAGACTTTTGGACAGCACTGTCCATAATATTGAGCCTTTAGTGAATTTTGATTGATTGTTGTTTTTTTAAACACTCACCCGCAGGTTTGACGAGAGAAAGTCGTACTCTGCTGCCGCACAGAGCGTATCTGCACTAACTGTGTCACTTTCTGTCAGTTTTGAGGCCACCAGAACGCAAGCTGCAGCTAGACAGGATGGAGAGACAGGCAGGGATAGAGTGGCCGACAGATATCGATCCAACAGGGAGACAGCCAGGGGAAATACAGACTCATCACAGTCACATTCACAGCACACCTATGAAAACACAGAAGAGGAAGATTTCAACAACAACAACAACAAAAAACCTCATAGTCAAAGCAAACGTATAATGAACTGTGGAACTTTGTTCTAAAGTCCTCAAATAATGTACATTTAAAAGGATAGTTCGCTCAAAAAATGAAACTTCTGTCATTATTTACGCATGCCTTTCTAAACCTGTGTGACTTTCTTTAATAGAAAAATGTCTCAGTCTTTTTGCCCGTACAATGAAAGTCAGTAGGTCCAATGTTCTTTTGAAGCCCTTTGACTTTTTAATTATATGGACAAAAACATTTGAAACTTTATTTAAAATTTGTGCTATTTTTTTTTAGGAGAACCATCCCTTTAATCATAAACATAAATGTGAAGTATATTTTTCTTCAGGGTAATAAATACAGGTATTATTGACATTATTATTGTTGTTGTATATTTAGAACTAGACTTTCAAATGTAATATTATTTTTAGTTTTTTTCATGGCTTTTTATGCGTGCTCGAAACTTCACCTGTGTGACAGTCTGTTATTACATTTTTGTATTTTTGGAGCCTAGGAGTGCCAACCTATTTTCATTACAAATATATTTTTAAACCATTATAAGTAGTTTACCGATCTTCATAAAGCCCACAAATCTTTCTCCACACTGTAAAAAGTGATAAGTTGACTTAACTTAAAAAAATTGAGGAAACCCGTTGCCTTTACATTTTTAAGTAAATGATAATTAAAAAAATAAGAATTGAATTGTCAAGTTCATTTAACTTTTTTTTATTATTTTTTATTATTATGTACTTAATTTTAAGGCAACGGGTTTCCTCAATTTTTTTAAGTTAAGTCAACTTTCACTTTTTACAGTGCATGATCCACATTGTCAGCTTCTCAGAGTGTTTCACTGTATAAGTGTTATACTTTAATTGTTTTATCTTAAAATTATTATTATTTTTTTTTTTATGATTTCATTAGATTAAGAGTATCAAGCCCTACACTGAAAAAAAAGGTACACTTTTTTTCTTCAAAAATGCTAGTAAATTTCACAAACAAGTAAAATACTGAATCAATATAAAATTCTGAAGCAGAAAAACTTTTTTTTTTTTTTGTAAAACACTAATAATCTTTGTTTTTCAACTTTTTTTTTTAACTTAAAATAAATAAATAAACTAAAATCTTTTAGCATATACCCTACTTGTGAAAAGTGCTTCAAATACAAATTAAAAACATGAACAACATACTTGATGTCTAGCACTGGATTTTGGTTATTAGCATGCAAATCTACCTCCATGGTCCACTTGGCCAGTTCCTCTCTGCGCTGTGGTTCTCTCTGGATGAGAGAGATGTAGAGAGGAGAGGGCAGGTATCTTTCCTCTGACTGCAGAAGTCTCTGAATAACTCTCAGTCCGGAGGCGCTGGGGTCCCACGGGGCTCGGACTGAAGACTGAGTCCTGTCCTGGCCCTCTTCCTCCTCACACCACAGAGACACAGACATCACTCCTACCAGCAGTTGTGATCCAATACTGAAGCTGTCCCAAGTGTGTCTCAAAAGTCTTGGTCCTGAGTAGAAGAGTTAGTGCAAACTTCCTTGCCCCTTTGAAAGTGCTTGTGTTTATGTGTGAGTGAGTGTCTGTGTGTTTCTTGCGTTGTTCTCAGCCGCCTTCTCTCTTCGGTCCGCTTATATATCCTCTGAGTGAATGGGTGACTGCTGAAAGTGAGAAAGTGAAGAATAAAGAGGGGTGTGTAAAATGAGTGGAGTAAAAAAATAAAGCACCACAATGCTGGCCGTGCAACAATGGCATCAACAGGTGGAGAGAGGGAGAGAGAGAGAGAGGGAGGAGAGAGGAGCGCAGACAAGAGCGAGAGTCGCCCAGAGGGACACAGTAACAGCTTGTCACCGTCAGTGAGCAAAGAAAAGAGAGAGAGAGAGAGAGAGAGAGAGAGAGAGAGAGAGAGAAAGAGGTCATCACCACACTGTGACAATGGGAATGAATAACAATAAGACAAGGATGTTTGCTGACAGTGAAGGGTATCAGATAAAGATGGTGCGATTACATTTACACATCTATATATCAAATAAAGATTTAAAACTGCATATGCAGTAATTCATGGACTTTGATGTATTTGACTCTAGAAAAGTCCTGCTAGTGGTTGAAGGTCATGGTTTTAAAGCATTCTCAAGGCACTTTTCATAAATATGTGACCCTGGACCACAAAACCAGTCAAGTCGCTGGGGTATATTATGGACTATTTTAACGATGTCCTTACTACCTTTCTGAGTCTTGAACGTGTCAGTTCCCTTGTTGTCTATGCAGGGTCAGAAAGCTCTCAGATTTCATCAAAAATATCTTCATTTGTGTTCTGAGGATGAACGAAGGTCTTATGGGTTTGAAAGACATGAGGATGAGTAATTAATGACACAATTTTCATTTTTGGGTGAACTATCCCTTTAACCTAGCATAAAAAGTAGTGAGTTAAATATCAAATGTTTGTATCTCTTGGAAATTGTGATTTTGGTCTCACATAAGACTTAATTATGGAATTGGTATTCAGTGTTCAGTTTCAGTTTGTTTTTAATGATTAACTCAAAGCTGAACCATTTAAACATGTTACTAGTGTTACTATAGTACTTATAGTAAATCTTTTAAAATTGTTTAAATAGTGTCTATTTAATTTAATTGTTATATTATTTTATATTATACATTGGTAACAGGGTTAAAATTTGCAAATGACAGTAAGGGAATAGAAAACAGAACTCAATATTAATACAATAAGATCAACATTTTCTAAGCACCTGACCTTTTAAGACAGGGATTCCAAAACGTTTTGTCAGGCATGTTTTGTGACCTTAAATATTTAATTGAACTACCCTCTGAGATTTTCATTTAATATTTTAATAATTTAACAACACATGCACATATTCACAGTTCTCAGATATCAGGTAATGCTCAAAAATGTTTTTAGTTAAATGCTTTATTGTATTGAACGTGTTCGGTTTTTAGCACTGGATTTTGGTATTTATTGGTATTTATCACTGCAGTTTTTGTAGAAGCAGCCTTTTGAGGCTTCATTGCATATCCTAAACAAGACAAAGTTTTTGTCTTCTCTAGAATACGTAATGAAGCCTCAAAAAGCTGTTACTACAAAAACGTCAGTGAAACTGATAACCCAGAACACCTGATTTTCCAGGTCTGAAACGACATCAGGCTCAGAGCAGATGGAAAAGCTTTTTGAAACCTGATACAGGAGTGCGAGACTGAGACTGATGGGTAGAGCTGGAGAGTGTGCAACTTTTGTTTTCGGCGCACTGAAGTCACACTTACTCACGTGCCACCTAATCACCCCGTCACCCCCCAGTTTTGTGTGGAATCTCATTGTCAAAGCAACTAGTCTCCCATTATGCCTCTCCAGCTCGCACAGCACACACTCGTTCCGCCCCTCCCTGGGCCTGTGGCAATCTGGTGTCCTGTTTAAAGAGCGGTGGGTCCTCATGGGAGGGCTGGGTGAGGTATGTGCAACAGACAGTGGAGCCGGCAGGTCAATGAGCCGTATTGTCTCTCTTTACAAATCACTGTCAGACACCAGTGCCTGGCCTTCTGTTCCCACTCACTTCACACACACTTCACACACACTTCACACGCTCGCACTCGACTCCTGGATGGCCCTCACAGTCACAGCGGGACACGTTTAAGTGGAGACCTCAGGACTGGATTTGTCAGTGTGTCTACAGGTGGCTGAACATTTCAGAAGTTGAGCCTTTGTAAAAAAAAGAAAAAAAAAGAAAAAAAAAAAGTCACACAAAGTTGATTCTACCTTTCTTCACAGTAACAGTTTTGTTGTTGTTATTTATTATTTAGTGCATTCACTCACAGGACATTTGTGTGAATTCTATTTTCTTCTTTAGCACTAAGACCAAAACTTTCACCATGACAATGTTAATAATTAAGTAATCATATAATATATTAGAATGATTTCTGAAGGGTCATGTGACACTGAAGACTGATAACCCAGATAATAAAATTGTTTCTTTAAATTGTAATAATATGATAATTATAATTTTAACTGCATTTTTCATCAAATACATTCATCGTCGTTTAGTCTAATATACATGTATACAATTAGTTAGGGAAAAATAGTCTGGTTAGAAAATACTAATTTAAGTTTTTGATGTTTCTCATAAATAGAATTATAGAATATGGAGAAAGAAATGATTGTGGATAGAATAGTTATGCAAAATAGAGTAACAAATTTACAGAATATAATTCAGATAATTTAGTTTTGAAATTTTTGCATTTGTATTAAAATCTTTGACATTTGAATAAATAGAAATAAAAACAGAAACACAGCAATTGTTGTCATAGAGTGAATGTAAAAAAAAAAAAAACTGTTGAATGTGAATAGCATGTTAAAATGTATTTCAAAAAGTTTAAATTGTAGAAATTAATTTGTTTAATGTCTTGGCAAATAAGCAAACAGTTCAAGACATTGTTTAGATCTATAGAGAAGACACATCTTTGACTGACACGGTGCTGTAGGAAGTTATAGATGGTTGCCAGGGTGTCCTGACTCCTGACTGGTTGCTAGGTGGTCGCTAACTGGCCTAAATCAAATAATCTCAACCTTAAGTCTCTACCCTAGCATAAAAATAACATTTATTTCATACTAAGTCTAGTTCAAATCTATTAACATATTTACTGAAATATCGCTCGAGATTTACAGTCTTTAAATGCAAGATGTTTGAAGTGTCCCTGAAGTAAACTTGCAATAGTTCCACTTTAGCACAGTCAAATATACTTCAGTATGTCTTTTAGTTGGACTTCTGCACTACTTCCACACATTTAAAGTGCATTAAGCACAAAATTAGCTTTAGCAGACTTAAAGTATGCCAATTTATTATACGAAAGGTACTATTGCAGGGTATTTTTAAGCACATAAATATGTAGTGTAGTATGTGTGTTTTTCACTAGGGTATGATATTCGGATTTCTAAATATTACTTATTTTCATTGATTTATAAACCACCAGGTGAAAACTGCAAGTCTGGATGTTTGTAAAAGCAATAGCAAAAGAATAACATATTCATCTTTCTCCCATTTGTGTAAAGTAAAGAGGACAGAACAATGCGAAAATGTCCGATATAACTCTCATCACACAACAATAACCCTCTAAAACCCGATGAAGTTCTCAAATGCACAGAGAGACTTCACTTAGACACCATAGAGCAGCTTGAACTGCTCCAGCCCTTGAAAACTAACTAGAGCTTAACTCAGAGCAGATTGAGTTTGAATGAGACACTCTTCTTATTTTCTGTTCTCCAGTAAAGCGAGGTCATGCCGGCCGTAAAAGGGACAAGATGAGTCTCAGGAGTAAACGTGTGTGTTTGTGTATAAGACAAAGAAGGGTGGCAGATCGCAGGGCTGTTTAAGTGCCATGCTAAATTCATAAGTTGCAGCTGTATTCAAACAAACACAGTGGGAAAGTGAAGGGAGGGCGAGAGAGAGAGACAGACAGAGAAAAGAGGAGGGCGAACAGCAGAAAGAGCAGTGAGCAGGACAGTGAGGAGGAGGCGTGGTTCTCCACCCCTCATTTTCCAGCTCATTTGGTAGGACAGTGGGCAACAGTGACCCCATTTACCCTGATCTTTTAACCCCAGTCAGACACCTGCTGATGGAGTGCGTGAATGTGTTTGCATTGGTGGTGAGCCATGCCGTTCTGTGCCAGACATAAATTAAACGGTTCAACAAAACATATGTCAAATGTAGAAATAAAAGATTTTCCGGTTCATTAATTTGTCATTTTACTAAAACATGGATTTGCAGTTTCTAAATAAAAAAAGAAACTAATAAATTCAAAATAAAAGTGACCTAATAAGTCCTCATCTCTCAGTTCATTCTTCTTTTAAGATTTTTGGTTTTCTAATCTGTTGTAATCCTCCAATTGATGAAGTGGTTTTATCTGACTTATCCACTCATCTGAAGAGAGAGGAAGGTAAAAACTCAAAATTTAAATACATAAAAAAAATATTTATCTAGGACATTGACTTTTGCATTATCATTTTTTATTTATTCAAATAAAAACAAACATTTCCAAGACATTGTTTATCATCTGAATGAACATTTACATATAACAGAAAGCTAATGTTTTAAATCAAAGTTATAATAAAGTGTTACAGAGAAAGCTTTTCTGTATATTAGGGCATTAAGATAATAATAATAATAATAATAAAGATTTTTAATAAAAGTGTATATATTTATCTAGCGTGTTAATAATTAATGAGTTTTTTCGCTTATTACAATAAAATCTCAAATCTGAATGAACATTTACGTATAAGGTAATTCTAATATTTTTAAGTTATTTTGAAGTGTTACAGAGAAAGATTTGTATCGGTTAATTGTGATATTAATAATAATAAAAATGTTTATCTATGGCCTCATTGTGTTTTATTAATTTGTTTACTTGTTAACATTTCCATTACATTTTCTTGTATTATCTGAATGTCCATATGCATGTAATGCAGATAATACATGTATATCACATATAAAGCCAAGTGTTTATAAGTGTTACTGAGAAAGCTTTTTGTACTGGGGGTCAAGGCTGTCAAGTTTAAAAACCCCTTTTGTGGGAAAGGAATGAGAATAAAGTGGACATTTGGCAAAGAACAATACCTCAATGTCAGGGACTAAATTTCAATGTTTTATTCTTTAGCCATATGAAAAAGCTTCCTTTTAAAAACTAACAAAAAAAGGAGTTCTTGCTACATTGCATGCAAAACGGTAGTGCACAGCATCTTCTTCTAACTGTTACTGAGTGTAACAGTAAAGAGAGGGAGACAGGCAACATAAAGGCAGAGAAAACAACTAATATACATTATCATACAATACATAATGAATAACATGGTTTTGCGTACTGCGAGTATAGTGGATCAAACAATTAGATATCTACCGCTCATAAATGCATAAAATAGTAACTGATAAAATATGAGCTGCGACTATAATGCTCACACTATAAACTGTAAGTGTTTCCTCTCTTCAGTGACTCTGTCTGCAATGCCCGCAGTCATTCACACATCAGTTTAAACAGCATGCGGAAAATACTCGGCCCTTCTTAGGAAAGCACAGTATAAAATAGTCAGCTGATCTCATTTTTATTAGGTCGCTGCAGATCTAGATTTCAATCTCCGAATTACATTCACCATATTTTATAAACACGTTAATCATTATTTTTTTGGAATATTCATCATTACGGTTAAATTAAAATCATCTGTTCCCCTTCTGCCAGTCACCTTCTGGAATTAGGGGTATGTAGGCGAGCGCTGTGGTGTCTGTCCATTAAACGGCTGGCAGGATGAAGCTCCTCTGGCCTCGGACTGAGCGAGAAGGGTGTCTGTCTCCGTGTGCTCTGAGTTTGTACTCTCCTCAGATGAGCTGGACGGGACATGCAGCCCAAGAACCTCCTGTACTTTCAAAGACAGCTCCTGAGAACAGAGCAGTCAGAAAGCATTATGTAGTATGCATGACCACAGTTATTTTTCATAGCATATCAGCAGTCATATCTGTCCCGTCTCACCTTGCAGTTTGTCAGCTGCAAATAAATAGCCTCTGCTCCACAGAGTATTGACTGCAGATCCAGCTTCATGGTCAGCTCATTAATGTGCTGGAATCACACACACACACACACACACACACACACACGCACACACTTAGAATCAACTGACTTACTTACTGTGCAAGTCATTCTCCTGGTTCTGCATTATACAGGTGCTGGTCATATATATCACCAAAAAGTTGATTTATTTCAGTAATTCCATTCAAAAAGTGAAACTTGTATATTATATTCATTCATTACACACAGACTGATATATTTCAAATGTTTACTTCTTTTAATTTTGATGATTAAAGCTTACAGCTCATGAAAGTCAAAAATCAGTATCTCAAAATATTAGAATATTTACATTTGAGTTTGAATAAATGACCATCCCTACAGTATAAATTCCGGGTATCTCTTGTTCTTTGAATCCTCAATAATGTGGAAGACTGCTGACTTGGCAATGATCCAGAAGACGAACATTGACGCCCTCCACAAAGAGGGTAAGTCACAGAAGGGCATTACTGAAAGGTGTGGCTGTTTACAGAGTGCTGTATCAAAGCATATTAAATGCAAAGTTGACTGGAAGGAAGAATTTGGGTAGGAAAAGGTGCACAAGCAACAGGGATGACCGCAAGCTTGAGAATACAGTCAAGCAAAGCCGATTCAAACACTTGGGAGAGCTTCACAAGGAGAGAACTGAAGCTGGAGTCAGTGCATCAAGAGTCACCACGCTCAGACGTCTTCAGGAAAAGAGCTACCAAGCCACTTCTGAACCAGAGACAACGTCAGAAGCATCTTAACTGGGCTGTGGAGAAAAAGAACTGGACTGTTGCTCAGTGGTCCAAAGTCCTCTTTTCAGATGAAAGTAAATTTTACATTTAATTTGGAAATCAAGGTCTGAAGGAAGAGTGGAGAGGCACAGAATCCATGTTGCTTGAAGTCCAGTGTGAAGTTTCCACAGTCAGTGATGGTTTGGGCTGCCATGTCATCTGCTGGTGTTGGTTCACTGTGTTTTCTGAAGTCCACAGTCAACGCAGCCATCTACCAGGAAATTTTAGCGCACTTCATGCTTCCTTCTGTTGACAAGCTTTATGGAGATGCTGATTTCATTTTCCAGCAGGACTTGGCACCTGCCCACAGTGCCAAAGGTACCAAAAGCTGGTTCAATGACCATAGTGTTACTGTACTTGATTGGCCAGCAAACTCGCCTGACCTGAACCCCATAGAGAATCTGTGGGGTATTGTCAAGAGGAAGATGAGAGACACCAGACCCAACAATGCAGATGAGCTGAAGGCCACTATCAGAGCAACCTGGGCTCTCATAACACCTGAGCAGTGCCACAGATCGACTCCATGCCACACCGCATTGCTGCAGTAATTCAGGCAAAAGGAGCCCCAACTAAGTATTGAGTGCTGTACATGCTCATACTTTTCATTTTTATACTTTTCAGTTGGCCAAGATTTCTATAAATCCTTTCTTTGTATTGGTCTCAAGTAATATTCTAATATTTTGAGATACTGATTTTTGACTTTCATGAGCTGTAAGCTCTAATCATCAAAATTAAAAGAAATAAACATTTGAAATATATCAGTCTGTGTGTAATGAATGAATATAATATACAAGTTTCACTTTTTGAATGGAATTAGTGAAATAAATCAACTTTTTGAAGATATTCTAATTATATGACCAGCACCTTTATTTTCATGGGCTTAAACAATTGTATGCTTACCTTCAGTATAGAGTTAAAATCATGATTTGAACCAATCAGCTCCTCTTTTTGTGACTCAAGAATGGAGCTGGCCATAAGTAAGTGGAAGTTTTCACAAGGCAGACGGGTCCACAGAACCTGCAAAACATTGGTAGCGTTGTTACTGTTCAATAAAACTACTAAAATCATTTTCTTTAAATGAAATAAATAAATAAATCAAATATAAATAGTAGATGAAAAACTTAAACTTAATTAGAAAAGTTGCCAATGGCATCTAACTGAAATAAAATTAGTTGGAAGTACTAAAACTACTGAGACTGAAACTGAGATAAAAAAAAATTAAATCTAAATAGAAATATTAAAAATCTAAAACTAATAAAAATGACGAGCACAAAATTGCTTGCATATAAAATAAAATTCAAATAAAAACAAGAAAATAAAGTTACTTTAAACCTTATAAATAATACAAAAATAACACTGATGAGAAGAGAGAGTAATATTAATATTTAATAAATGAAAATAGTAAATCAATATTAAGAATCAAACCTTCTGTGCTACTTTTGTGTATGAAAATATACTGATAGCAGATTGCATATTGTTTTAAGTTATTTAAACTACAGAATATAACAGAAAACTACTGTAAGTTCACATGCCGTATGCGTGTTTGAGGCAGCATATTTTGCTAAAATATATGAATTGAATTGAAATGAATTATAAACATGATGATGAAAGTTTTAGAAAATAAAACAAATAACCTCCCTCTTACCTCCCAAAGATTCAAAATGTCTTCAAAAGAGAATTCTCTCTTAAACCAAATCAGCAACCAACGGAAACAGAAACAAAGTGAACCACTGTCCTGAGAGTCTAAGAGAGAAAAAAAACAAACGAAAAAAAAATGTATACCAACTGTGCCACTGTGCATTAGCCAATAGAAGGAAAAAAAACACACATAGAAGGTAGAAATTTATAGAGAACGTGTGTCTGTGTTTACCCAGGTAGTCACACAGCTCTGGATCAAGTGCTCTCAGTAGGAGGCTGAGCTGAAGCAGCTGCTGTTTCATGGCCTCTTGAGACTCTTCAAAGTTTTGGTGCTAAAGACAGATAAAGGCTTTATATCCAGAGCTAATGCATCGATTGAATAACACAATCAGAAAACAAGTGTGTTTACTGACCACTAAATCCATAAAGCCGTCAAACACCAGAAGGACTCCACCTCATTCTGGGTAACAAAGAGGAGAGGAGACAGAAGATCACTCATCCCCTGGACATAACCTAAACAGCAAAGTGAGAGAGAGATAGAGAGAGCGATAAGAGAGATAACAGCATCCTCTAGTGGTCAGTAGCTGGAATTAAAATGACACGAGGGAAATGCACATACCGAGATCGAAGTTATACATGCAGTATGTCATCAGTACGTCATGGAGCAGCGTAAGTCCTGGGTTCTCATTACCAGAAAAGAAGGAATTGTGTCTGTCTGTTCGATTCACATCCCGTTCTGTCCAATCAAAGAGCAGGAGCAAATCAGATGTAGAAAGTGACTGTTAACACTTGCTGTAGGATCTTATGACACAGCTAAACGTACCTATGAGGCTACGGTATCCTCGGAAGAGAGAGTTCCTCATCTCCTGCTCTTCACTAACTGATTTCCACTGAACCTTCATCCTGAAATACTCATCCCTGAAGATAAAAATAACAAATGTAAAGAGCACAAAAAATAAAAGAATAATTTACGCTGACAATCAGGGGTTTTAGAAAGGAAAGAGGCAGGCGTAGACACATTATTGGCCTTATCATTCAGGTTTATGTATATGAATTAAGTAGTCATATGTGGTAGATTAGAACTTAGAAATGTAAGTATAATTGCTGTTATCATTCAAAGTTTGAGGTCAGTAAGCTTTTATTCAGCAAAGATGCATTAAATTAAATTAACCAAAAGTGACAGACAGATAGAATGTTACCAAAAATCATTTCAAATAAATTCTGTTATTTTTTTCCTAAAAAGGTTTCACTGTTTCCACAAACATATTATGTAGCACAACTGTTTTCAACATCGATACCACTAAAAATGTTTTCTTGAGCAGCAAATCAGCATATTAGAATAATTTCTGAAGGATCATGTGACACTGAAGACTGGAGTAATGATGCTGAAAATTCAGCTTTGCAATCACAGAAATAAATTACATTTAAAAATATATTACAATAGAAAACAGTTATTTTAAATGGTCATAATATTTCACAATATTACTGTTTTTACTGCATTTTTGGTCAAATAAATGTAGTCTCGATGAGCATAAGAGAGTTCTTAAAAAAAAACATTTACAATTTTTTTACTGACCCCAAACTTTTTGACAACAGTGCTATAAGCTTAGGTCTAAAGAGATATACTGAATACTGAAGAAATATGACACAGGAAACCACAACAGCTGCAAATGGTTAACTGGATTGAGGAACAAGTACACTATATAAATATATCGTAGAAACTTAATTTCTTGTAAAGCTGCTTTGCAACAATTTGTATCGTAAAAAGTGCTATACAAATTAACTTGAATTGAATTATATAACTTTTGACACCTTTGTGGTTTGTGTTGAAACAAAATGTGTTTAGCTTACGTTTTGCCCTGAAGGATGTCCTCTCTCTCTTTGGCTGTGCTGTTCCACGGGTAGAACCCCAGTAAGAACTTCCACACCTCCTTCCGCAGAGATGGAACAATGCCCTAGAAAAAGCAGGAAAGATTTGAATCAATGGAAACGTCATTGGTTTGTGGCATGTAAACAGGATTAGGAAAATATCACTGAAACATAGACGAACCCCTCTAAACACCAGCTCCTTGACTTTCTGTGGATCAGTGACACGGCCCTCTGGATCCAAAAACTGATCCCAGTTATCCAAAGGCTTTCCTCTTTTGACCTCCGGTCTGGGGCCGAGCTCTGCCCCCTGGTGGAATACACAATCTCTTTTTAGGTTCATGCACAATCAGCATTTATACACAAACAGCCAGGACTCTATGTAACTCACGCAGGTAATGAGCTCAAAGCCTGGCTCCTCATCAGCTGAGTGTGGGAAATGGGCGTCCTGGGGTGAGCGGTTACCGAGGGGCGACTCTGGATGTCTAAGTGCTCCCCGGAAGAAGTTAGTCACTTTGGAGAATCCCCCAAACGTGGTTGCATAAGGGTCCTGAATGAACCTCTGTAGATATGACCAATCAGATGGCATGTCATTACAGGCCCTTGTTTATGGCTTTAATCACATTAAAACACAACATATATAACTTACAGACACTAGATCTGCACTGGTATCATCAAAGAGATGCAGCTCATCAAATGACTGCGACAGGGCCCCAGAATCATGTGGGTATGCCAGGAAGAGCCTACCATCCATGGGAGACCTTACAGCAGAATGTGTCACATGAGTATGCAAATAGATAGGTACTGAAATGCAAAAGGGTTGGTTGAATAAATTAAATTAAGATAAATTAGTATGCCACTCACGGGGCCAGTCTGATGTAACGCTGCATGGCTTTTAGCAGCTCTCTAGTGCCCCCTCGATGGAAGTGCAGGGGAGGGAGAGGATCGCCCCCTCTAGTGGTCATCACCAAGAAGTTCCTGCCCAGAGAAAAGCGAGCCCTCCGGAGAGAGTACAGCTCTGAAAGGGGCAGGGAGAACGAGCCCCACTGACCTGCCAAAAGACATAAACGTACGTGAGCATGTACAGTATGTAAATGCAAGCGCACTTCATCTAAGAAGCACCAGTTTGGCGCAGTACCTGTTTCTCTGACTGGTGGATGCTCTTGCCGTCTTTCCTGCTTGACTGTACTGATGACGGCCCAGTCTGGCTCATAGCCTGGGTCAAACTTAGTTTCCTCTTCCCCTCCTTCCCCATCCTTACAGGAAACAGAATATAAGAGAGGAACAGAAGTTTAGGAGACAGGATACCTTTCAAATTTTGGAGTTGGTAAGATTTTTAATGTTTTGAATTGTCTTGCTCTCAACAAGGCTGCATTTATTTACTCAAAAACACAGTTAACAGTAATATTGCAAGTATGTTCTATTTTAATACATTTTAAAATGTAATTTATTCATGTGATAGCATAGCTGAATTTTCAGCAGTCGTTACTCCAAGCTTCAGTGTCGCATGATCCTTCAGAAATCATTCTGATATACTGATTTGGTGCTAAAGAATAATTTCTTATGATCAATTATCAATATTTTTGTGGACTCTGTGACACATTTTTAAGGATTCTTTGATGGATAGAAAAAGATATATTTGAAATTGAAAACTTTTGTAACACTATAAAACTTTTTACTGTCACTTGATTAAATGCTAAAAAAGAGAATTCCTTTCTTTCCAAAAAATAAAAAAATCCAAAACAAAAAGAAAACAAGTAGATAAAATAGAAATAGAATAGAGAGTGCTAGTGTTGAAGTGTCATGTAAATGAAAGAGGTGTGTTTTTAGCCATTTCTTGAAGATGGCTAAGGTCTCAGCTGCTCAGATTGAGTTGGGCATGTCATGACTTGCCAAAGAATTTTTATAGAGATGTATGGTTTTATTGTATGAGTGCAGATACCTTCAGTAGGACAATTTACAAATTTCCCAAAATAAGTTTTTTCTTTGAACATGCTAAGTTTGATTTCAAATGAACGTGTGACAAGTGACCTGTGACTCTGAAGAGCAAACTGAGTGCTCCGTCCTCTACTCAAGTCATTCTCTAACCAACCTTTTTGGCGTAGAAGACAGCAGGAGCATTTCTCACATCCTCCTCAACAGGGCTCCACTCCATTGCCGGCTCTCCATCCTGAAAGAGTTTAAATGTCATTTTACAAATGGTGTTAATAGACAGAATACTTATCATATAAGCACATCAAAGTGTGTAATAATAAAATATGTTAATCCTGATAGTGTGTTGATCATACTCGCTCAACTATCCGGATGAAGCCGGGGATGGTTGTGTCCTGATTGCTTCTTTTGGCATTGGTGTGGAGGTAAACACCCTCCTTCTCAAAGATCAGCTGATGAATTACATAATACATCACACTTTTACTACAGGACCAAATGTCAACAAAACTACAGATGTCAATATATAATGATTATCCTTCAGTTTGGATCATATCAACAGCATTAAATAGATAAAATGAGTTTAAATGTTTGTTTTGCTCTAATAACCCAACAATAAGATAATTGTGGCTTTAATACTATAGTAGACATTTCCTGATATACCACGATAGATTAATAATCGATCTTACAAACAATACATTTCAGAAGTTAGATTAGCAACAGATAATCACATGGAGGAAGCGCTAATGTCAATCTTTAGTTGCTAGTTTTCTATAATCTTTAATACTTCTTCATTACGTTACGACCAAAGCTCTCCAGGTAACTGGTTTGACCAGTGACGCCGTTCAGTAAAAACCTCCTTGCTGGAGGTGTTACCCAACGGGTGACTGTGGTGTTTGAAATGTCAGTCCATCATAAAGACATGACAGTGACTAAACCATCAGGCTTGAACGACATGTCAGTCATCTGCTTGGGCTATCGCTAACTAACTAGCTCCAGCTATGGAAAAACAGTCATTTCAGGAGACATTAAACACATAAAAAGGTACAAATGTATAACGTTATATAGTTTTGTGTTATGTCATGTCAAATATGACATCGTCGACCTAAACTTATATTTAGGTTACTGACAAACACTGTCGCTACTCACCTTGTAACTCTCTGGCTTCGCCTCCATTCCTCCTCCTCTGCTCACGTAGTTTGACCAAAACAATCACACTTCCGTTTTTTTCCCTGGATGACTCCGCCCACCTCCGCAGCAGCCAATCAGAAACTAATAAAACATGACGTTGTCTTTATTATGTTATTTTGAAGGTGGTGATAATGAGTATGATGTTTTTTGTTGATTTTTTGCATAATATAACGATCTGTAATACAAATCAAAAATAGATTCTTTGTTTAAAAAAGTCCTCATTCTGTCATAATTTAACCCTTTTTATGTCGTTTCAAACCCAAAGTTAAGACAATTTTTTTTTCTTCTTCAGGAAAAAATAAAAAAATAAAAAAAAAATGAAAGAAGGAAAATTAGCCAGATAAAAGTCAGCATTTACTTTCATTGCATGGGATTGCATATGCAATTGTGACTGAGGCTGTCATTCTGCAGGCGGTCAATCTCAGTCAGTCATGAAAGAAAGTCATGTTTAAAACACCATTGGGGTGAGTAAAATTACGTGTTTTTATTTATTTATTATTATTTTGCTCTTTAAATTATCTTACAAAACTGTTTATTATGTAAAAGTACAAACCACTATGACTCTTGGAAGCACAAGGAAAGCACCTGGAGAAATGTGACCGATTTAGTGTGCACCAAAACATTAACCTACTGCACATGAAGTCCAGTAAATCATTATGTATCATTTATTATCAGCATTCTGCAATGTCACACCTGCTCGTATTTGTTCTTTCTGAACGTTACCTCTGCGAATGTGTTGAGTCCGCTCTAATGTTGCCATGTCCGCTTATTACGCGTATATTGTCTTTGAGCTTTGCCTGCACAGATGAATAAGGGCTGTCCATGTACCGAATTCTAGATAAAGGTTTTAGGGGCTGTAATGACCTCTGCTGTTGATACTTAAGAGCTCCAACAGGGCTTATTTCCACAATGCACCCACGTTTTTTGGGATTTCATGTGCTATTCCAGCCACATTGGTGCATTAATGTGTTTTCCATTAGGTGTGTGTGTGTGTGCATGGCCGAGATATTTATTCATTTATTGTTACCATAATTGAGCAGGTTGGATACATTACATATTTTGTAAGGCTATCGCTGTTAGTTGCATTTTAGTATTGGTTAATCCGGAGGTTTTTAATATGGGGTCCAGACCCCCAGGGGACTGCAAAGGAGCGCTGGGGGTCCATGGAAAAGTTTAGGGAAAAACAGTGTAAAAAATAAATAAATTAATTAATTATAGAAATAAGATTAAATAAATAAACAATTAATAAATAATATATTTAAATATATTTACAATATTATTATTATTATTTTTTTTTTATAAATTTGGTCTTTATACGTGAAATATGGAAAATATAGATGCGTTTTCAATTTTAGGATGGGGTCCCTCGCACAAGGATGGTCATATTTGGGACCATGGCATCTAAAACGATAAAACCCCCTGGGTAAATCTACGGTTTTGTGTGTGTGTATGTGTGCGGGTTTTAATCAACCCACACAACGAACGCGTAGGGGAAAAAATAGGTCGCTTATTTAGTGATTGTTTTTCAGACCATTTGCGTGTTTCTTTTGCGCAATCTGGCAACCCCGGACTGCTGCTACTGTAAACAGCGCTGTGCGCGTCGCTGCGCTGGAGTCTAGGGGAGAGACAGGCACGGGTAACAGGCTCCTAACAAAGAGGGTTTAATAAAGTTTAGAAGTAAAGGACGATTGTGACAGAGGCGGGAGGATATAACGAGGGTATGTCAGTCACTTGCTTTTCTTTTCACGAATCATCCAGATGCAGTTTTAATTGTGCAAAAAGATGAAATAGATTTTAGCTGCATTGCTAACGCTGGAGCGCACTGGCCTGTGCATTTCACTTGGCCACTTACCAATGAACTGATCAACAAGCTCTAAAGCAGTTAATGTCGTAATGCAAATACCCCGCTGTTTAGCCGCTGATTTTGCCAACTGCATATTAAAGCTGACAGTGACAAACAAACAAACAAACAAAAGCAGCAGGAATCATGGCTGGCTGTTCGTCATGTTGCCCCGAAAATGCGAGAAACGGACAGATCCTCTGCATGCAACTGCACAACGGGCCTAGAAAATGATTTTTTACCGTTGTGCAAAGCCTGGTCCTCATTTAAACGAGAACGTCCCAAACAAACGTGTACGTGTGCTACACGTGCGGGTGAATGGAGGCGTACCCTTCAAAGTTAGTGCGGGGTTTGTTGCACAGCGGTTGGTGAGCTTGTTGATTACTCAAACAAACTAGTTTTTAATTTATACATTTATTTATACATCATCTCAAAGCTGAATAAATAAGCTTTCCATTGATGTATGGTTTGTTAGAACAGGACAATATTTGGTTGAGATGCAACTATTTGAAAATCTGGAATATGAGGGTGCAAAAAATCTGGAGAAAAATCTGGAGAAAATTGCCTTTAAAGTTGTCCAAATGAAGTTCTTAGCAATGCATATTACTAATCTAGTCAAAAATTAAGTTTTGATGTATTTACAATAGGAAATTAACAAAATGTCCTCATGGAACATGATCTTTACTTAATATCCTAATGATTTTTGGCATAAAAGAAAAATTTATAATTTTGACCCATACAATGTATTGTTGGCTATTGCTACAAATGCTACTTATGACTGGTTTTGTGGTCCAGGGTCACAAATCAAAATGCATGTTCATTTTGCCTAAATAAGCTCAATAGTGTGCTCTTGATATATATTTATACATATTATCTTTTCTTTTCTAGGTAACATCAGCAAGTGGTGGCATCCTCCCATCTCTCCCCTAGTTCTCTCCTGCACGCAGACACCATCACCCATTTCAGTTGTGCCTCTTCTAACCATCAGCATTAACTAAACCAAGTTCTCATTACCAAAGAGTGCTAACCACAAAACACATTTTATAAACGCAGATCAACACATTCACATACACACACACCAGCATTTCAACATTCCAAAAGAAAGAATTCCGAAAACAGTTCAACAGCACCATAGGTCATGGCCTCTGTCACCAAATCCTCTAACCCCGAGATCCCCGATAATCACAAGGAGAGCTGGCTGGTGCTGCTTGCTGCTGCTGAGGCTTACAGCCAGACGTCCGGTTGTGATTTGGCCATTCTGACCGCCTATAAGAAGTTCCGTCCTTCGGGGGTCGAGGTGGAAGGAATGAGGAATCACGAAGGGGGTGGAACTCCGGTGCGGAAGTTTGATTATGCGTATCATGTTTGGGGACCAGGGGCCCTAGCTGAGTCGTCACGGCGATACATTGATGACATCGCAGTTCTGCACTCCACCACTGTACTGACGGCTCAGAGACACACGCGTCTGAATACAGAGGAAGGAGGAGCCAAACTGGGCGTGGATGTGCCGTCTGACAGGCTGGTGAGTGCTGTTTTTTTTTTTTAACCAATTTTGAGTGCAACGCCTTGTGATTTACTGTGTCCTCTTTCCAAAGAGTTTGACTGGAGATGGAGTCGGGACTGTTAGTCCCAACATGAGGCTCTATTCTCAGAGCTACCCGTCGATCTACAGCACGGCCGCTGCTATTGGCCAGTCAGGTGGTCAGCATGGGAACGGAGAGCGTGACCGGGAGAAAGCGGCGATGGAGGAACGTGAGAACGCAAGAGAAAGGACGGAAATTGTGGACTTGGAGGAAGAGGATGAGGAAGAGGAAGAAGAGGAGGAGGAAGAGGAGGATTTGGATGGGAGGAGACGTAACCTGAACGAATCGGCAGGTGAATGGACCTATTTTTGTGAGATGATTGTCATTTCAGATCTCAAATTCAAACTGAATGGATCTCTCTTTCTTTCTCAGGTGTCTTTTCGATGGATGAGGATTCTTTGTCCCGGGACTGCGAGCCCTTCTTCGAATCTGACGGGGAGGAGGAGAGCACTGATGGTGAATTATTGTTATTATTTTTTTTTTTTGTGATATATTTTAAACTATAATGTACCATATTTAAAATTCTGGTAAATGCCAAAAATTACTTAAATTTTATTGCCTATTTTTTCACATTTAGGCATCACAGCATTATAATGTACAGCATGAAAAATAGATAACAAGCGTTATTTATAGATAACATGTTATTCAAGTGTTATGTAACTTTATGTGGCTGTTAGATGGTGTTGAAATGGATAAAATAGGGGAAGTCCGCATATATAAAAATATCCAGTTTCAGCTGATACAGTTCACCACTGTTCAAAATACTTTCTTTCGGCAAGGACACATTATATGGAATTAGGGATGTTCATTTCGGTTATTTCTCTTAACCGACAGCCGACGCTTGTTAACCGATTATTAACCGCTAACCGACGAGTTTATTTTAAATTAGAATTGAATTAAATGAGAAAGGGTAAGTGTCTGTGACCCATTAAGAATACTATAACATTTGTTTTCTGGGGATTAATTTTACATGCGTAAAAAGCAGCAAACAACAGAACATGAGGATTCACATGGACATCATGTCACATCACGCACCTGCAGCGCTTCTGCGAGCGGAGAATATATAGGCTGTATATAACACGAATAAATAGGCCTATATGAGAAATATCTTTACTCAAATAGTACAGTTAGAAAACAAAAGAAAAAACTGTGCAACAAGTAGCCTAGTATGCAGAGTTTTGGTTCATTTTTGTGCTGCGCAAAAGGAAACGGCAGAAAGCAGCATCCTATTTTTCTTTAGGCCTATTTTGCAAAAGCACAAAGATTTGTTTGAGTTGTGAATGTACACAAATAAAAGCAAACCTTTTACAATTCCGTTTATCTTTATGACTAAAAGGAGTAGTTGTTTGCACTGTTAAGGTCACTGCACACGAGTCCGAAATTTTCGTATGCGTTTTTTCGTATTCGTTATCCTAAAAATTTGTCACGGACAGAAACCTTGCACACTGAGTCCGATGTGTATTAATCCGTTGCGGAAAAATTCGCAAAACAATACTAAATGGAGTCTACAAGCACTGAGGATGATTTTGTTGTCTTCTCGCTTATTAAAATGAGAAAAAGAAAGGAAATATTGGGTCCATCCAATCATGAGATTCCCCCTCCTTATTAAGGAGCGGCAGGATTATCCCGGGTGATTCAAAGTTTACTTCAGGATGTCAGTGGCTCAATTGGATGCTTTGCTAGTGATACTAGAGCCACATATTAAAAAGACCACCAATTTCTGTGAACTCAGTGTGCAAGGATCTTGACAGTGCTTTGTGCTGCGAGACGAAGTGGATGAACTTGACAACCGCCATTCTGGATTTTGGCGTTTGCTTGTACGGTGGCTATGAATTGTCAAAAAAACCCTTGCTACGGATGCGAAAAATGCAGAAAATCGAACCCGATACGATTTTTTTTTTTTAGGACGGACGAAAGTTTCGGAGGCAGTGTATAAACGTAATTGACATAACGTGAGGTCGTACTTATTTTTCAACGTGTGAAAATTTTTCAATGTGTTACTCAGTGCAGTGACCTTTAGAAGGAAAAAATTCAAGTGATTGCGCTGGCGCCATATGCGCGCGCACAGTTAAAGGGGACCTATTATGCCCCTTTTAACAAGATGTAAAATAAGTCTCTGATGTCCCCAGAGCATATATGTGAAGTTTTAGCTCAAAATACCCACAGATAAATTTTTATAGCTTGCTAAAATTGCCACTTTTAGTGTATGTGCACAAACGCACTTATTTGAGTATGTTGCTTTAATGCAAATGAGCTGTTGCACCTGGAGAAGAGGGCGGAGCTTCAAGAGCTCAAGCTCCAGTGTCATGATAAATCAAGTCACTCCTTGAAATCGGGTCCACCCCGAGTGATCGCATTGCCTAAATAAATACATAAAGATATTAATGTAAAAACGTATGGCTTACTATATAGTGCATAATAGAACAAAATAGTGCATAATGAAATAAATTGAATGTAATTTCTTACACTTGATTAACTGCTAATTAATAAATAAAAGTAATAATATCCTATTAAGTGAAAAAAATAAAAATCATTAATTAGTTTTTTTAAAATAAAACATTTGACATTTAACACTTAATTTAACATGAAAAAAAAATAATCGTGAATACATGTAGGATAAGTGCAAATTCCTGTATAAAATAAGCTATGCAGCTAATCAGGTATCTGTATGCTATGCTAGTACATAAGCTAACGAATACAGACATTAATTATCATTGTAACGTAGTTTAAACAGCATTTATCATAACATAATTTTGTAGGAATTGTAATCAAGCACTAAAGAGTGTACCTATTAAAATTAATTTGAGCCAATGGGATCGCTTGGGGTCCTAATGGGACCGGATTTCGAGGGGGGGACTCGATTTGTCACCACCACAGTTGCCAAGTCCGCGTATTATACACGACTTTGGGCTTCTTTTTTTGTAAAGTTGCGGGAAAAAATCCCTGGTCGTGGGTTGCGGTTTTTTGGGCTTATTTAAGAAAGTTGCTTGTTAGGGAAATCTGACAAGCGACTTCGTTTCTTTATTTATGCAAGTGTAATATTTCTAAGGCTAGGGACAGAAAAATTGACATTTCCATAGAATGACCCCTATATAGGCTATTTTAGGCTATAAATATGTGGCTATGTTACAGCTCCCCTTTGAAGCTCTTGTGCTTTTCTCCTTTTCCATCTCTCCAATCCTGTTCTGCTCACTGGTGATTGGAGATGAGTTTTGTTCCCTCTTTTGTTGCAGTTTGCTAATTTTTGTAAAATAGCTTCTGTTCAGATAAAAGAGTGGTTTCAGTGTAATATGTTGCAGGCTCATTTATTGGTAATAAATAATTGATAATAAATAATATTGATGATAATAAATCATCAAAAAAATATTGGGCTTGTTTTTGAAGCTGCGGTTGCTTATTTGTCTCGTGAGAGTTGGCAACTGTGGTCACCACACCGGCATTAGCAGTGCTAGCCTTTGCAAATCAACATTCTACTGTTAGCACAAGCCTGTTATCTTTACAGAAAACATACACTGTTTCAAAGACAGTCATCTGATTATACTGTGCATAATTAATTCGCATTTATGAATTACACAGTCAAGGAGCACGGCAGGATAAAAATAACAACATAGCTGGTCTCATGCTATAACAAACTTTAGAAGTCCCACTCCTTATTATGAGCTCATATGCAACTTTTCACAATCATTCTGGTAGCACTTGAAGGCAGCATTAGTGAAAACAGGCAGAGACAATGATAGCTTTAGCAATCAGCCTTACTGAGTGCCAAGAAGCTCTTTCAGGAAGGTAATTTGGAAAACAAATGCGTGATACTTACTTAGCCTGGAGCTGACGTTCGCGCACGAAGCGTTGGTATTGATTCCTAAACATTTAGGGGACTTTACTGATTTTTTCCGGGATATTTCCTTAGAAAATGAAATTTAACCACAGTGTCCTCGGCTCAGATGGGGGGAGATTATGGCGACTCCTATGTTCATTTGTGCATCCCAAAACACAACACTTGTAAAGCCTCTTTGGTGCTGACATTGTATATAACTCCAGTAATGGCGGACTGCAGCTTATAAAAAAACGAGTTGGTGGATTTTTAACATTATAGGCTGGTTGTTTTCACACACTGCAGTCATACAACTGTGTTCAAACACCTTATAAAAGTGATTTTTGCATAATCTTGACAATAATGCAGCCTGTTCATTATCATAAAAAAATACAGTCAGTCAAACATATGGAAAAAAACACAATGGTCAGTTTAAATATGTAGTAAAATCTGTGCCTTTAAGCGTTATCACCGTACCGCCGTGATGTTATGCAAAACATTTTGTTTTACGTGGATATTGGGACGCGAGTGAAGTAGCTACATAATAAATAATATTTTAGCATTCAAATACATCGCGAATATGAAAACATTTGATTTTGTCAAATGAAAGACAGTTTGAGTTTCAGTTTGTTTTAGCCTAAATTAATTCATTTTGGCTTGTCATTTATATAGCTATAGCTTCTTATATTTTTAATTCTTGTTTTTTCTAAATACTGTTAAATTGAAAGGATTTGTTGTGGAGTGAGGGGAACTAAAATAGCCTAGCTGTGTTTACAGTGTTTATTATAACGTTTGTAAACATTTCTCGTTGGCATTAGGCCTATTTCTGAATGAAATAATAAAATGCAACGTATATGCAACTTATTTATTTATTTTTATATACGTGTAGCGTATTTTAACCATTTAACCTTTTAAAATATTTTGATAAATTAATAAATGACTTTTTAAACCGTTTAAGTGATTCTTTAAGTCAAAATTCTTACGGTCGGTTAACAGTTAACTGGTTAAAATGAACATCCCTATATAGAATCAAAAGTGACAGTAAAAACATTTAAAATATTACAAAAGATATCTGTTTCAAATAAATGTTGTAGTTTCGAATATTATTTATAAAAAAAAAGTATCACGATTTGTAAAATGTTAGGGAGCACAGCTGTTTTTGACTGATGATGATAAATGCTTTTCGAGCAGCAAATCAGCATATTATAATGATTTTTGAAGGATCATGTGACACTGAAGACTACAGTAATGCCTGCTGAAAAATCAGCTTTGCATCACAGAATAAAATTACAGTTAAAATGTATATTAAAATATGTAACTTATTGTTTTACTGTATTTTTTATCAAATAAATGCAGCCTCGGTGAGCATAAGATACTTCTTTCAAAAACATTTAAAAAAAATTCTGACCCCTAACCAGCCAATAACCGATATGATACCAATACAATGTGTAATCTTATTTTTTAAAATCCTTATTCTGTAATTCAGTTTCAAACACAGTGACTGTTCAAAGAGATCATTATCTGAATTATGGCACTGTAACATCAGTTTGTTTTTATTGCTGTCGTTCATATATTTATATCTGTTTTATTGCTGCCAGGCTCTCTGAGTGAGGAAGCACCTCCCCCTCCGCGTGGCTTGGCAATGGGTCACCTGGCGTCTCGCTCTTCTAACCCCATGGCAATGGCTCGTTCACTGCCTGTGTCTATACCAGTGTGGGGCTACAGGAACAACCATGCCTCTCAGGGCGACTCCCACAGTGGAGAACGGGTCAGTTATTCATCCGCTTCATACATGCCCTCATCCACATACCCCCTACAACAGCTTCATAGAGATTGACAATTCAAATGACTTTTTTGGCAGATTATGAATGCAATTTTAATACAAAGGATGTGTAAAATTGTAGATAGCAAAATTATACCACCTACTAGATTACTCATTTGGTCCAGAATTTAAGACAAAATTGTATTTATCATTCATTGATAAGACAATTTCATAATTAATGTGTTGCGACACCATTTTTGAAGTTTTTTTTCTAATTTAATATATTTTTTTGTGAGAATTTTTTGTTGTATAGTGTAGTATAAGATTTATAAAAGGTTCATGAAGATTAAAAATGTCTAAAAGTAAACAAATATATTAAGTGCTACATATAATTAATAATATTTCAATGTACTGTGATAATTTTACCTTAAAAGATTGAGCCAGAACCAGTATTTTCCACTGGAGCAGGTGCAATATTATCATACTGCATTATTGACACAGTTATCTATACAATATTTTGTTGTCAAGTCTTTTCTGATTAACACCCTGACTACAATTGTGACTAAATCCACTTATATAATGGGTTTTTGTAGAAGAAAAATTGAAGAATAGCAATTAATGATTATTTTTTTCACATTTAATCACTTTTACACTTGTTTTCAGCTTGATTAAAATGTCTCTTTTATGTTAGGTGGGCTGTACAGACCTGGACCACATAGCTGCCAGTATGAAAGCCCTGCTGGTCCCTGGAGCCACAGACGGAACGGAGATGTTTGGAGCACTGCCACGACCTCGCCTAAACACGGGCGACTTCTCTCTTAAACACTGAGAGTGGACGAATGTGTGCGTATGTATGTTTGAGCGTGCATGAGAACGAGAGGGAGGGGAGGGGAGGGGAGGGGAGGGGGGTGAACTGTGAGCATATTTGTGTGCGAAAGTGATTTGAACAGAACTGGAGAGTTTTATGGATGTTTTTAGCGAAGATGTTGCCAAAACTGAAGCTTTTCCCGCATATCATTAGTATTTCTATGGCACTGAAAGTAGCGAAACCTTTACCGACCCTTCACGTCTGCAGCAGAAGGAGGAGAGGGTTGATTCGCATGTCTTAATTGGAGAATTTCTTTTGGCTTTGACCGAATGGTTGTGGCAGACTTTAGTTACATAGTGCATTTCATTGAGAAACACTAACAGAGCAAATGTGCATCATTACGTTACTAATCATACCCAGTAACTGTCCTCTGCAGTGTGGGATTTACTGATAGTATATGAGCTTATTTACATGCTGAGATACTCGCACATCCATCACCAGAGGAGCATTGTACATTAGCAAACACTACATGTACTTGGATATATAGACTGCTGCGTTCAGATGTGAATTCAGTAGTGTATACTCCATGGCAAGATTGCCAAAGCTGACTAGATGTTAATGTGAATGCTTGCAAAAGATGTCACTCTCTGCCTGTGTGCACTCACTTTTATTTCAGATACTGTCCTGCAGACTTTCTAAATCAATTCTTTGTAAAGCAAAAGACAATGAAAGGACAAAACGTTTCAGAAACATGAATGTGTGGGATTTTTCACCAACAAATGACAAGTGTTTCAGCATTATAACTAATTAATGTGCTGATAACTGATGTGAATGCAGAAATACGAATTGTTGATTAGTATGATAACTTCTCAAAAATCTTGATAGACTGAAGGATATGTCAAATATGAGGGTTTACAACACTACAGATGTCAACCAGCTGTGTTCATCTTAAACATTTCACAACTGTTCAATGTTTAAGTAAATGCGATTTCAATAAACAAGTTGTTTGTTGTCGAATTCTGTTGCCCTTTGTGTCTTATTTGCATTTAAAAGTTCAAAGTTTTTATCTTGGTGCGATGGAGCAGGCTGAAGAAAATATGTGCAACTCTCTGAGGAAAGTCGATGCTTCCTGTGCTCAGCAGAGGGCGGTGTTGTTTTTCTGTGGTTTTTTACTCCAAGCTATCCTTTAGCGTTCCTTTTGCATTTAGCAGGCTTTTATTCAAAGCAATTTACAAATGAGTTGGGCCTATACAACAAAGCGATTCATCTTAAATTTATTCCCATTTCCACTTTTGATTTCATTCATCTCATTCAGGTTTGTATTAGCCAAGCCATGAATGCAAAAAAATATGTTCTTATAGTCTCAGAGTGTTAAACATTTCTCTAGTTATAAAAAAGGACTTAGCCTATATTTTGTGTACTTTTATATACAGTGTTTTAAGAATAATTAAAATTATTAGTATTTGCGACTGTCTGGAGCTGAATTTTGAAGGCACCTGAGAGGGTAAATTCTGTAAAAATGCTTTCAAAAGCCCTCAGAATTTTTCAATGGTATAACATTTTTATATTAAACAAAAAAGCAAAAAGTATTTTCGAATGTCTGTCAGTAGAGAAGATCTTTGTGGCCTTTACTTGGTTTTAAAGACATATCAGCAAAAAAAACAACACACCACTCATATATCACACATTATTATTATTATTTTGAACTAGTTTATTATTTCCTACAGTATCTGCGTTTGCCATCACATGGAATATAAAATGAATACAGTGACTATTCAAAATAATTAGTATAAAGATTAATGCTACACCAATTCGGTTGCTGGTTAAAATACTAAAACACTACATTTTGAATCAACCTAGTGGTTACTAACAGGCAGATTCAGGTTTAGAATGCAAGTCTCCATTTACAGTTTCAGTAGTATTATTTATGTTGTTACATAACTTTCTTTTGTATCTTACTCCCTACCAATGACTCTTTCTCAAACTTTCCTCTCCTCTTTCTTACATCACCCTTACCCTGTTTCTTTCCAACCCCTCCTTCATGTGTTCACCCCCTACTGATCTTTCTTTCGGATCCAGCAGTAGGAGTTCCTGCCCACCCAGAAACCAGGGAAGAGCTTCTCCTTGAAACCGGTTGCAAACCGATGAATCAGTCTAACCTCCTTGGAGCCGTTCTCTCCATCTTCGACTAGGAAAAACTTGATGATGCTAGCTGGCTGGTCAGCGTAGATGCCGATGGTGGGACAGAGGGGAGCCTGGAATTCGATATTCTCTCCGTTGTGCCAGACATGGTAGCAGGATCCGGCCCAGCCCACACCCCACGACAGGTCATTCTCTCCCAGCCCACACGGGCCATCCTTAGCTTTCCGCCCTGCGCTTTCACAAGCTGCCCCAGTCACCACCCAGCCCTCGCAGTCCACCTCCCAGTACCCACGACTGCCCAGAAGACCCTCCTTACACAGCACCTTCAGGAAGATATTGTTATATCAGAAAGTTATCCTTGCAGCAGTCGCATGGTTACTACATGTTGACCATAACAGTCTTTTGCATTACATTCTGTCGTTTACTCACCCTCATGTCATTTCAAACTTATATAGCTGTCCTTTTGAGTTGAATTTGTGAGTGAATGAATCTTACCATGGCTGGTTTTGTGAACCATATCAACAGATTCATAGAAATATTCGACTAATGATTTTTTTCAGCAATACAATCACATACATAGAACTATGAAACCCCATTTCCTCCACATACAAATATCATGCTGAAAAATATGAGAAGCATAACTGACAAAAATGTGAGGTGTGTATGACATAAAAAGCTGAAATTATGACACAGACATAAAAACTATGACAAAAAGTAAAAATGATCATTTAAAAAACATGACAAAAAGTTGAAATTGTGTGAGGCTAAGTTATAATTAGATGTTGAAACAATGAAATACTAAGTAATAATCATGAGATCCAAATTGACATTACATTTTTTTGTCATGATTATGATTTTTAGTCTTATTATTCTAATTTAGAATGCCATAACTGATTTGTTTGTCTCAATTATAATCTAGCATTTCATAATTTCAATTCATGTCATAATTATGGCTTTCATGCTTTTTTAATTAGTGTGCTTATGTGTGAATAAATGCCTAAAAATCTAATCTTTCCATCATATAAAACAATCCCGTCTCGTGAGAAGACTCGGATTCACTCATATAGATTATTTTTATGATGTCTTTATGCAGTTTGTGAAGCTTGTTAATGTTAATTACTATAAAACTGATGTAAAAACTTGAATATGAGGATTTAAAAAAATAAAATAAAAAATTTTGTTCTGAAGACTAAAAATCTTTGGAAAGACATGAGGATGAGTAAATGATGGCATTTTTGCTCAATTTTTGCATGACTAAGCCTTAAAAACGTAAATAAGAGGATAATACTAAATGAATTACATGACCTGTTAAAAAATAGATTTTTATAAATCACACGACAGAGACAGATTCAGAGACTCACTTACATACCTGTGGTGAATGTTCATATCTCTCTGGCCTGTCTAGAACAGGACACACTTCCTCTGACATACGTGACACTTTGGCTCCACCTTCTGAGAGCCACAACATTTTCTGAGCAGTTCTGTCATCCAGAGAGAGATTTATCCAGTCTGAGAGAGAAGTAACATTTCAGAGGTCAAGGGCCTATTAAATTATAATACAGAACTATATAAAAAGCATAAAAACAAAACAATTCCTGTAATGTTTGTGCGTACATTTCATCAGCTCAGCTCTAGTATTGGGTTCAGCGATGTTGGGTTCATATGGTGGGGCCTTTTCTGTGATGGAAGGAAAAAGAAAGAGCGAGAAGTCATTATATTCTATACCATGACTGCACTATTTAAATGTCAGCTGTCTAATGGAGGCCCAAGCTTCATGTGACTTCCATTGTATTACGATCCTCTCCCATTAACAGTGTTAAGAAAGCGAGGTGTAAAGACAGCAGCACTCACCTTGAAAAAGTCATGGTAATGATCACACATGCAAACCATATTGTCAGATTTACATGCTATTTTGATCTGAATATAAGTGTCTGTTCTATTATAAAACCAGTATGTTCTCCAAACCTTAAATGACTTGTTGATAATGTTTTTAGTGGGCACTGAACATGGTGATATTAAAGGTAACTACACCTCTGTGTCCGTGACCATCATGTTTCATCAACCATCAGTTTACCAAGCTTTAATGAATGATCACGTGACAAGTTTTAAAACAAATAGTTGAACTTCAGTTCACAGATAAAATATGCACAAAATCTCAAAACTGTTACCTTAATTAATATTATGGAATAAATGTAAAATGCTAAACATTACATTTATACTTGGTTTTAATTTATATAACTTTAAATACATGGTTAATGCAAGCATGAAAATACTATTGTAATGGTTGTTTTTAATAGTGTAACAAATGTAAAAAAATGTAACATTACATTTGAGAAAACAACAATAACCAATACAAATACACTTTGCAGTTTTACATTAACTATGCAATTATTGTTCTGTTTATTAAAACAGTTTATTATTCATAAAGTTAGTGCATTTAAGCATTTTTACATTAATTAAAAAATATATACGAATGCAGAAATACATTTCATATTTCATGTGCATTTAGCCTTTTTTGTATAATCTTATTTTTGGATCTTCAGTCATCAGTGTTTGGTAAACACTGCAGGTGTCATGATGGTCACAGACAAAGATGTAACTTTAATTCACCAAACTGATTGATAATAAATAATCCTCACAGATTAAATAGTTTTCAAGTCATTTCATATTTACGTGACATAAAGCGCTGATATCAAAATGGGACAGTTATGTAAACAGTCTTCCCATTAACACCATTATTTATTCAGACCAATTTGTGGATGCGGGTTGTGCATAAAAAAGAGATTTATCATATGGTGTGAACAGTGCAATAGGCCAATCATAGAGCAATGAATTTTCCCCATTCATTATCTATTACCCACGGTGTGCTCAGTGGGTTCAGGGGAGGCATATTCTGGAGGGTGGGGTTTTGGAGAGCAGCTGTAGCAAAAGGGGGCACTCTGGGTAAGACTAGTTTACAGTTACCTGCAGGATTTGCTTCTGCTCTTGATCCTTTTCTTCCTGTAGGGGTGAAAATGTACATTAATTAAAATCAGAGGTTACCAACAAACCATTGTAAGCGAAAGCACGGGCAGTTTGGAAATGATATTGATGCTGAACAAGCATTCTAGAGTCTTCTCTTTCCTTACATTGCTTTTCTGATCCTCCTTCCTTACCGCTCGTGCGCAATATATCACCCTGTGGTATGCCATTCATCTACCCCCACTGTTGTTAGCACTGAATCATATAGTTTACCCATGCCTGTCAGGGTTTAGGTTACATTTAAGAAGCATGCTAGGCCTAAACTTACATTCACCATGGACACACATCATAGGCTCTGACAGCAGTTTCCAAGAATACATTTTTGTTTCTGCCGCACTTCATTTCCACAGTGTTAGTGGTGTTGGCATGTTTATGTGCAGCACTGGGCTTGCAGGTTTAACACTTTTCTCATTACTGTTAATTTTCTCTTGCACCTTCAGAGAAAGCCATCTGCAGTCCTCTGGCTCACGTATTACAGCTTTTTTTTTTTGCCTTCTTTTGTTAATGTGGACAGTAATATTAGCTGCTCCCTTGGGTTATCATAATTATCAGTGGCATTTAGTGCATTGGTGCAAATTTTTTGTCCGTTTAAGTGTGAATTGCAGTAGCAGATTAGTGGCAAAGAGGGAAAAGGTCACTGTAACAATGAAACATAACTATCCACATAATATCTTGCAAACAGAGTGTGGCTAAAAATCAGGGCTGATAGGAAAGGTTGCTGGTTTGAGTCCTGCAAGAAGCATTCCTCAATAAAGACAATGTTTTGTATTGTTTTTCAGTTAAATATCTAGAAATTTAAAAAAAAGATAATTTACTAGACAAGTAACACTGCATAATATGTTTCCAGAGAACATCATTAAATGTATTTTTACTACAAAAATAGATTTTATGTTGAAATATTTGGGTAAAATAAAAGCCTATTTTGTTTAAATGCAGTGACACACTTTTTTAAGTTTAAAAATGTTGAAAATAAATTTTAGAAAGTCTATACACTTGTATTTTTGCCTTAAATCTTGATATCTTATTTTCACAAAAAAAAATCTTATTTTAAAGTATACTTTTAAGGCATGTTTTAGCTATTTTATTTTCAATATTTTATTTCAGTATTTTTTTTTTTTGTTTGTTTGTTTAATGTTTTAGATATTTTAAGTAAAAAAAAAAAAAAGTCTAATTAAAAGTCCTTTTTTTCAGTGTAAGGTTCTTTTGTCAGCTGATTGAAAAAAAATAAAAAGTCTGAAATTTACTCCATGAAGAATTTTGTCTCACATTTCAGTGATATACCATCAGCAAAAAAAAGTCATGCTGTCAGTAATTCCTCAGTCACATTTAAGCAAGCCTGCGATGATGGTAAAAGCGGTTTGTACTTGAAACTCTCTTTTGATTGGCTGCACGGTTCGGGCGGTGGGAGGGGAAAGGGGTGACTGACATCACTATAATGGGTCACCTCAAAGTGATCGGGTCAGCTGTGTTTCTGCACATATAGGACGGGGACTTCTGTACACCTGTTCAAGTCCCCCAGTGCTGTTTGTGATCTTGCTGACAATCACTGAGAACAGATTGTTTAGAGGTCACCATCATCATCATCATCCCTATAATCTTTTATTTAATGTGTTATACACTGTCACAAACTGTCACTGCAGCGAAACCCTTTCAAAAGGTACTAATATGTATGCTTTGGGTACTAATATGTACTTTTGAACCACTAATATGTACCATTTAGGGTAAAATAAGGTATAACGATGTAACTTCTAGCCTTTGTACCTCAGGATACCAACTCAGTGACAATGAGAGACACACATGCTCTCCGCACCTTATAACAAGGAAGCCCTTATAGGCCATCAAGAAATTATGAGATAAGCTCATCCAAATGGAAGATAATGAAAAAAAAAGTAAATGTCGCAGTCATTAATCTTTCTGCAGTGAAACTAGATATAATCCTGGTGCACATATAAACTCCATCAGTTGCTTGGGACTTCAAGAGGGAGTTATAGAGGAATGGATGGTACAGAGCAAAGGGAACAGAGGTGGTAAAGGGATCAGGGCTAGAGATTAGCAACTGCTGCTGACAGGTCACTCCATCAGTCACAGCCTGTTTCACCTTCTCTTCGGGACCTCTCCCTTATAGGGGCTGGTATGGAGGGAGTCAGGAAGAACAGGAGGGAGGGGTCGAACATAACAGCCATGGTCATGAAGCAGAACTCCAAAATAAAACAAATCAGAAAGCTCTAAAAATGTTGGATGTGGAGTCTGTTTTCACGCAATCTGAAGCCATGCTGACAGCCCTTCAAGTCAAGGTTTTGTCCCTGGTGTGAGATTCAACCCTGGGTGTCTTGGGAGTGGTGACTTGGTGGAGAATGAGCATGAACGGAAGCATGCTGTAAACAAGAGGTACATGGCGGGGGTCCGGGTGAAAGCCTTGTTTCAAAATCTCCAATGTCCAATAAAGGATCATTCACAAAGCCTCGTTCACTCACATCTTTCACCAGACAAATTGTGAAAGACTGATGGCAGATTCAGAAGACATGAGAAGGTGATGAGTACTGAAAATAATAATAACAATTTATTTATTGGCATATTTGTCTTGTTTTCCATAAAAACAAACAAACAAACAAATACATTCTGAACACACTGTAAAAATAAGCAAAAAAAAAAAAAAAAGAAAGAAAGAAAGAAAAGAAAATAACTACTGGTAAATTTTTGCCAGGACATTATTTGTCAAATGTATGGACATTTTCTTTAAAACCTAAAACACAACACAATGCAAGGCATAATAAAAAAAAGGGGAAAAAGCTATGAAAAATAAATATGTAAATTTTTTTACACATTTAAAACAAGATAAATTCATTTTTTATATTTAAATATATTACATTTATTAAATGACTGTGTAAAATATTAGTGATGTTTATGCTTAAAAAGAATTTATTTAGTATAAAAATAAGTACTTTTCATTTTTATGTATATAATTCTCTAAAGATTTATATTCTCTAAAAAAGTTGTATTTTCTTGCAAAACAAATATGCTTCTTAAGTAAATTAATTTTAAGAATATATTTTTAATGGAAAATAAGACAAATAATACAGAATTTAAAAAAAAATGTGTTTGTGATAATGGGCTGAAGTGAATCAAGTGATTGAAAAGGTTAGATCATTCACCCAATTGGAAACCGAGAGCATGGCATTGTGGGAAATCCATGTTGTATTTTGTTTCTACATTATAATTTATAACCTAAATATTAACCCCCGGTTTCACAGACAAGGCTTAAACCTAGTCCCAGACTAAAATGTAAGTCTGAGCTGTTTCAACTGAAAGAAACTTGCACTGACTGATCTTTAAATGTATCAGTACCTTTGTTTTGTCTCAAGATGCACACCAGTAATGTTTTTTTTTTTCTAAGGCACGTTTATAAAATGACTTCAATGTCCTAATTGAACTATGGCCTAATCCTGGTTTAGTCTAAGCCCTGTCTGTGAAACCAGGCATAAATGTTGTCAACTGAACCACATTGTCAGCATTTATCAAATCTTTTCAATAAAAGTGGCATCATATCAACTGGAACAACTGTCTGCTGTTGAGTAAATTTCACCTCCTTTTAGCATCAGCAGTTATGTTGATGACCTCAGGGTCATTGCTGGGCTTTGGTGTCTTTCGCTCGTGATGACAGTGCAGAAAGCAAGCTGTTTGTGTTGGACACGTCCGTAGCGTGCCTTGGCTACGCCTGCCAAGCTATGGGCACGCTGGTATAGTTCATATTTGGTGGCTGGATCAAGGAGACACTATGCATGATGATTTGAGAGGGAAGGCGATGGATATGATCTTGTGGCCCCCCAAGTGTTGAAAACCGCATGCTGAGTGTCGGCCCTCTGTTGATTGCTTACTTGAAACAGGCCCGATGGAAAATAACATGAACAGACAGATGCACAAATAGAGGGATTCATGTCTGTAAAGGGAGATTTCAGAGGTGTGACCCACCACAGTCCTGGGAAAGACACTCAACCCTCTCGGATAAGAGACGATCTCAGATATTGGTTAGATCGGATCTCTCTTAACAGTGATTGAGTTGGTTTCCATGCTGACTTAGATTGCTGAGAATTACGCACTCACGGTGCACCAAGCTAATCTTGCCAGATATTGCCATGCCCAGTGTCAGACCCAACTTGGCTAAATCTCAAAAGGCATAAATAAAACAAGGACAGTAGAGCTGTGGAGATGAGTTACAGTGGAGGGTTTTACACGTCATTACCCCTGTGATCAAGAAGGCGGCATGTCATCATTGATAAGTTAATATTAATTTTTGACAACATGCTTGCCTTAAAATATATGCAGGCTCGAGGGAGTGTACAAGGTCTTGTATGGCCATCCCTCCTCTTATGATAATTTGTTGTCAATAGATTGAGTAGAGCAGCTGCTAAACTCTTTGTCACTGTAAAGACTATTATTATTTTCGTGTGAGATGTTAAGCTGTGCATAAGAGCGTGGAGAGTAACAGAATGACAATAATGTTCAAGGTGCCCTCTTCTCATGCTGTTGCCCATTAGTCTTTCCTGTGTACCTTTGATCTGTGCTGTCTCAGAGTATACACAAACTGTCAGAATAACCCTCCATCAAGTCAGTATTGTGGTGACACTTATAGTTTGTGTACTGTCACCAGCACTGTAAATACTGCAGGTCTTAAGCACGTAGACTGGGTTTAAAGTGTCTATTATTTATTACATTTAGACACACACATATACACGTTCATGTTTCTATCTAAATAGGGACATTCCATAGACTTCTGTTGTTTTCATATGCAGTTAGAAACAGTAACCTAATCCTGACAGAACTCGGACAGAAAACAGAAAAGAACAATATGTATAAAAATTGTATTTACTTCATTTTTACATTGTTATTTTATTTTATTTTGAGTACATCCCCAATAGGTTTTGTGAGGTTTTGTCAGATTTCGTACACATTACTGGGTACATAATTGCCTCCAAAGTATGTCTAACTAGGTGTACACACACACACACACACACACACACACACACACACAATATTTTCTTTTGTTTTTCAATTTCAGTCTGTTTCAGTACCACGTGCAGCATGCATTCTTATCTACTATTGCTGCTGTGTTTTTTATTTTGTGATATTCCAAGATGACAATGAGAAAAACTATTTGAAATAAAATAAAATATATAAATATTAATATTTAAACATATAATTATACATACAAAAAATAATTAAAATTCAATTAAATAAAAAGTTTATATAATTATAATAATAGTAATAATAATAAAAATATTTTTTAATAAATTAAATAAAAGATATTTATAAAAATAAAATAAATTGAAATTGTACAATTATGTCCATTTTACCTTGTCATTTATATGACTTTTTTAAATAAATTTTTTAATCTATAAATATAATAATACCATAACCAGACTTTGTTCTCTAGGGCTTTTCCTCAGACAACTTAATTTTTTTCTTCACTTACACAGATTTGCTATTTTTCTATGTATTATGTTTTATTTTGCATTCCCTTTTTTTTATGTACTATTTTATTTTTATTTTATTATTCTTACAATGCCAGTTTTCTGTCAATTTTATTGCCTTCCTTGTATATCAAAAGTTAGTGTACAAGAACTGTTTTAAAAGATGCTGAAATTTTACTTATTTATCTGCTAGTGCCATATTATTAAAAATATAAAGCAATGTCAAATGATGCATTGGTAGCAAGTTACATATCTTAGCAACAATGAATGCATCCTGGCACACAGGTGAGCCTGTTCTGCTGATAATGAACTGATATAGGTGAGGCAATGAGAGCAGCCCTTACCTGCTTTCTTTACTTCAGGCATGATTCCGTTGGTGCTTGGGGTACTACTGGGCATTGCAGGGCTGGATGAGCGTCTTTCGACTCAGAGTCTCTCTGTCTCTGGGTTCCCTTCTTATTCACTGGTGAAAAAGGGGGAGGAAAAGACACTGCTGGGGGGGAAGGAGGGAGGGGGGGGAGGGGGTATGTAGGTGGTCGAGGTGCCGATCATGAGGTCCATCCTGTTACCTAAAGCACTCACATGTTACCATCAAATGAATGAAAAGGATATACAGTATGACCGCACACATGCAGTTATGATTAAGAATCTAGATATGCAATGCCATGATGAACTGATACTAGGTGCAGAGTGCAAAATAACAGGGAATTTTAGCTTATTTCACTGAAAAGTGTTTAGTACAAAACATTTAGAAAATGTTTGTTTATACCAGACGACAGAATGGGTTCTTTGGCCTCAGAGTTCAGCAGGGGGTCTGACACTGCACTCACATTACTGTCACATCTGAAGGACATCGTTACACGCAACCCAATGCATTTTTTGTTTACGTTGTGGGAAATGTTATGTATCCACAGCAACGTTGCTAATACTGAGGTATCAGACCATTATGACTTTGCAAATGAATCAGAACGGAGCCTGTGATTTAGACTAGTCTTACCTCATAAAAAACACCTTGATTGAATGATTTACAGAAACTGCGAGTATAGTTGCAGCAAACCTCAATCAACACTTAATCAAACGGACGGATCAGAAAAACAGCAAAGCTGTGCTAATCTGAGGTGTATCCGCAGAACTGTATTACAGGACATTATCACTCAGTAATGAGAGGCGTTTCTTCAAGCGCTGAGTCTTAAATCACACGATGATTCTTTAATGCTTGAAAGCAGACTGTCGATTATGTAAGTATCTGGCCTGTCTTCAATCCTGATAAACGAGACAGGTGTATTACTCGTCCCTCAGACGCTCATTCTTTTCTCACTCTTCCTCTTAGCACCTCTGTTCTCTCTTTATCGTTGTAATGAGAAACAGCTTCCCTTCCACGGAGCGCTCTGTTTCATTAGCTCCTCACGCTTTTAAGATTTGTAAATTAGGCGGTGGAATTTTAATAGGTGGCAACTGTACGCTATGTTTAGCTAAAATACAGAGCATTGTGTGGGTATGTGAATGTATAGGACATTTTAAGAGACACCCTAACCATGCCTCCCTCCGAAATAGCATCGGCGGAATGACAATGATTGGTAGGCTAACCTGCTCATAGTTTGACACTGTTTGTATGCTAGTCTGTTCTGCATAAATCAAGTCAGACTATATATAATCTGCATTGCTAATTTCAGTTGTTTGATGCTAGTTACCTGTGATTTATGCATAACAGACTAAAACATTACAGGGCCTATGTGCAGTGCTAATAGTAATCATCACATAACAATAATAATCAATTATAACAATAATAATAATAATCACAAATGTTAAATGTAATACACACACACACACACACATATATATATATATATAGAGAGAGAGAGAGAGAGAGACAGACAGACAGACAGACAGATAGATAGTATAATATCTATCTATCTATCTATCTATTAAATATAATATAATACTTAATTATTAAATATAAGTAATAATACATAATAAATATTATTGTGTATAATTGTGTATCATTAATATATTAATATGAATACATTCTATCATATTTTATATTACACTTTTGATATTATTAATAATAATATCACAAATGTAATATTGCATCTGAAGATGTATAATGTTTGTGTGTGTGTGTGTGTGTGTATTATCACATATATTAAATTATTAAATTAATATGAATATGAATATATACTTACTATGTATGTTATTATGTATATTATATCACATTTAGTATTACATCTGTAATTATTATAATTATTATTATTATAATTAATAAGTTTATATAGTATATTAAATTATATGAATATATATAGGCAAGCGTCTAATAATTGCTTAATATATTATTATATTATTTGTGTGTGTGTGTGTGTGTGTGTGTGTATATATATATATATATATATATATATATATATATATATATATATAAAATCACTGACCAATTGACCAATGTCAATGTCAACTATAAAACACAAGCTCGGAATACTTTAAAATCCCACTGGCTTCCCTGGCAGTGTGCTCCGAGTAACAGATAGTAATTGACACAACTGGTCACATAGTGAGAGGATGAGATATTTATGACTGTCCACTGACAGAGGTCTCTCCAAAACAGAGGTTTCTGTTTCCTTTTCCTGCAATATGTATTGCTGTAGTCTCAAATGTCATGCAGTTATTCTTGTGGACACAAATGAAGTGGATTGGGTTTGAGAATCAGATGTTAGCAAAGGCTGAGCAAGTGACACATCATGTATCTCCTGAAAAACAACAAAATTTCTTATTCTTTTTCAAAATATCTTATTTCTTATCAAAATTGTCTTATTTTGCAGATGTTTGGTTTCCTAAACACAATACTAATTAAGTAAAACTAGCATGTCATATCGTGTCTGTTTCTCTTATTTGGGCTTTTTGTGTGCGTTTGAAAAAATACAGTGGCAGGCGAAGAGCAACAGTGAGCGAGAAAGAAATGCACTTACTGTGGCACACACACCTCTGTTCTGTCTCAGTTTCAACCATGTGCTTCTTGGTATCCACACATTCATCAGAGCTGCTGCGATGATAGTTCTACTCTGAATTGGATCTCTATGTAAAGAAAATCACGGGTTACCTAACACCAAAAATGTACAGAGGGATAAACGTTTGAGATTTGTAAAGTCAGATGTACACTTTTTTACTTCATATTAGCTTAACACAGCTAAAGCGGTAGAAACAAATCATCTCCGGCTGCGTTGTCCTTTGACCTGATACATTTTAGCCCACCAGAGCTGTTTACAGAGGCCTTTAAGCACAAAGGTGCCAGACCTTTACATACCAGCAGATCCTTTTACTTCCAAATTACTTTGAAATTCATTCAAGCTCTCTCCTCCTTGCTTTAGATTTGAACTGTGACATTGTCTTTGGCCTGAAACAGTGATTGATTGAGGTCATTGACTTGTAGATGAAAATCTTTCAGAGAACACGGGTGGGTGGTGTGCTTGAGGGTTTAGGGGAACACAACAGAGTGTTGTCGGTGCTGAGCCTCGTAAGATCCAGATTTACCACACACTGCCAGTTACACATGAACAGACCCAAGACAAACAGACCCACGAGCTGAGAATGACTGGCAGCTGACAAAGATAGCCACATGTCTGCGGGAGCCGGTCTAGAACATTCTCTCCCCAAGTTCGCTTCTGTTTACAGCACACACATTAATAGCCGTATGATTAGCAACATCTTATGAAGCAGAATGGATAAAATCTCGAAAAGCCATGTCTGTCGAAGGTCAAGCTTCCATGATTAATCTCAACCAACTGTGGCCATGAGCTGCCTTTTTTTTCTGAATCTCAATAAAAAAAAAAAATAAAATAAAAACTGTGAATATGTTGTATAAAGCTTCAGAGGTACTAAATTATGGTTGAAAGTCAAACTAATTTGAACTGAAACAAGGTTGTTGTTTTTTTGTTTTTTTTTATAGCTTTGCCGGTAACCTACCTTCCAATTTAAGCTCTTATCCTACTTATATATGTAATTTACTCCTGTGATGGCAAAGCTGAATTTTCAGCAGCCATTACTTCACTCTTCAGTCAGTGCCACATGATCCTTCAGAAATCATACTAATATGCTGATGATTTGCTGCTTAAATAACCTTTCTTAATATTTTCGATGTTGAAAACAGTTGTGCTGCTCAATATGTTTGTGGAAATAGTGATGCATTGTTTCCAAGATTCTTTGATAAAAAAAACAAAGTTCAAATAACCAGCATTTATGAAATAGAAAATTAAATTTTGTAACAAAATAAACTGTCACTTTTGATCAATGCAATGCATCCTGGCTGAATAAAAGTAGCCTATTAATAATAATTTAAAAAAAACAAAAAAACCCTTACTGACCATAAACTTTTTGATTATAGGCCTAATTTGTAACTTCGTTTTCAAACAGTTTATTTTCTTTAAAAAAATGTCAAGCTCAATACATCAGTCTCAGGCAATCAGGAGGATTTAAAGAGTGGATGCAGATGCGGTAATTTGTAAATTTTATGGGTCTGGCTTCTGGTGTCATTTGCTTTTTAGCTGCTTGATTTTGCAAACTGGTGTGTCTTACAATATTATTTTAATGTATTATCTTAATTATGAACACACTGTTTTGTAGTGCACATAGTTCAACCGTTTACTTCAAGTTGTTATTCTTCTCGTTATTTCCCTACGGCAGCTAATGAAGCGGAAGTCGCGCACATGCACAGAAAATGGCTTGCTTCCGCATTGAAAAATAAGGTGGATATGGTATTGTTTTTACAATTAGATCACATTGTATTTCATATTAAAACATACAATGTTTAAGTAATTTGACTATAACAATGTGCATTTTAATGTTTTATCTTATTTAATACCAAGCACCTTTGACTTACATTGTAAGTATATTACTGTAAGGTGGAATATTTGTTTTTTTACACCTTAATCTATTGCATTATACTGAAATCAAAATATTTCTTTAAATTCAAAAGAGGGCTTTGTTAACTAAACTAAAGAGAGCTTAATAAGTCATTTTTGTGATTGAATTTTCCCTGCAGGAATATTTTAATTTAGTATTGAGCTTATACCATAACCATGATGAAGAGATATTTGGTTTACAGTAGATGACTAGTTTTTTATGGTGTGGTATTACCAGCATCAACATGATTCAAAACAAACTAGCTCAAATGGCACTGAGCCAGGAAACAAGTCTAAGAGCTGCATATAAGAGGATGAACTTTTAAAGCTCTCCATCCAGCTTGATTTCCCGTTTCAAAATGCCTGTATTATTATTTATGAATGGCATGACTTGTAGTAAATAACCAAGCTGACAACTTTAACGGTCATCAAATTATTTTATTAAATCAGTAGTATAAACGCAATCCAACAATGCAGTTATAAGTTAAGTTTTTCAATCATCATCTCTCTAGAACTATCCTTCGTTTGTAAATGTATGCGTCATTATGCATGTTAATGAACTCAAAATCTGGTTTAAATTATTATGTACAACACAGGAGTCTTTGTTGCCATGGGAATTATCGTCCTCCACCATTGGCTGCCCCACCTCCGGCTCCGCCTCCAGACTGATCCTGAGCTCCAGACATCATTAGGAACAGAACGAGAGGGACAATATACATCCACTGTTGATGAAAGAGAAAAGAAAAACACAACAGAAAGTTTGAACACATTTGTACACAGTTTAAAATGCAACACATGACGGTTCCTCTCCAGAGTCAATGATTAGGTGCAGGACAATTACAAGCCATTGAATTAATTGGTTTCCCCAAGCAAATAATTTTCAGTTTCATCCTTCCTTGCTCTCTCATTGTCCAACCTCCACCACTTACTGCTTCTTACAAATGACTTTCCACTGGTAGGGAGAAATCAGGAGAAATGAGACTGAAAAAAAAAAAAAAACAACAGGAAAGAGTGAAGCAAGCAACGTGGGTCATGAACATCTCTTAGCTTGAGACTACGATCACCTGCTAAAATTACCGGCCTAGCTGATTGTGAGGCCCCTATTTAATCAAAACACCACTGATCTGGTCATGACCCAGCAGGAAACGTACACAGAAAGCATAAGAAAGACGCACAAAAACAACTGAACACCAAGCTGAAACAGAGGAAGGTTCAGAGGATTTGAGTTTGTATGTATGTGGGTGCGTGTGCTGGCCCATATACACACACAACATTGAGAAATGCAGCTGGAGTGACAGAGTAACCAAGTAGGCTAAAATGAGATTTCAGTACTTGAAATGAATGGAAATCAGCTCTGCTCTCTGGCGCCCCCTGGTGGGGCCTGTGCTGAACTGGTGGCCATGAGGAACACTGCACCTCCCAGAATCAAATACCACTGGAACACAGCACAGACCGGCACAAAGTCAACACAGACACAGCACAGTCACAGCATAGTGAATGCAGAACGGCCGAGCACGACACACGCTGCCGGAGAATTAAGAGATCGGTCACAAAGAGGGACATTAGTACTACTGGTAGGCATATTCAGGCCTGGGCAGAACGGACCACGGAAGCAGAGCAGCAAATGAAATAACGGTTAGCTCAAAATATAACACCCAAAAACATAAAGTAACGGTCAGCTTAGGCACTGCAGTCCACTAGTTCCAGAACACACTGTTAAACTGTTAAACAAACACAAAAGAAATAAATATGCTAAGAGACACTATTAGCAGGAATTGAGGCCATTTGGACAGGAGGTGGAATAAAAGATGAGAGGAGATTAGTGTAATACAAAATGTTCCACACTTTTACTACCTAGATAGCTGGGAAAAATTATCACATTAATAATTAGTCAAATGCAAACATAATTATTTGTGTGAACTTAACAGGAACCCAAGGTAAAAACTGGCAAAACAATAATGTGACATCAAAAATATATTTTTGACACTGAAAAAATAAAAATACTCACATATTTGGCAAAGAAGGATTTCTGCTCTTGTGGGTTTTTGCCTTTCTTTTCCATTTCTTGTTCCATTCTCTCAATGTAGGGTGCTGTTTCAGGTCTAAATCAGAGCCAAAGAGACAAACTCATTTCCAGATGAGCTGATAATAACATACGCAGTCAATGCAATTTGTGAGTGTAGTGTTTACCTCCTCTAGTAAGTGTTATTTTAAGGTCAACTAATATAGTACAAAATCTTCTCAATTCATTATGAAGCCTCTACAAACTTTCAGGGTTCCCCAATAAGTCTTATAATTAATTACAGTTAGTTATAAAAAAAAAAAAAAGATATATTTTATTTTATTATATATATATATATATATATATATATATATATATATATATGACCCTGGAGCACAAAACCAGTCTTAAGTCGCTGGGGTATATTTGTAGCAATAGGCAAAAATACATTGTATGGGTCAAAATGATCGATTTTTCTTTTATGCCAAAAATCATTAGGATATTAAGTAAAGATCATGTTCCATGAAGATATTTTATAAATTTACTACTGTAAATATATCAAAACGTCGTTTTTGATTAGTAATATGCATTGCTAAAAATTCATTCAGACAACTTTAAAGGCGATTTTCTCAATATTTAGATTTTTTTGTACCCTCAGATTCCAGATTTTCAAATAGTTGTATCTCAGCCAAATATTGTCCGATCATAACAAACCATACATCAATGGAAAGCTTATTTATTCAGTTTTCAGATGCTCAATTTCGAAAAATTGACACTTATGACTGGTTTTGTGGTCCAGGGTCACATATATAAAAAAAAAAAACAATAATTTGATAATGTCTTGGACAAAGGGGGCCATGGAGTCAAAAACGTATCAAAAGTATCAGTCGGAGAAGGGGTTTGTGTGTGTGTTTGTACTCACGGAGGTGCAGTGACTGGCGCCACGACACTTATTGTTGTGTTAAAGACTTCCAGGTCAACCTCATCCTCCACCTCTATCCCACGACATGACCCAGGGACTGTTACTATGGAAATGCCAATGATAGATCCACTGACGTCAGTGTGAAGCGTGATGAAATCACTAAGGTGGGACTCCACCAGTGAGCACTTGGGAGAAAAGCAAGACAAGACTTGTTCAATTTTAGTACTTTGCATACATACTATATAAAAATATTTACATTTATACACACACACTACAGCTCTTCTCTTATGCTCACCAAGGCTGCAAAATACAGTAAAAACATTAATACTGTAAAATACCGTACTAAAATTTAAAATTATTTTCTAGTTCAACGTTTTTAAATGCCATTTATACCCGTGATGGAATTTATTCACTATTCTTCAGTGTCACTGAAGTGACCCTTCAGAAATCATACTAATATGCGGATTTGGTGCTCAAGACACTTTTTAAATCAGTGTTATCAACGCTAATATGCAATGTTAATATTTCTGCGGACACTTACAAATTTTTCATGCTGCTTTGATCAATAAATAGTTCAGAAGAACAGTATTTATTTGAAATAGACTTTTTTGTAAATGTCTTTACTGTCACTTTTGATCAATTTAATGCATTTGTACTGGTTTAAAAGTATTCATTTCTTATAAATAAAATCTTGCTGACCCAGAACTATTTGTAATTAAATATATATAATGTTGTTAATTGCAGGAGGTTGACTTACGGCTCTAACGAATGTAGTAAGGTAACCTTCAGACTGTCTCTCTGTCTGTCGATCCACCTGCAGAGAGACTCTAGGCACTCGAATCCTGTACAGACCGTCAACTGCTGCCACATCCTGAAGCACACAGACAGAGAAAAACTATATTATACCAGACAGAAGATACGCTTAACACATTTCAACATGACAGTCTTCCCTCCTTAGCCACAAATATCCTCGCTTTCCTACAAACGGCCTCTTCTCACCTTCAGGGTACTCCTTTCTTTCTCAGAGAGCTGGTTTTGGGAGAGATACACACCGTTTTCTCTTCCACCCCTGAATTGCAGGGCACCACGAAGGCGAAATCTGGGGACATCATCTGAAACAAAAGACAAACGGTGACTAAACTGCAAAGAGACACACTAATTATTAATCAATTAATGTTACCTTAATACTCACCCACTTCAAATGAGTGCTCCAGTGGCACAGAAAATCCGCTAAAATCGGTGTCCACAGCATCTCCTGACTGGCAGAAAAAAACCGTTTACATTCAGTCATTGTCATGCATTCATCTGCATACAGACAGATCAGACAGCAGCCTAGCATGCTAACAAGCTCCCTGAGCAAGACAGCACATACACGTACAATACGCATCGCGTGACTGTGAGAGTTCACAGATATATTGGACTTACCCTTCGACCATTATTGCATTCGCCAGATTGTGTCCATAACAGCGTTACACCTGACAGGACGGACAGAATAAGCGACAAGACTCTTATCGTGGCCATTTTGTCGCAAGCCTTGAAAGACTTCCCCTCTGTGAACCGGAAGTACAGCGTTTCAAAACAAAAGTCGTAGAAACATTAAAAATGCCGATCGAAGCACACTTTACATCGTTCATTCATGCTTTGTAGATTATATTAATGCGAAATGTTTAATTATTAATATGTGTTCTTGATAATTGTGCTTCTTTTTCTTTAACCATTAGAATGAACTAGAGAAGTGTTGCCAGGTCTCGCTACAAACACAAAACTGACAAAACAAGACCCAAATAAACAACTTGCCTCACCCGAAAGAATATTTATACTTTAGTACTCGATCGGAATATACAGTATATTTATAAATATTTATTCTTCAAGCAAAACGGCTTAGTTCTTTCAATTGGAAAAGTATATGTGCAGCAAATATGGCTGAAAGAAATGGTAAGAAATGTCAGTGGAAAATATAAATTGTATATTAAGAGACAAATATACAATTTTTGATGGAGTTTGGGGACCTTTCAAATTGTTTTTAAAATGTGGTGGAGTTGGAAATATGTTGATAAAAGACTAGGAAAAGGTGAGGTGATATTTTATTAAACGATTATATGTAGGTATAATCATTTAAAAAAGTTATTTATTCTTATGTCAATTAAAATGTTAAATGATGAATGAGTGTCTTAAGGGTAGGTGTTTTTGTTGTTGTTGTTTTTTAACTTGCTCTGTGTGTGTATGGTTGTTTATGGATCTAATGGTCTTGTTGATATTTTGTTGTTTGTTGATCCAATGGTCTTGTTGAACAACTTGAGTCCAACACAAATTTCCCCTTTGGGGACAACAAAATGTATTTAAATTTAATTTAAGGTAAAATACTGATAAGCTTTTTTTGTTTGTTCTTGTTCTCTCTGGAATTTTATATGTACATTTGCATACTTAAAATGCAATAAAAAGATTTAAAAAAAAAAAACGTTTTCGGTAACACTTTATTTTAAGGTGTCCTTGTTACAAATGTTACATGTACTTACTATTATAATAACAATAAATTATGCATAATTACATGCAAGTAACCCTAAGTCAAACCCTTATCCTAACCCTAACCATACATGTAGTTAATTAATATTACTCAGTACTTAAATCTATAATTACACTGTAACAAGGACACCTTAAAACAAGGGTGTCAAACTCAGTTCCTGGAGGGCCGCAGCCCTGCAGAGTTTTTTTCCAACCCTGCTCCAACACACAAACCATCTAGTTTTCAAATAAACCTGAATGACTTAATTAGCTGGATCAGGTGTGTTTAATTAGGGTTGCATCTAAACTCTGAGTTTGACACCCCTGCCTTAAAATAAAGTGTAAACCTGCTTTCTGAAAAAATAAAGTACAACATAACATACAAATGCAAGCACCTTTCTGAAGAAGCTCAAATACGCTGATGTGAAGCGGACATGGCAACACTGCACACAGAGCCGCGGTTGTTTGTGTTCTGGAGCGCTAGAGGGCGCGCCGCACACCAGAGCGCAGTTACATTTAAGAGCTGCTAAAATCTGCAGTTCTCTCGCCGGGCGCAGTGGCGTGCGCCTGTAATCCAAGCTGCTGGGAGGCTGAGGCTGGCGGACCGCTTGAGCTCAGGGGTTCTGGGCTGCAGTGGACTATGCCGATCGGGTGTCCGCACTAAGTTCGGTATCGATATGGTGCTCCTGGGGGAGCTCGGGACCACCAGGTCGTCTAAGGAGGGGTGAACCGGCCCAGGTCGGAAACGGAGCAGGTCAAAGCCCCCGTGCCGATCAGTAGTGGGATCGCGCCTGTGAATAGACACTGCAGTGCAGCCTGAGCAATATAGCGGGACTCAGTCTTTTGTGTTTTTCATCACTTTCTCATTTTATATTGGATTAAATTAATATATTAGCTTGCAAATTTACTTTTTTAATGTAACTTTTAATGTTATTTGGTACATTAGTCAACGTTGTCTATCTCCAAAATTTAAAATATGCTGATTTATGCGTTTTATTTGCAATATTGCACAAAATTTGGTTCATTTTAATGCCATTTTAGAGGCCAGAAAATAAGTGATGTACTGCCCCTACTGTGTACGAAATTGAAATTACACCTGAATTTTGTGCAGCATGAATCACTGAACCAGTAGGAGTCGCTGCTGGCATTTTATTTATTTTTATTCAGTTCTTGAGAGGATTTTCTTCACGGTTAATAAAATGTAATGACTGCAGTTGGACACTAGAGAGTGGTTTAGTTACACAGGAGAATGTGCCCACGTTGGTAGAACACATTTCAACATGAATTGATTGATGACAAGACCTTTCCATTCATCTCAAATGACTGTCTGCAATCATTATTATTCTAGGCTCTACTGTCAATATTCAGACGTTGCTGATTTTTGCATGCTATCGTTCATAAGGCCTATGAACTATACCTGATTTTTATTACACATATTTAAACTTGTCCTATTAAAACTGTCTCTAAAATGCTTTTACTGTGCTTAAATCATTTTTGGTTACATTTTTGGAACTTGGCAAGTGTGTCAGTCAAGACATTTCTCAATTTAGTTCAAAGATGTCATTTTCATCACTCAGTGCTATAAAACACATGAAATAATTTGACATGTGGTGGAAATAACAGGGTGGTGAAAATGGTTGACTTTCACATTTACGTCATTTAATAAACCAGTCACAGTGTGTGAAATGTTTTAAAAGAGTTTATTTCTTAAAAGTCCACAGGGCCAGAAGTGGCTGTAATGTATAATGCAATTATTTAGTGATGTTGTCCTTGGGTCTGACATGTAATTTAATAAAATGTTTTCCAGTTTAAGCCATTACAGACATGACCGAAGTTATGTGTGCATAAAAACCACCTGAGAACTTTCTAATTTACCACATTGACAACAGTTCCAGAATGGACCATCAGGGTTAACCACTAGCTTAGATCGATTGCAATCAATTACAGTAGCACACAGTTGTTGTGCTCCACAAACTCATTTTGTTCTGTACTGTTCTGTTCCTATTGTACTGTAAATCAAAGTTAACAATTATCTTACACTCTTTCCCCCAATCAATAGTGTACCCATTTGCGCCACTCAGTACGGGACCCATGGATTGCCATTAAAATCCAAGGCAGGAGAAAAACAAACACACGCACGCCCTTTTAATTACATTAATCAGATGACAGTGAGGTAAGTGATACAGCGTGGCGTATTGGCATTTCCATAACTGAACACATAAGAGCGCCTGTATGATTAATAGACTGTTTCAGCAGAAGGGCTTGGGTTCTCCATGCACTCATGCCATGTGATTTCCAAGACATTCCTACTTTGAAATGAATATATACCTCTTCCATCTAGTCATTGCTGTCTGTCAGCATGTCCTCAGACAATGGTACAGCCCCACACTCCTGCAGGACTATAATTAGCCATCTCCTCACTGTAAAGGCATGTGTGTTACTCATGTGTTGACATTTTGTCATAAAGCGTCGTAACATTTTCTGCTTACATTTCATGACGAGAGTCGTTCTGCTCTTGACATATGATTAATATTTTCTTTACCAAGCACTTATTACGTGTAATTGAATCAAATAAATGAAGTTAGCACTCTATGAAGCACGAAGTATCTTGTTTCCTGCCTGTTGTCTTCAATATATCACTTTCCTTTCCGCTGCATATGTCTTGTGCTTGTACGTGCATCTCTTCTGTCTCTTCTCCTTTGTGATATTTCTCTTTTTCCTTTTCTCCTTGACACCTGCCTCTCAAGTTGCACTTTCTATAAATAGCACAGTCTCTGCCCAGTCTTCTCTCCCCCAAATTAAAGTTCAAAAGAGCATTTATCGTGTGTCAAGCTTAATAGAGCGTCACTGAACTCTACACTTCAAGCTTTCGCACCAGGGGCATGACTAAACTCTGATCTCCCCAGTTTTGCCTTTAAAGAGATCTGTACACCATACACAGGGCATTTTGTGATCATTGCGTTGTGCAATTTATTTAGTGTTTCACAGCATTTCATTTTACATTCTTGTTGTTTTAGCCAGTGGATGGCTTTTGAAGAAAATATACTTTTAATTTGGTCATTATTATGTAATATCATATTCATTTTAGTCAGTTTTTCATAACATGTCTTCAGAGTTTACATGACAAAAATAATATTTTAGCTGATAAAAATGACAAATATTGAAATATTTGATATACACTGCTGTTTAAAAGTTTGGGGTCAGTGTCTGCTTATTAAGGTTGCATTTATTCAATCAAAAATACAGTAAAAACAGTAATATTGTGAATTGTTATTGCAATTTAAAATGAATGCTCTCTATTTTAATATATTTTAAAATGTAGATTTATCTTGTGATGGCAAATTTAAATTTTCAGCAGTCATTACTCCATTCTTCAATGTTACATGATCCTTTGGAAATCATTTTAATATAAACATTTCTTATCATTATCAATCTTATTAACAGTGTACTGCTTAATGTTTATGGAAACCATGATCTCTTTTTTTTTTTTTTCTCTTTGATTAATAGAAATTAAACATTTTAACTAAACAAACAGTTTTGCAACAATGCAAATGTTTGCTGTCATTTTTATTAATTTAATAATCCATCCTTGCTAAATAAAGTATTAAAAAAGTCTTGCTGACTTTAACATTTGAATGGTAGCGTATTAATGTAAGCTTATACTACAGAGCTGTTGAAAGCTTGAGTCTGATTGGCTGATGAATGTTCTAAGGTGTGCAATTATATGTGTCATATGTGTGTATAATATGTGTGAATTGACAGATGCACTTGACACAAATTATTTTTTAATAATTCATCAATTATTTTTACATATATATCAACATTCTTAAAAAAAAACTGGCACTCGAGAAATAATATTATAATGAGCATTCAAGTCATTTTGTTATATTATTAAGTTATGTTGACTAAATATCTCATTATTTTTATATGCGTCAGCATATGTATTTGGCTGAGTTATTTAACCTGGGGCCATAAAAGCTAGTCTTAAAAGTTTAAAATTTAAAATAAGCTTACAATTTTTTTCTTTAAGGCTGGTCATAATTTTTTTAACATTTATTTAATACATTAAATCCTAGATTAGTCTTAGTTAAATCCAAAAATTAAACTGATTACCCCTTTGCTAAATGCTAGTTGATCAAACTCGTATTTAAGGCACGGTCTTAACATAGAGGCTAAGTTTATGCAACTGGCCCCAGCTACCAAAGCACCACAGTTTAACTGCTTTCATTCAATGTTTAGCCTTATTATTTGTAAAACACAGTCAGTGTGTGTCTTGTGAAGGTCTACGAGACCAGCCTAATGAATAAGCAGAATGGTCAGCACTATACTTGTTAAAAAGAAAGGAGTGGTTAGAGAGCTATAAGGCCAAAGGTCAGCCTGTCAAACGTAGTTAACCTCTGACAGCATTTCAGCAGCCTGATTCTGTTCTTGACAAGTCAGAATCAAGAATCACTTCATAGATAATCACAGGTGTCAAGCAGCTCCACTGTAATGTGCTTCAAACAGGCTGTGAGTTAAAATATCTATGAGTATATCATGCCATTAGCGAATAGCCTGTTTCACAGCACGCCATAAACAGATAACCAATTAACATAGAGACACCCTGTTTGTTATAATGTTAAACTTTTTTCACCCTTGTCTCTGTCTTTCGTCTACTCCTCTTGTTCAAGTTGTACTCCCTTAAGATCTCAAGTAACACTCGTTCTGTCGCTCTCTCTCCCTGTATCGCTCTTTTCTCTCCTCACCCACCCTCCTCTATTTTTCTCAAGGATGGGGACGACATGCTTGCCAAGGGAGGAGGGAATAAAAGGGATGAAAGATGAGTAAAGTGTGGGAGAAAGAAAAGTCAGGGTGACCGACATATGACGAACCACCATGCCTGAACCGAAGAAGCCAGGTAAGGCTCTTTTAAGGTCATTTCAACATCGATTTTACATTTAACACTACGGTATATTTTTATCACCACTATTTGTCATTTTATGTGTCACGTTAATGTAAATGATGCTCTTTTACTCTGACTGGCAGAATGCTTGAGTGTCTTGCCCATACTTAACATCCATAAAAACATCCATTTGTTGATAATTTCATTCATAAAGCTGAATTACTTAAATCTCGATCACTAGTTTACACTTTTTGTTAGCTAATTACCTGCTAAGGCTGAGAAATGTTGCTTTAGTTGCTTAAAGTGTAAATCATGGGTCTGAATGTATAACTTGTTGTAAGGAGATGTTTAGATGGTCTCGGCTGTGACAGGTGCTGAAAGATTAATTTTATAGGTTGGGTTGGCAGCAGCAGGAGTGAGAGGTCAGTTTTCAGTTTGGGGTTTGGCAGTATGGGCGACTAGACAGAGAAGATACCCAGTTTGAATTATGATGATTACTTTAAGGCTGGGATACAGTGCACGACTTTTCATATCTGAAGAGGTTTTAAAACCCTAGGCATACACTTGTTGACTTTGTATATGATTACAGAGGAAAACTGGACATAATGCACTAAAACGACTGAGGATCACACACTGCCAGACTTTAAAGTGATTCTGAACACAAATTCACACAGAGACATGTGCCTTGTTGCTAGGAGACTTATGACAAATGAAAACAATATGTGTTCTAAAACCGGCTCGAAATATAAGACATGTTTGATATCCTCCATCTGGATGGAATCATCATCTAAATCTGTGTCCATCGTACACGATGCAATTTTCTGTGAAATTGGTCAAAAGTGAGCTCCCAAAATTTGCATGACTGGCTCTGACTTTTGGCAACTAAAGGCAACGCCTCCAGACTGTAACTCTGGCAATGTTGTGGTGTATTCCAGCCTTTAATCATTATGACTAATTATTAACCAATGGACAATACTTTTCTGTAATCAAACTCAATTGAAATGATCTGAGGTAGAATCCCGTTCCAAGAGGACTCGTTATATGTGAATACTCAAAGGATATCACATAAAGCTGCATGAATATGTTGTTTCGTCCTTCATTCAAACACTCAATTCTTGATTGACCCTGCAGGTGACATTCTGATCATTATGAAATTGAATCTATTGATTGAAGTAGTGCACAATTAAAAATCAATAGCATATCAAGTGTGGTCCTCAAAGTATTAATGCTGATATTTGGAGGGGGTTAGTTCTGAACATACAGTATGATTTCATTTGCTGGCACTGATACAGAGGTAAAAGCTTTTCCTGCCACACCTTTTTATGGAGCTTTTAAGGAGAGTGAATTGCAGGCGTTGAAGTGTAACCAGCAGATGGAATCATTAGCATCAGATATCAGAAGTCGATGTCAAAGGATACCCATGTTCAGCCATGTAATGATGCTGTGAACTTGTGTGTCTGACTGAGTCTCTAAAATATGACCTTCTTCATTTTCATTGTGCAGTACATGTCTCGAGGCAGAAAGAAATGACAGATTTTACAGACACCGAAAAATCTTCAGGTGAAAGAAGCAGTGCTGTTCAGCGTAGAATCTAAGCCATCCTCATAGAGAAGTCATTACTCCAGCAACAGCAGGATAATAAGCAAAACCGCCGCTATGCAGTAACACTCTCAAAATGCATTTAATGTACAGGGAAGTAATTGTGGCTCTAAGCTGCTTAACGGTGGATGCTGTTAAGGAAAACAGATCAGAATGTTTGTAATTACTGGAAACGGAACTGGAAATTCCAGATATTTGGAACTAGAAATATGGAATAATAACCATTCTCAGGAAACGGAACCATTTATGCTAAAAATATAAAGAACGATTAAAAATAAACTGTTATTTGAATTAATATTAGTTTATTTTTAATTATTTGTTAAAATGACTAAAAACTGATTTATACAAATAATTTGACAGGGATAATCAGAACATGCAGATACAAATGAAAAGTCTGTATGAGCATTTAAAAAAAAAGAAAAGAAAACTAATTTCCATAGAAGGACATTTTTATATTTATATAACCAATTCAAATGTATAGAGAGTAATGCAGACATGCATATTGGCTAGTATTCCTAGAAAATTTGATTATTTTCAGCCATTGCTTTACACATGAAACTGTTCTGTAATGTACAAAGTTCAGTATTTTGTTAAGTACATCAGTTGGTCGTCATAGGCATGTATTTAGCAAACAAATGTCTCCTGAGCATGACCCTTTTAAAAAGACACAAGGTCAGTTCAATGTCTTTGGTCTTATGTCACCATCGCTTCTTGAGATCTGCCTTGTCTCTGTTATGATTCAGTTTTTCCTTCTAACTCAGCCCCATGACTCCGTGTTAATCCCAGTCGGAGAGCATGACATCAGAGTGTCAGATAACTGGATCGTTTCACCGGAGCGTAACCTGTTGTGTCTTCTCTTGCCTATCCTTATGTCCCTCTTTCATTTTCTCATTCATCCTACCTCCACACTTCAGACCACACACGAGGCCCCTCTTTTAGTTTATTGCTTTTTAAAGATCACATTTACCACCCTCCACTCAAGTCCCCCAGTCACATACACAGGCCACTTTGCTCAGAGTGGGGAACTGTCAAGATAAAGTCTGTCTGGATCTCCTGAAGCCATAGTGACTGGCAAGGAGCACGATTCCTTAATAAACAGCTTCCAGAATAGCCCTGCGGCCTTGAGCAGCTTTTAGGAGGGTATGCGATTTTACAAATGGGCATGTTGACAGTGGAGAAGTGTTCAGAGTTGTGTGTCTCTGCATATTGCTCCATGATTATGGATACTCTGTAATGATAGTACTGTAATAGTGGGTCAAGGCTGTGTGCTATAAATTGTGCATTTGCATTAATATTGGATTGGGGCTGAAATAAAGCCCATGTGATATGTCACATTAATATAAATTACTTCACAAAGAGTCTAATATAATATCCAAGCTTTACCATAATAGTCAAATGTCCGGCCTGTGACAGTTTGAGATGAGTGGAGGATTCCTTGGGACTTCTAAAATGTCCTAAAATGATTATTTGCTTGTGCTGTTTAAGCATCTTCTGTGACAATATTGAGGCTCTTTTTCCATAAGCCTGTGTTGCCCTGCCAGGCTGAAATAATGTTGTTTCTGTCCTGGCAGGACAACAAGAGTTTGGTTCCCTGTAACCCTGCTAATGAAACACCCGGAGTATTGAGTATTAGGGAAGTTTAAGCCTCTTATTTGCCGTCTGAAATGTCATTATTGTGGTGCTCCCTTTTCCCAAATCTCCCTATTTTCACCACAACACAGCGCAGAATGACACAGACACTCTCTGTGAACTCTGTGATCCAAAATCGACATATTCTTGCTCCATCCTCTTTTTTTGACCCACACACATAGATATTTAGTTATACATATACCAATGGTTCTCAACCAGGGGGCCGGTACCCACTAGAGGGCCTCAGCACACCTCCAAGGGGGATGCAAGATGCCTTAAAATTATTTAGTTTTGTCAAGCTCTATAATATTTTATCAGGAAGAAATTATATATATATAAAAATTATATATATATATATATATATATATATATATATATATATATATATAAACACACACACACACACACACACACACACACACACACACACACACACACACACACAGTATATATATATATATATATATATCCTATTAAAAACTTAGAAATAAAATAAAATAAAAAAGTTTTATTCAGTTGGAAAACTGCTAACAAATCTTGACATAGACAAATGACATAAATAAATAGATAGATGCATATTTGATGCATATTTTTATAAACTTTATTTTATGTACAAATTGTTTTTCCAAACTGAGGGCATCTTTGGACATCCCCAAAGGGAGGTTTTGTATGCCTGAAAATCCCATCCCCAACCCCCGCCACACATACGCACACACACATATACAGTAACGGTGACAGTGATAGGTGTCTTAACATTCAATGTCTCATTTCCAGCTGGGGTAGTGTAGCATTACCTCATACCCGTTAACATCACAATGCACTCCTTGGCATGCGTCTCTTTCATGATGGATCGCACCGCAGATGTGGGAGCTCTTGCTTTTTGTGTGTTTTGTAATATGTCCTCCAACTTAGCGTACGTAATGGGATATGTACTGCATGACCTGATATCGTTGTATGAGTATATTCATAAACCCTGTTGCATATTCCACAAACATCAGTCTTGCTCAGTCTTCCTCCTGGAGATCTGGAATCATGAAATATTCAAGAGAACCCAATGACCTTGATTAGCTGGTTCATGAGTATTTGATTAGATTTTAACTAAACTCGGCAGGAAGGTAAATCTCCTCGAGCGCCCCGACAAAACCACTGTGCTAATTTGTATCTATTTATCTCTGTTAAATCGTCAACCTTTCCTTCACCACCCAAAATCTCAGCACCCACAGTATAAATAATTTCTATTTATGTACAAGCAACATGCCCGCACATTTTTAATGCAGCTTTCAAAAGAAAAACTTGTATCTTTAATAATTAAATTGCATGAGTAGTGTAAGTAATAAAGTGTTTGCATGACTCAACAATAAGGATGGCCCACTGACCTGGGATGAATGTAAAAGAGTTTTGGGACTTTTTTTGACCAAACTGTTGCTTGCCCTGTTCAGTCTGTGACATACGTTTTTTATTATAGTTTTTAACATTTTTAATTATTATTATTTCTTTTATTTGTTTATATTTAATAATTATTTTTAATTTGAAAATATATATTTTTCATTTTACATTTTTCGCACATATTATGTTATTTTATTTTTTTGCACCGAACATTATATGTCATATACATATTTTAAACATTTTCTGTCAAGCAAAATGCAAATTATCCTTTTCATTTGACGAAAAAAGTAATTACATTTATATTTGTGAAAAATCGTTATCATCCCTCTGTCCTCAAAAACTTGCTCAAAAGTTTGTTTCCTCCCCATAAAAAACTAAATGTCTAATGTTAAAATGTCTAATGTGCTCTTTTCCTTAATGCATGATGATCACTGGCCGTCAAGTTCAGTTACAACTTTGCTTGGTTTATTAAAAATGCAAAGTGCTATCCTGAGAGTGGAAAAGAGAAAGAGATCACTGTCAGGAAGTAAAGAGGCCATAATTAATCTCAACATCATCACACCATAAACCACACCTTTTGACATTTATTTTATATGATAGCCTGTCTTTAGTTCATAAATACAGGAAGAGAGAATCATTTTAATTTAATATTTTATTTTATATCTCTAGTTTGAACTTCAGCTCATGTAAATATTTTTGTTGAATCAGCTGAAGTGATATTATATAATTATCCCTATATAATTTCTAACTATTCTTAGAAATTATATAGGGTGTGATTACATGCATGACCCATAGCAACCGGTTTATTTATATCAGATGATCGTGATCAAACTGTTTCTGCGTCACCATCTCCCCAATCTTCATCTTTATCTTTATCCTCACCACCTCATCTTTCTATGTATGTAGGAAAGAGATATTTACGATCTATTTCCATAACTCAAATCATCAGTACTGTCACGCAGAGACTGATAGATATTGTAGTGTTTCTCTTAAGTGTTTCCTCTCGCTGCCAAAAGAATCACTCTCTCCATCCTCATAAAACGGGGAAACTTCATCATGTGCGGCCGACCCTCCCCGCACTTGTATCCACTCCAAATACTTCTAATGCCAAAGACACTCCATCACACACCCGCTTGTAAAAATAGCTGCTTTCAATCTGGATCTGAGGAGCTGAATGAAGCCTGAGGGGATTTTTTTTTTTGTGATATCCTTAGAAACACTACATATATCACTAGGCTGTTCTCATCAGAGTCTGTTTATCCTGAAATTGAAATATTTTAAAAGGAATTCATTATATTCATTGGGCATCAGAATTGAAGTCAGGACCAGCAGCCAGTTTCAACAAACTCCTTACAATAGGAATCCCTAGTTAATAATAGAATTAAAGGGTTAAGGGCCTTGCACACTGAGTCTGAAATTTTCATATGCATTTTTTCCTTATTTTTTTTTTCCGTATTCGTCATTATTTCCTATCAAAATGCTTGCTACAGATACGAAAACGCAGAAAATCGCACCTGATCCTAATTTTTTTTATGACGGATGAAATTTTCGGAGGCAATGTGCAAACGTGATTGACACAACATGAGGTAGTATTTATTTTTTAACGTGCGAAAAGTTTGGATGAGATTTTCGGACTCAGTGTGCAAATACCTTTAGTTCACCCCAAAATGAAATTCCTGTCATTAATTACTCACCCTCATGTTGTTCCAAACCCCTAAGACCTTCACTCATCTTCAGAACATAAATTAAGATATTTTTGATGAAATTCGAGAGCTTTTTGACCCTGCATAGACAACAACACAACTGACACGTTCAAGGCCCAGAAATGTAGTAAGGACATCGTTAAAATAGTCCATGTGATATCATTGGTTTAACATTAAAGGGGTCATGACAAAAAAACAATTGATTATTTTCCACCCTAATTCTGACCCGCTCTCTGAAATGACCTGTTTTAAGGGGCGTGTCCTCTAAGGCTTGTCAGCAATCAGCCACTGTAATGATTGGCTTAAGTCATTGCATAGGAAACAGTATCAACACTCCCTCGCTATTGCATATGAGTGTTTTGACAACATGATCAAAATAAAACAGTCATTTCCAGACAAAGCATTATGAAATCATTTACTTATGGATTGTGATGCAGCTGCAGTCTGCAACTGCTTCATCCTTCAACAAATGTTTCTTTGTGAACTCTTCATGACACTGTGCCTCCTTCACAAAGCAAAATGCTCTGATCAGCCCTCTGACACAATCCGGGGTGCCATTGAAAATAAACTATCCACTTGTTCTTTACGCTGGGATCCTTCTGATATCTATACAAAGATGCGAATGAGCTGTTTAAACCAAACGCGTCAAAGCGAACATTCTTTCACTCATGACTCAATGTGTCATGACTCAAGCGTGTGGACTGTGCCAGAAAGTAAATGTGCATCTGTATACTGGACAAGATAGCGGCAGTGTTTCTAATTTACAAGCATTTGATTCAATTCCGATTCACTTTGATCAATTAACTTTCGCAGATTTCAATGATAATATATTACGATCTGTATCTATAAATCAAATCATCAGTATTGTCATGCAGAGACTGATATTTAGACATAATAAATTATCTGTCAGGTAATGTTAGAAATTATGTAGGGGTCTTTCTAAACTAGTACATAAGCAAATCAATGACTAATTTAACAGTTATAATAATAAAACCAGAATCTAATGCTGTGGATACTAACGGAAATAACTTTAAATAGCATTTATTGTAGAAATAAATGAATACAATTATAAACTTATGGGCACTTCAGTTATAAACTCCAAGAAAGTGTATAGAAAGTTTGTGAATGATTCACAAAGAGAATCATCTCATAAGAGTAATTTGTTTGTGACTGGAACTACACTGTTTGTGCTTTGTTTTTGATTCTCTAAAAGGAGTCATTTGTAAATCTGACTACACTGCCCTACAAATGGCCCCTGAGAATTTGATCATTGGCAAAATGTTGGCCCCTTAGTATTGGCCCTGCACAGGCAGCCCTCACTTAGCCCCCAGGATGCCCTCACTACTATTAATTAACAACAACAGCCTTGCTGGTTACTGCTGCTTGTTATTGCTAACTCCCTCTACCCACATGGCTTTACTTAAGGAAACCTAAAACACCCTAGCACCCCTAGTGGTAAGGAAGAAAACTGCCCACAAAATTATTATTAACAGGCTCATGTCTGTTGCACCTCAAAAATGACCCACTTTACTGCAGAGTTTAATTCCGACTTTTATCAAACTCACCCAACTGTGATTTTCTAATGATCCTAAAGACATTGATTACCATGCACAGGTGTGTTTGATTAAGGTTAAAACTAAACTCTGCAGGAAAGTGTATCTCGTGAGCCAGATTTGTGGATCCCTGGCCTATATGAAACAACAGGCTCTGAAAAGGTGTCTTTTGGTTTGAGCCATTCCAGTACATTCCAGAGTGGCTAAAGAATGGCCAATGTTGTTTGTATTCTCCTAGTTGCATTACAGTCTGCCTACACAAAAACCTGCATGGGCCCAAATGTACAAAAGTTGCTCTGGGCCCGAACGGGCTGGCTCACACTGGGCCATCATTGGATTAATGTGGGCAGTCCCATAGTGTGGGCTGTTCACAGAGAGCCCACGGTGAGCCCAAAGCTGTGGGCCTCGCCTGGGCAAGCCCTCACTGGGTCTGTTTAGGTTTGGTGTGGGCTGGCCCTAGTCCACTGTGCCCGCAAAAAGCCAGCATGGGCCCCGCATGTGCATGTTTGCAGTGTGGTTCCTTTTAGCTTGCTGAAAAGTTTGAGATAATTAACCGAGACCCAGATCCAGACCAAGATATTTTGTATATTACGCATCTTAATTGAAATGGTTACTATTATTCAGTACCATACCTAATTCGTTGACACTTTAAAACATTCATTTGGGATTGAATTGGCCATATATGATAAATAACAGTAGGCTGTGCTTTCGAAGGGCAGAGATCACAGGTTTTTTTGTATTAGTCACACTTGAAACACATTTGAGCCTGACTTTTTGAACCAGGTTTTGTTTGTATAACACTGTATGTGACAAGTCGCAGTGCATTGGAAGCATATATGTGCTGATATGCGAAGGGCATTTGTCGACATTAACGCAGGGTGGTGTGGGTCAACATGTTAACTCAAGGCCACTCGAAGTGAGGCCCCTGCTTTCAGTTATCACATCCCAAGATGTGTCTGAGAGACTTGACAATGTTGTGAAGTCTATCTTCCTCCATTGGCCTGTCAAAATGGTCGAAATCAGCTGTGTGTGTTATTATACGACATGCTCTCTCATTTCTTTTTAGACAACCTGAACTGAATTGTCCTTAATCACATCTGTATTTTGATAAGTCGGGAGGCTTTTGGTTCAAAAAAGACTTTTACTTTTGGTGAAGAAATTGATATAGAGAAGTAGTGAAGTAAATGTCATAAGAGATTAGATTCGTGAACATTTTAGTTGGCCAAACAGAGTGAGGAAGCGACGAGAGAGAGAGGAACAGAGTAGAGAGTGATTTGTCAGCCAAGTGAAGGAGAGAGTAGATACTAGTGCTGTAGGCTAATATAACTAAAGTGAGCAAATTCTGAGTGCAGCTACGAATATGATATAGTTTCAAATGCTGATGCTGGATTTCAGCCTGCTCTCAATTTCAGGGCATCGTGTGGTTTATTTTGCTATGTTTTAGAATAGCTGTGTGACCCAGGGGCCAGTGGGGGTGGTGTCTCTAAAACAACCATGGATTAGCAATGTAGGGCCTTCCATGTTCAGACAGAAATTAATAGGGACGTAAAAATTGATATATTCTCCAGCCTATATATGGAGCATGTAAGGATGGAGATCTATGTAATCGTAGATGTTGTATTTATGGAAATGGATTCACATTATCGACACAGAGAGAGGCATAGGAGACGAGAGGGCATTAGAACACTCGTTTACACTTTTCTCATATGTTGTTTATGAAACATACTTTTAGATATCCGAGTCTTCTCCATGCTAATTTAACACGACCACATTAAATTCGGTCTATCTCACTCACCATCTCTGTCTGGCTCTCTTTCTCTCTCCTATGAAAGCCCATGTCTGCCTCGCTCAATGTAAAAAAAAAATAAACAAGGTAATTTTTGAGAAATATTGTTAGATTGTGTGATTTTAAAGTTGTAATTGGTTACACTTTATTTGAAGGTGTCCCTGTTACAGTGTAATTGTACATTTAAGTACTGAGTAATATTAATTAACTACATGTACTTACTATATAGTTAGGGTTTGACTTAGGGTTACTTGCATGTAATTATGCATAATGTATTGTTATTATAATAGTAAGTACATGTAACGTGTAGGACGCCTTAAAATAAAGTATTACCTTGTAATTTATTTATTTATCTATTTGTTTGTTTTGAGGAGGAGGAAACAGGCTTGCAAAAGGGCTTCCATATGATTTTTATCAATGGATGTCCCTTTCTGAGAAAAATAATAAAAATAAGAGGGTTATTTTAACATTATTAATATTTTGAATATTCAGTTTTTTAATTTTAGTTTCTTTTAGTAATTTTTATGTGCTATTGTTATTGTTTCTATATATATATATATATATATATATATATATATATATATATATATATATATATGGCTGGGTAATTGTAATTTTAATTCTGTTTTAGTTTTTAATATTTAAGTTAGTTTTCTAATGTTTGTTCATAATATTCTATTTTATTTTATTTTATTTCAACTTTACTTAAAATTAATTACCAAAATAAATTTCATAGTTTTATTTAACAGCTGTTTTAGTTAACAATAATACTTCGGTATGCAAGCAGATCATGCAGTCTGACCCTCAGGGCCGAGGCCAAAAGCCTTTAGGTTTTTCATAATATTATATTTTATTTTATTTCAACCTTACTTAAATTAATTACCAAAATAATTTTAATAGTTTAAGATAACAATAATACCACTGCTGCTGTGAAGGTGGTTTAGTCTATAATACTTTACATCACTGTGCATTAGTTTTAGCTCTAGCATTAGGGCTACATTGGCCTCCACTTGACTTCTTACCTCACCTACACTTTTAGAACGTGTGTGTTTGTGTTGAGTGTGAGTGAGTGTCTGTTAGTGTTTAGCACTGTGGGTGTGTGTAGCAGTGACAGGGACCAAGACTAGCAAGATGGAGAGAGTGCTGACGACTGGAAACCAGAGAAGAGCCAACAGTTGAGTTGAGCAGGAGATCAGGAGCCCTTAGAGAATTTAGGTTCAAAAAATATCATTAGGAAAAGTTATCTGTCTCAATATTGCACAGTGTTATTTTAGTATTATTTATATACTATTGTAGTATTTAATAATATTTTGAAATAGAATTAATTGTTATATTTTTAATTTTTGTTTAAATGAAAAGTTGCAACATTTCTAATTTTCATTTAAGTTTTATTCCAGGTTTTTCATATAATATTTATATTTTATTTCAGCTTTGTTTCAAACAACATTTAAATTTTTTTTTTTTTTGCTTAAAATAATAACAATGATATCACATCAGTAACATTTTGAGACACATTCTAAGATATTGCTTTTGCAAAACATAAATGAGTGAGTTAGGTGCTCAAATCACCACCAGATTGCTCCTTTAGCTTAACCAGCGAGATTGTCTTGATTTACCAAGGAAATAAAGGATGATTAATAGATGTTTACTTGAGCTCAACAGATGAGAGCAAGAGTATTATATTGGTTTCCATAGCGACAGCAAACCACATGCACGGCATTGCAGTGGTGTTAGCGATGGATTTAAGAAGACGGTGCCATTTTAATGAAAAGCTGACTGGGTCCTCCACCTTAGCAAAGATTTTTAACTATATTTTAGCCAAGCAAATTAACGCTGCCAGGCCAATTCATCACGGGTAAGGTGAGAGCTGCTCAGAGCATTTGAGCATTTCCCAGTAGAGTTGTTACAGGTCCCTGTTAGTGTATAGTCGTGACCTTCAGCTGTCTGGTGAACCCGCTGCTCTATCCTTAGATCCTGAGGCAGGAGAAGCATTTATAAATCACTGGATCGCCACATCCCGCTCCCCCTCTGGGATGAGGAGATATACCAGAAATGCCTGAGCCCCATTAACATATTGCAGTCTGAAAGACAAACCTAATCAGAAATAGACGTGTCGGTGCTTTGGTATGCAAGCAGATCACGCAATCTGACCCTCAGGGCCGAGGCCAGGTGCGGTGTCTCATATCCTTAACACTAAATAGTAAAGGTCTGACCGCTCCTTCCAGGTCCAGAGTCGATTCGAGGCCAAGACTGTGACTTGGAAAGTGACAGCGGCACGATGTAGCAAAGCTGTTTACACCTAGACCAGAGGAGAGGCTCGGATGCCTGCACTCCAAAATACTTTCTGCTCTCACTCCATATACTGATTTTTTATTTATTTAAAAAAATTTTTTTACATGCAGCCTTGAAAATAGGTTAGGCCATCTCAAAAGTGTTTTGTATATATAATCAGTGTTTATACATTTATTTATTGTTACGATTTTGCTCTGAGGCCTGTAGAATTTTTCATGATTTACATATATACTGTGTAGTTAAATTTACATGTGTATATACTGTATAGTTTACATTTCTGAACATTTCTTTTGCTGTTAACTGTAATAATAAAGTGAGATTTTCGTATGCACAAGGAGTCTGACATGCCTGGCAGGTGGTTGATGGTGAGATCAGATCTCTGTTGTCAGACTCCTTGCGCATACAAAAATCTCAATGCATTATTACAATTAATGGCAAACGGAACGTTAACTGATATTTCCTACTGACACAAACTATAAAGATAGAAATAACTGGTTTAAAACTAAAAACATTTAAAACTTGAATTAAAACAAATTTTTTGTTAGTGAAAATATTAATGGCCTGAGACTTTTGCACAGTACTGAACAAACCTAACAAGAGATTAACAGTTTTGACTTGTACTTTAACATGACCCCTTTTGAATGCTGTGATTATAAGTTTCATTTTTTTCAGGTGCCAAGGGACAGAAGGTGGAAGCTCCACCTGCTGGTTTGTACTTGTATCTTTTTACTCTACTAAATATTTATAATCTGTTTGATGAAATGAATCATTTAAAAGCAGTCAGACTCACTCTCAGTATGTCTTTTTTTTTTTTTTTCCACAGATAAGCCTGCCGAAGGTGGGTCACCTGCTCTGAATCTTGTCATGAACGCCATTTGTCTTCATTCAGTCTGTCAAGGGTACAAGGGGTAGCTTTGCTTCTACAGATGAGCTTTGTGTGTGTGTGTGAGTGTGTGTGTGTGTGTGTGTGTGTGTGTGTGTGTGTGTGAGAGTGTGTGTGTGTGTGTGTTATGGTGGTTAGTCTGCTGTAAGGGGTTAGGATTAAATGAGAGCTGTGCTATACATTAATTTAACCTGTTCTAATTCATCTTTAAATATAGCAAATACATGAATCATACCTGGAACCAACTAACATTGAACTTAGAATCATTTTTACATGTTCACACATATATGCAGTGCATTGCTTAGTTGAGCAACAATATAATTATTCATCATAACACCATAATAAGGACTTAATAATATGGTTGACTTAACTCCTGCTTTTATAAATAGAAGCACAGTTGGCAATAACAAATTTGAATTTAACTTTGTTTTTATGCAGAACCATATTGATTTACTATTTGGTGTCTAGATAATACAGTTTACATAAATTACAGTATATTGTTTCTACCTATATAAATAACTTTAAAGACTACTTAACTCACTGCCGAAGATGTGTTATAAACAAAAGCCCAGCATATGCTGTGATACAGAAGTTAAATTATTATTGCTGTGCTGCATGCATTTAAAAACATGCCATTTTTTTATTACAATTTCTTTGAAAATATATGAGTCATTTTCCAATTGCAGTGGCAGATGCTGTCACTGGCATTTAAATGGCAAAATGTGAGACTGCAGTAAACACTACTCTAAAAAGACCTTTTATTTAATCTTGAAAAACAAAATGAAATTTGTCATTGATGTTTAAGAGCCACTTTTTAAGTGCCACAGTGACCCATAGAATATTTTTGAACAGCTTTAGGAGGTAAGGGCTTTAGTCTTTAAACAGACATGAATCTATATCTATAAATGTTTATTTGTATGTGTGTTTATATGCATTTCTTTGAACAATATGTGCGCTGAGGCTGATTGTGAGCTTGATTATGATATTGTAGCTCAATACGAGAATGAATTCATGAGATGTTGTCATGAATTTGTACTGAGGTACAAATCGTTCCCTCTGGAGGAGAGCCAAAGTTAGGGTGAAGGGTGAGATCTGTACACAGTGTAATGTGGTGTCAACATGTGTACTTTTTCAATCAGATGTGCTTTGGATTCACATTTCATTGTGAATTTGTGAATTTATGTTAACAGCCTACAGTGACCCCTAACAGTAAATGTCATTGCATTATACAACTAACAACCAAAACAAATCACGTTTATTCAAAGCTGCTGACATTGTTTGACAGGTATGCTGCTATTCTTTTATTTGTCCAGGTCTCTTTACACTTTCTCTCCAGCTCTAGTTTCCAGACACAAGACACTGGGACGTAGTTCATTATAATTTTGGTGTTTAACCCGTCTCTCTGTATGTGCTGCCTTAACCTCATTATGCTTCCATTGTTTCTTTAAATTTAGATGATGAGGGCCGCGACGGTAAGGGAAAGAAACACTCCTTTTGGCTCGCTTGTGTGTGTGTGTGCTTATTTGTCAATGTGCAAGTTGCTTTCCTGTGACTGTGCATGTGACCAAATGTCAGTCACTGTCTCTGTCGGTGGTCCGCAGGTCTGTCACAGGGGTTCTGACTGGCCAAATCAAGACCAACAAGCAAACAAGTGGTTTGAAATCTGAGACTGCTTTGGCGAATGCCAGCAAGTCTGTTTTCATTCATGTTAGTTCATTGGTCACTGAACAGTGCTCTCTTTTTTAACGGCCATATTATTTTTTCAGACTCACTATAATAGAAAACAGTCTCAGCTGTCTATTCAAATGAAGTTTCGCCAAAGCATCCAGATGAAGAGTGAAGAGTATGTAATATTTTAGCCCTTACTGGTGCTGTAAGTGATTTTAGGCAAATGAAAAAAGAAAAAAAAAACCACTGACAGATATTACTAGAAAGTGTTAAAAAAAGTTTTCCTTTTTGTCATTTTTATAATTTTTTAAATATTTAAATTATTCTTTAATATTTCTATTCAGCTTTGTTTTTTTGTTTTTTTTTCAGTTTTAGTCATTTTAGTCCTGCAACTTAAACTTTTTAATGTTATTTTTCATGTAATATTTATATATTTTATTTTAATTATCAAAATGATTTTTAATAATTTTAGTAATGGTAGTAATAGTTTTACCCCTGCAGATGTCGTAACACCACCATCTGAATACAAATTTAATTTACCACCATTGACTGGCATACAAAATTAATTTATAAAATAATATGTGTGCTTTGTAAATTGAGTTGAATTGGAAATACTAGTTAATAGCTATCTCCCTGTAGACTATTTAAGACTCTTTGGTCTCTCTTGGTTTTGAAAAGAGGAGGCATGTCTAATTATATAAAGGTTAGTGGTTCCTTTAAGGTTAGCAGTGACTAAAATGGTTTACAGCACCTTAAACTATCCCTTTAATTGTAGTTAAGGTCAAATAAGTTAACTGGAGAAAATTTGGATATATACTTTGTTTACTAGTTTGTGTATATATCAATGAGTGCTGGTGTGCATAAACCAAAAGATATTTCAACCTCTGGCCATTTTACAAAATATAATACATATATATATGTATATATATATACATACAATACTATTTCATTCAGACTAATTTGGTTGGTGTTACATTTAAGACTTATTTACCATGACAGACATAATCTTGATGTCTTGCAACCATGTTTTATTTTAACCTCTTGGAATCTTTTTAGAAATGCGTTGACCATTTAAGAAGCCAAGGTTATGCAGTATACTGATACTCTGAAGTGGTTGTCCCTCTGAAAGTTTCACCATTGGAAATATCTGGATCTGTGTGTGAGATCCAGCACTGAAGTGTGCGAGGGTCAGGACATTTAGCAACATGAGATTAGGACACCCAGAGCTGGACAAGCATTTTCACAGTGTACATGTTTAGTGGCTGACATTAGTGTTAAACTACTTCTACATCTATCTTATCTGGGTTATGTGTATCTGGGTAAATCATCTTCATAAAAAGGGTGGGTGGTTCTAAGCTATATAGGAGAGCCTTATGCGAAACTATTTTGAATATAAGCCAAACTATGCATTGCGCTGTGACGTTTCATCCTTGTTCAATTTATCAAATTAACTTGCATAAACATAAAACAGAGTGAAGCTTTTGTTCTCTGGTTTTATGGAAATGCATGACATTATCTGGGCCTAATCCCACCACCGATAGTATTTGTAAAAAAGACACACTTTTAGGCTTGTTATATTGTCTGTTTCATATTTAGTATGACTTTTGTCTATAGATATGGTATCTGATTCTGAAGGTGAGATGGAAAAGAATGCAAAAATTGGTTTTAAATAATCAGCCATCAAAGCCATCCATTTAACCAGCATCTACCAAAAAAACCCACCCACCCATCAGTACCACTATGATTATAATGGTTTGCAGGACACTGAAGTTGATTGGTTTTGACTGGATAGTGAAGAATATAAATTAATTAACGGCTATGCACTTTCTTCATTCTGAAAAACTGAAGGACAGAAAGACGTCAGTTTCTACATTTATGTGTGTTAGTATGTACAGTATGTGTGCACATGAATGTCTCCTAAAAGGTCAGTCTTAAAAGAGCCATAATGTCATGCCATATATAACTTCCTAATGGTTTCCTTCAATCTGTTTTCTCTCTTTTTCTTTGATACAGAATTACCTGAGGATGGTAAGACACACAAATCCTTTAGCATGTATTGTCAATGACATATACATGAAAAAAAAAAAAAAAAAAAAGTTATCTCTCATGCAAAAGGAAATTGTGTAAGTGTCTTTCACATCCCAGTGCAGATCCTAAAGTGATAGAAGATTCTTTCATAATTTACTCACCCTCAGAAAAGAACTGTGTTCCACAGAGAAAAGAAAGTAATGTTAGTTTGGGAAGACATAAGGGTGAATAAAAAATGACAGAATTGTTATTTTTGGGTGAACTATCAGTTTATGGATCTGGAAGGGTTGAAAGGTGAGAGTCAATAGGCAATAGTTGTGTTTTGTTAGATGGTGCTAAATGTTTTAGGAAGCTTTACCCCAGGCTGCTTACATGAATAGTAAGTGTCATGAATGATTCGCTGTTTTCAGTCCTGGTTGACTATAGCCTGTCTTAGTGTCCATTAATGTGGGATTTCAGCAGTTCATATCAGTTTACATTGTTTCTCTGACTCTGCCGGTAGAACATGTCCCAGGAGAAGAGCCTCAGATGTCTCAGATAAGTGGGCTGCTTGTGGAGAAGCCTCAGAGTGTCACAGCCATTAAAGGTGAGATCCTCAACTGTCCATAGCTGCACTGCCGAATTCACTCCAAGATTGGTGTGCTGTACAATTTCTTTCCAGGCTCCTAGTCTGTGCATTAGTGGTGTTTTTTTAGTGACTGCTTCTGCAGGTTCAATTGTTACACCAGTAGGTGGTCTTTCTAATTGAGTCATTGAATTATTCTCTTAGTCAATTTATTCAGAACACTTATTCATTTAAGAATGATAAAAAGTGACTGTGTTTATGAATGAGTCGTTGAATCATTTACTTAACCATTTCGTTCAAAACACTGATTTGTTCAGGAATGAAACAAGCAAATTGAATCATAAACAAATCATGAACACCAGTTCATTCTGGAACCAAACGCTACTATTGTGTGTTGCTCAGCAACAGTTTTGGCTTCTTATGGAAATAATTCCATAAGTCAATAAGGCAACATTAGCCTTTTTCACACTTCCGTGTTTCTGGCTTCCGGATTGGCGCCTGCAGGGTAAAAGTTTTTCCAGTGACAACAGCGGCCGTACTGAACAAGAATGAATTCGAGAATCAAAGTCTTTTTTTACAAATTAGATCCTATGAAAATGCTTGAACTGCCGGTACTGTACTCTACAAAGCGCAAATATTTCACAATTAACTGTTTGGTCAGCTCAGGTCATCACAAATACAAGTTTGTTTAATTCTAATTGGTGGCATTTCAATTAGCTTTGCCATTCTGTCCGTTTGGTGCTGGCTGTGCATTATGACTCTCCACGTGATTTTTTTTTTTTTTGCTATTATTATTATTATTATTATTAAAGTATTGTTGAATTTTCTACTTGCTCTCCTTTGCATTAATGTGATGGAGTAAATGTACGTTGTATAATGTGCCCTGGGAAATACATATTAAACAAGAGATGACTCGGTTGCTTTGTTCCTATTCTATCAGGATTACGTTGAGTTTAATATGCTTCAACCGGACTGAGAATTGTTTAATGTATTGTTGGAAATATGTGCATCTGGACATAATTGTCATTTTGAAGTAATTTATCATGATGTGGTGATTCGAGGGGAAATGACGAATCACCACATCATGATAAATTAAAGTAAATTGAGATAATACGCTCAAATGTCCTTGTGAGAAAAAAAGACTATTTAAAGAGTGGCCATATAAGTTACAAACAAGTAAAATTATACTTCTTTATAGATTATATAACAACAACTTGGAAAACAGACAAAACAGAAAAGGTAAGAAGCATTATTTGAGAAAAGGGCACACTGATATAATAGACGCAGACCTGTAACGGAACTAACTTTACCCTGCGCTGACGTAATTTCCGATTCTTGTGAAAAAGGCTAATTGTGGCTATAATGTAACTTCTTATTTATTTAAATGTAAGTAATCAAAAAGATGTTAAATCACTGTGCTCAACCAATACTTTGGGTGTGTAGATCAATAAAAATCATAACGACTTCAAATAGAAAATTCAGGATCCTCACTCACTTGTATATTTCTTAATGGTTTATGGATTTTTTTTTATTATACAAAAAGCACAAATGGATCAGTCTGTTCTTTTTGTATAATAAAAAGTCCATAAATCATTAAGTACACAAGTGAGTGCAGATCCTGTTTTTTTTTTGTTTTTTTTTTCATTTTAACTGTAAGAATACAAACAATATCAGAAACCCAATTGTGCTAAAAAAAATATTGCTTAATATATTCTCATAAATAATGGTATATCGAAAGTTCAGCGTTGTTTATTCATGTCATTTTATTTGTAACAGGGAAAAATGTCACTTTTGTGGCTAAGGTGGACTCCTCTCAGATGCTGAGGAAGCCAACTATGAAGTGGCTGAAGGGGAAATGGATGGATCTAGGCAGCAAGGCTGGAAAACACCTGCAGTTCAAAGAAACCTACGATAGGAACACCAAGGTGTGTGAAGAACAGTGCGTTTTATTTGAGATTTGTTTATTACAGATCAGAGTTAATAGTTATTTTTCTTAATGCCAGATATACACCTATGAGATGACCATTGTTAAGGTTGTGGATGGAGATGCAGGAGGTTATCGTTGTGAGGTCACTTCCAAAGACAAGTGTGACAGCTCGACGTTTGAAATCTCCGTTGAAGGTAGGACATAATGCAGCTATGGGTAAATGAAAATAACATTTTTACATATTCTGATGTACAAATAGATTCACAAACTCTTGTGTTATCACTGAATCTGGCTAGTAATTAGAGTTTGAAACACCTGATGTACATAATTTATAATGCATATAATGTCGTTTTCAGATGAATAAAGTCTGTTAACACACCTGGTGTGTGTGTGTGTGTGCACACTTTACTGTAAGTCTAGAGCTGATTCATTATTCAGTAGGTATTTAGCTGATTAGATCCTCTCCTGTTAGTTTCGCAGCACTTAGTAAATCAGCACTACACATTTATTGGCTTTGATGGTAATCAGATTGTGGAGCAAATCAAACACTCACAGTTTCTCATCATCATCATCATCATGTATTTCATCTTCTCCTTCAGCTGCTGAAGAGACACAGCAAACAAACATTTTGGAGGCGTTCAAACGATCGTAAGTTTGTTTGTGTGTCTGTGTCTCTCACTCATTAGTAACTGATAGATGTCTTGATGTCACATTGTTTTAACGCACTCCAAAGATGTTTATGGTTTCTGTTTGGAGGCATTTTTATTCATATCGTCAGTGTGACTTTATGTTTAGATGCTGCTGTAGGTGTACATAAAGTTAGTACTCATGCTCCTCTTGTTCATACAAGCAAGACTGTATGATACTCTTGCATATCATTGAGGGAGCTGTCTGTTGCCAGAAGCTGCTTTTCTGAGCAGTAATAATCTCATGGACCGATTGAGAGATGTTTTTCCTCGTGGCTTGAGAGTTTGACTCCAGGTCCAGCTCTGGGAGGTCTTTGTTTAGCCCTAGGACTGAGCAAGGCTCCTTGATCCACTCTTGAGCTCCTCAAACAGTAGAGCATGATGCTAGCAATACCATGGGTTTGTGTCATAGGTTTGCATGAACCAAAAAAATGTATATCTTGAATGCAGTGTTAGTCATTTCAGACGAAACCGTCGCCAAATTCATAACTGTAAATGTCAGTAATATCCTTTATCCTTGATATATAGAAAGGTTCCATGGATGTTCTTCATGAAACTTTATTTTTAAGAATGTATAACAGTAAGCGTTTGTTATAGGCTATACAGCAAACAGTATTTATTAAAAACATGATGTACTCCTAATTGTTTATTTTCCTTTTTCTTTTTAATTACCTTCTGTCATCTGTAGGGGAGATGCAGGAGAGGATGCAGGTGAACTGGACTTCAGTGGTTTACTCAAGAAAAGGTTCGGAAGATGTTCTACACCCTCCATGGTTTTTCTTCTCACTCTGTTTACTTTATGTGCAGTTGAAGGTCTTCCCTTTCACTTTCACCATCATGCTTTCTTCAAATTGCATACATAGTAATCACTGCCTCATTATAATTAATTGTGTCATTTATTCACTGTAGAAATGTAATATAGGCTTTAACATTATCCATTAGTTCCGTCTGGGTTCTGAGAAATTTGGATGAGTCAAAGTTCTAAAATATGTATGCATATTTCATGATACAACAGAGCAGCCTCATTAATATCAGCATACTCGGTTTTGAGTAGGTCATAGAAACTTATTAATAGAATTTGAAGGAAGCACAACATCACTGGGGTCCCTAGGACTCAACATAAAAATGGTCAATCGCAACCAAATATGAAGATTAACCATATTTTTGGATTCCATGCGCCTCAGAGAGAGGAAGCAGAAGGAGGAGCCTGAGATAGATGTGGATGTGTGGGAAATCCTGAAAGATGCCAAGCCATGTGACTATGAGAAGATCGCCTTTGAGTACGGCATCACTGATCTCAGAGGCATGCTCAAAAGACTTAAGAAGATGAAGAAGGTGGAGCCCAAAAAGAGCGATGGTGAGAAACATGACGGATGTACCAAGTCATGGTTCCTCACACACACACATACATACATATGAAGGGTTCAAATCCAATCCTAATATGTAATTTTGTTAATAAACCAAGCAAAATAGATTTGGAATTGGTGGGCGAGTATTGTAATGGACTGAATATGTTAGTGCTGCTTCTGTTTTAAGCTTTCCTAAAGAAGTTGGATCCTGCTTACTCTGTGGAGAAAGGAAAGAGAATACAGCTTAATGTGGAGCTGGCTGACCCCAATGCTCAAGTCAAATGGCTGAGAAATGGACAGGAGATCAAACCTTCAGCCAAGTATGACCTTTTGTATTTGTGTTTAAAAGTACTGGAATATACAGTATGGTTTTACATAGCACTTGAGAGGTGCACTGGTCATCATTGATGGTTGATGCTCGATGCCTTACATTAGGTTTGTGCTGAATTTCTCTCTTTCTGTTAGATATATCTTTGAGAGTGTGGGTGGTATCCGTAAGCTCACTATTAACAAGTGCACCCTCGCTGATGATGCTGCGTATGAATGTGTGGTTGGAGAGGAGAAGAGTTTCACTGAGGTCTTTGTCCAAGGTACACTGTCATTATCACCATCTTCATCATCATCAACATCAATGGCATCATTAGCACACCCCCCTTTTTGTAATTTCATTTGCTCTTTCTGCTTATCTGTCACTGTCCTGTGTCCTGTCTGTCCCTGAGTGGTAGCCATCTGCCTATTGATTATTTTAAAACTGTCTAAGCTGTCCATCCCTACCTTGTTTTTACATGAGCCATGTTTTTTTGAGCCAAGTCTCTGCGTCTGTCTCTTGTTTTAGTTCTTTTACCTTTTTTTTTAATTTATTCATGGATATGTGGCATCGTAGCTGCCATCAGCCCCAGAAGCTGCTCTGAACTTTAATGAAAATGTTGTTCATTTTACAGTGTTTGATTGTATTAACCACTTATTGGTGTGTTTATATTAACAGAACCACCTGTCACCATCACTAAGATGTTGGATGATGTCCATGTGGTGGTTGGGGAGAAGGTGGAGTTTGAGGTTGAAGTGTCTGACGAGGGAGCCAATGTGAAATGGTGAGATACTGGACCAAGCTGGGGACACTTACCTGGTCAACTGGTCACCAGCTTGTTTAGTTCAGTAAACAGACCTACAAATAAATTGACAAACTGTACAAATTAAAATGCTGAAAACATCACCAGCTGACTAAATTAATTTCATTACTATCAAGGTCAACATCACTAATTATTGTCATTGAATATTAACAAGCCATTATTAACATTAAATAGGCTAAATGGCAAATTATCCGACTGCTTTTTTGTTTTCCGTTTATTACCAACAATTATAGAATACAATGACTCATTTAGCAACTGCTATGGTTATGTCAAAAAACACAAAAACCTATTAGCCTATAATAAATGCCACATTTAGTTTCAGATTATGCATTTTTCTCTGTCATTACCTCTCTCTGTTTAAATGAGTAATGTGGCTGAGCACTGTCTGTGACTGCTTGTGTTTTTCAACATTTCTGCTCAAGTTCAAACAAGCAGATGGAAAAATTTCCAGTCTTATTGTATACTCTTCATGGTGTTAATTCTTTCAGCTTTGAGGTTTTAAGATATACATTAATTTACATGCTAAAGAAATGATAAAAGCTCTAGTGGGATCAATCCTCTCAATACAATACAGTATCGTTCGCATCTTTCAAGGTTGTTTTCTGCTGTATCAAAGGACAAACTATCTTTTCTCTTGCTCTACATCTTTCCATCCTGTTTTTTTTCTCCATCCATGTTCTCTTTGTACACGTCCCACTCTTTCTTATTTTATCTTCAGTAATCTTGGCATAGATTGCCTTCCTCAGTTTCTTATGAACATTATTTCCATCTTTGTCCCTCTCTGTCTTGCTCTCCCTCTGTCTCTCTTCTTCTCTCTCAGGATGAAGGATGGAGTGGAACTGAGCCGAGATGGAAAGTATCGCTTTAAGAAAGATGGGAAAAAGCACTGGCTCATCATCAATGAGGCAACCACAGAGGACATTGGAACATACTATGTGTACACTAGTGGAGGGGAGTCCAAGGGAGAGCTGGATGTGGAAGGTATTTGTTTTGATAGAGTAAAATGGCAATTCTCCCTTCTTAGTCCTACCAGCATTTGGCTGGTATTTCAGTTATGTTTCTGTATTTATTTTTAGTATTAATGGACACATTGCCCTTCTTTCTCTTCTCTTTCTCTATTATAGAAAAGGAACTGGAGGTTTTGCAGAGTATAGCTGATCTGACACTGAAGGCAGCAGAACAGGCTGTCTTCAAGTGTGAAGTGTCAGATGAGAAAGTGACTGGCAAGTGGTTGAAAGATGGGGTGGAGGTCATTCCCAGCAACCGCATCAAAATGACACACACCGGCAGGTATAGCGGTCCACTTACAGCCACCCTTATCGATTCATGCATAAGCAGGATCACCTCGTCCTTGACCTCACCAATATTGCTTTATGCCAGGACACTAAAACCGATTAGTCATCAAGCATCCATTATGCTCTTTCTTATTGAAAGAATTGTATTCTTTCAGTAGTGTATTCATTGCTTTTTGGGTAAAAATAATGTGGCGTACACTTCTTATGTTGTGGTAACACTTTTAATCCTGGTATCTCAGGACTCACAAACTGGTGATAGATGATGTGAAGCCTGAAGATGCAGGAGATTACACCTTTGTACCGGATGGTTATGCTCTTTCTCTTTCTGCCAAACTCAACTTCTTGGGTAAGAGTTTTTTCTTTTTTTTAATCAAATTTTAAATTTCAGCATTCACCAAGCTTTATAAATTTGTACCCACAGAGATCAAGATTGATTATGTTCCTCGTCAAGGTAAATGTCATACGTGCATCGACAAATCTAACAATATAGTTTGTGTAAGAGCGACGGTTTTTTTAATTACACAATTCTTTCTTTCATCATCCAGAACCACCCAAAATCCACCTGGACACCACTGGCAGCTTTGTCAACAAAAACACCATTATCGTCGTTGCAGGAAACAAGCTCCGGTTTGATGTTGACATTACAGGGGAGCCCCCTCCCACTGTGTCCTGGAAAAAAGGAGATACAGTGAGAGCCTGCTGGCAAATTGTCACATAATCTCATTTTATGTAAAGCCAACAACACATATGGGCTTTTTTTCATATCAGATTTAGTGAGAAAACCCTGCCGCAAAGCCCAGCAGTGCTGGTCACAATCATATGTTGTATTTCAAATTGTGTCTCTACCACCCTACCTTAACCATCAAGAGTCAACCAGTTTACCCATGCTGTGGACCCCATTGATTAAGATTTTACTAGTAAATACCTAGACCAACACAAAACCAGTATGGAAATTCATGCTGGCCTTTCCGGCAGGAAAGTATTCTCAAAAATCACATAGGATATGGAAATCAACTGAAATGTAGTATCTCCAGCATATCAGCTTGCTTGAAAGCATGACATTTGTATGTTGCAGGAGATCTCTGAAGCTGAAGGGCGTGTGAGAGTGGAGACCAGGAAGAACCTAAGCTGCTTTGTTATTGAAGGGGCAGAGAGATCCGATGAGGGCCTCTATCATATCACTGTGACCAACCCAGCAGGAGAGGACAAAGCTGATGTCATGGTTAAGATTGTTGGTGAGTTTATGCATCTTAACCATCTGCAACCCTCTCTTTCTGCGCTCATTAGCTGCTTTGTCAAATCTCTTCATTACAACTCTTCACCCCTGTACTTTTTCTGTGCTGTGTTCAGATGTTCCCGATCCACCTGAGAATGTGAAATGCACTGGAGTGGGTGAAGACAGTGCTTCTGTCCAGTGGGATCCACCCAAATTCGATGGTGGAGTTCCAGTGAAAGGTAAAACAGATCCTCGCCATTTGTGTATGTCTCCAATTTGACATCCAATATTACATCTCAGTCTTGCTTTTTTTTAAACATACTCAGAAAATATTTAATTAGGTTATGAATTATATTGATACATGTGTGGGAAACCACTTACACTTTTTGTGTACTTTCAAGGTTACCTAATGGAGAGAAAGAAGAAGGGCTCGTCCAGATGGACAAAGCTGAACTTTGACATTTATGAGTCCACAACATATGAGGCTAAGAAAATGATTGAGGGTGTGTTATATGAGATGAGGGTATTTGCTGTTAACGGTATTGGCATGTCCCAGCCCAGCGCCAGCTCCAAACCTTTCATGCCCATTGGTTAGTTCCTCATCAGGCTGTCTGCCACAACTTTTGGTTTATTTTATTGCTTTTTCAATTCAGTTCATATATTTAAATTCATTCAGCATTCCTTGTCTTGGTTTTCCTGCTCCTTCACAGCACCAACTAGTGAACCCACACGCCTGACGGTGGACGATGTTACAGATGGTACCTGTGCTCTAAAATGGCTTCCCCCAGAGAGAATTGGAGCTGGTGGCATTGATGGATACATCATTGAATATTGTGTTGAGGGAGGTGAGGCACGCGGTGGACTTTGCTATAGAGCTGACATAGAGTGCCGTCCCAGTGAAGTAATCGTTTTTGACCATTTTTTGACATGTTTACATATCTTGTTGGTGTGCCGCTCGCTTTGCTCCTGGTGGAACTCACAGCCACTGAGTGGGTGCAGGCCAATGAGACCCCTGTTGAGAAGAATAGTTACAGGGTCAGAGGTCTGCCCGTTGGAGAGAAGATGCTGTTCAGGGTGACAGCTGTGAACATCGCTGGTCGTAGCCCTCCGGCTGTGATGGCGCAAGCTGTCACCATTCGGGAGATTGTTGGTGAGACTCGCACACATGCATACTTACACACAAACAACATATAACACATTCTCAGGAATCAAAAATGGAGCTAGTGGAGTTTAGTTCATTTCAAACTCATGAAAACTGAAGAAATGAACCTTAAGCCAATATACAGATATTGATATATTGTCTTCCGAAAAATAGGAGAAAATAGGGATAAATATTGCTCATAACAACACTGGCTCTCACTGACCTTCATTGTATGGACATTTTTCCACATATCTTCTTAAAGGATTAGTTCACTTCTAGAATACAATTGCCTAATAATTTACTCACCCCCCTGTCATCCAAGATGTTCATGTCTTTCTTTCTTCAGTCAAAAAGGAATTAAGGTTTTTGAGGAAAACATTCCAGGATTTTTCTCCATTTAGTGGACTTCAATGGGGATCAACGGGTTGAGGGTCCAAATTGAAGTTTCAATGCAGATCCAAGGGCTCTACACGACCCCAGCCAAGGAATAAGGGTTATATCTAGCAAAATGACTGGTCTTTTTTTTTTATTTATTAAAATTTATATACTTTTTAACCACAAATGCTCATTTTGCACCAGCCTGTCCTCGGGCTTTACATAATCACGTTGGAAAGTCACACGTGACGTAGGTGGAAGTACAGACCCAGTGTTTACAAAGCGAACATGCAAAGAAAGTCAAACACCCTTTACAAAAAAGGGTAAAAAAAATGATGTAGGAAGATTTTGAGTTTTTTGCCTTACCCTACCTTTTTGAACCAAATTACACAGACGAAGAACTCACCACGTGTGACCTTTCCAACGTGATTACGTAATGCGTGAAGACAAGCATACACATCGCAGATCTAGTGCAAGATGAGCACTTGTGGTTAAAAAGTATAGATTTATTTTTCTTTTTTTTTAGAAAATGATCAATCGTTTCACTAGATAAGACCCTTATTCCTTGGCTGGGATCATGCAGAGCCCTTTGAAGCTACATCTGCAATTTGGACCTTCAACCCATTGGTCGCCATTGAAGTCCACTATATGGAGAAAAATCCTGGAATGTTTTCCTCAAAAAACTTAATTTCTTTGCGACTGAAGAAAGAAAAACATCTTGGATGACATGGAGGTGAGCAAATTATCAGGACATTTTTATTATGGAAGTGATCAAATCCTTTAAGTGATGGGAGAATTTTCATTTTTGTGTGAACTATCCCTTTAACTACTCAATGCAGATTTGACACAATACACTTATCTGTGATGCACTGAACATGAAGTATATAAACAGCCCACTGTCTTCTGTCATTTTCAGCACGTTTTCTTCTGTCTTTTTCCTCTCTCAATCTCCTCTCTCAGAGCGTCCTAAAATCCGCCTCCCTCGGCAGCTTAGGACTAAGTACATCAAACGAGTGGGTGAGAAGGTCAACCTTGTCATTCCCTTCCAGGTCAGTCATGCACGTACATTCTTCTGCTCTGTACTTGTGTAGTGCTATTTTTCTGTTCAGTTGCTGCTCTTCGCAGCATTTCAAATTATCGACTTACATCATGTCAACTGCTATCAGGGCAAACCGCGTCCGGTGGTGACCTGGCTCAAGGATGGCGCACCTCTAGACACCGGACTGGTGAATATCCGCACAAGTGATGTGGACACTATCCTGTTCATCAGGCAGGCGGCCAGAGAGCACTCTGGCCAGTACACCCTTTCTGTGCAGATTGAGAACATGGAGGACAAAGTCAATCTTGAGATCCAGATTGTAGGTTAGTGTCAACAAAATGATTTGGTTGATGTTTTAATAGGGATATGCACAACAGCATAATTTCAAATTCAAGAGTTACAGAGGCATGGGTTGCTTGAATTATTAGTTTGACTAAAAAGTCACAAGCATTCACCTGTCCTAGGTTGCACACACTTCTTTGGGGGCCTTTACATAAGACGTGTTCTTGTGTTTAATAAGTTCTGTGCAACCAATTAGAACAGAATGCTAGGATCTTTTTTTTTTTTTTAAAGAATTTTACATTCTAATCATTTTGTTTTGATATCAGGATAAGACCTTGAGCCCCCCAAAGTGTTGTTGTGTGATATGTTGGAGCACTGCCCACAAGGCTGTGTCTCTATGAAATGTTTTTTTCCAACTTGACATGCCATCATAAAAATGCAACCCTCATGGCAGGATGCTCAAAAAACAGCGGGAGACGTGATGCAATGGCTGAAGACATCCGTCACAATGAGTACAGATGTACTTGCGATGGTTTAATGATAATAAAAAGGTGAATTTAAAGACGCAGAGAGTTTTAATTTGCTAACAGAAAAATAGATGTGGAAAAGTTGTGTTTAAGGGTGTTGAAGATGCTGCACATTAATTTGTGGAGATCACTCACATCAACATTATAGACATCACTATATAGGGCCACAAATACAGGGATGACAGAAAATGAAAGGATTAAACTGCACAGTTCAAAAGCTTCATTTCCCTGCGAAGTGAAGTGTGAGTCAGGTTAATTTTGTTAACCCGTGGAAAGTGTTTGAGGATCACTTTGAAAAGTGACGCTGAATTTCCAACTCCTAAACTGTCAGAAAGGTTTCATATTAAACACTTACACTTTCACCAAAATCGAGGATGTCATAGGTCAGTTCGGTTGCAGGGATTATTCTGCGGGGTGTTGTTTGGATTATTCCTGGTGTTGAACGGGATTAGGATAGGATTAGGGGACACTCACTCTGTGTTCCCGCTGGGAGGTAAGCTAATGAGAGTGCAAAAACCCTTCAGATGAGCCAGACAGCCATTTAGTCACAGTTTGCTGCCAGCATCCCAGCAGCCTGCCCAGGATTAATGCCAACCGCTCCTAGCCGCAAACTCCAACTCTTTCGCTTTCAATCTTTTTTCTCTTTTTTTTAGCTTGATCTCACTATCCTTACCTCACGCTCATGTGCTCACCCTCTTTTTTCTCTTCTCCCTCATTTTATCCCTCTTTCATTTTTATCATTCCTCTGCTCGCTCACTTGTAGCGTCTTCTCCGTTTAGCGCACGTTAATTAGTCTCATGGTTAAAATTAGGACAGTGTATCGGTGTCAAGCTCTACAGTAATACCTACAGTCCTTTTTTTTTTTCTTTTTTTTTTCCCTTTCCTTCCCGTTCTCACAGACAAGCCTGGGCCACCAATTGCTATCACTGTAACTGATGTTTGGGGCTTCAATGCTGCATTGGAGTGGAAGCCTCCAAAAGATAATGGCAACTGTGAGATCATTGGCTATACCATCCAAAAGGCCGACTTGAAAACCAAGGTAAACCATCTACAGTACCTACTGTATTGGGCAACAGTATGTGAACACTCCTTTATAATTAGCAGGTTAGGCCCCTTAAATCTTAATGGCATTACAGAGGTTTGAGTGTTTCCAACAGTTTTGAGAGGATTGTTTTCCGCTCCTTCTGCACAAAGTGAGCATCATGAAGAATTGTTTACCGAACTTGTAGTCATGTGTGAGAGAACTTGACTAGCCTACACCAAATTTATTAATATTTCTGGCTGTTATATACTTCAAATCAATAAATAAACACACCTGAATGGTTGTATGTAGTCTATGTTATGGATAGATAATTAATATTTAGGTAAAAATATTACACATTGACAAAGCAACATTTGTGTTCTTATTAAGTTGTATATATATATATATATAAGTAATTTAAAAAAGAAGTAGCACATCAACTTTAGGGGATATCGTAACCAATAGTGAATAGAGAAAGGTTTGTTTCTAGGTTTTGTACATGGGCAATAACAGCAGATGTTCTTTGTGTGTATGGCTGTTAACTACAAATCTGTCTTTTGCTCATTCACCTGTTAGGAGTGGTTCACAGTTCTTGAACACAATCGCAGACCTAGTTGTACCGTGTCTGATCTGGTGATGGGGAACGAGTACACCTTCCGTGTGTTCAGCGAGAACATCTGTGGCATGAGTGATGATGCTGGCATCAGCAAAAACACAGCTGTCATCTCCAAAACAGGTAGACTGGTGGTTTAAAAATTCATCTTGATACACTGAAGGTTGCTTTACATGATGATTATTGCCCAAGTGTCTCTGCTGAAGCGATACTTGTAATGTGCAATCCTATTTCCATTCTCTTTCTCGTAGGTCTTCAACAAAATCTGCAACCCTACAAGGAAAAAGATACGTCCAGCTCTCCTAAGTTCATCACACCTCTCGTGGACAGGTCTGTTATCGCAGGTTACAGCGCTGCCATCAGCTGTGCTGTCCGTGGGTTTCCGAAAGTAAGTGTTAGTATAGTGCCTGACTATATAAACCCATTCACCCATGCAGTCGCTTCTAAGCCCATTAAGCAACAATGCACTCTCTTTCTCATTCTCTTTTGTTCTCCTCCCAGCCAAAGATTATATGGATGAAAAATAAGATGATTATTGGCGAGGATCCAAAGTATCTCATGCAGAATAACCAGGGTGTGCTGACTTTAAACATCCGTAAGCCCAGCTTGTTTGATGGAGGGAAGTATACATGCAAAGCCGTCAATGCCCTGGGAGAAGATGAAGTGGAGTGCAAGCTGGAGGTTCGAGGTAAGGCCAAAAATCTCCATCATCTCCAGTGTGTAACTCTTGATTTTGACTTAATGTTTAGGGATGCACAATATATCTGTACCTTGGATATTTAATTGTGCATGCTCATTTCCTCTATTTTATATCTCAAGTACATTTGCCTTACTTTAATGCTACTCATTAAAAACACTAATGATTTAAAACTATAACACAAAGCCCAAATCTATCATACTGTACATTATAATGTTATGATGCCTAAACTCACTTGTAGCATTTAAAATGACTTTTGAGCAAGTTAAAATGAGTTTTGTTTGTGGCTAAACCCTCAACGCTCTGTATTATTTTCTAATGTAATCTTGTTTTTCTTAAGTTATAACAGAAAAGGAGGCGGCAAAGAAGTGAACATGAAGATACCCTAAAGATGGCTGTCAGACGGCATCATGAGTGTCAGCAAAGCAATAAAAAATAGAATTATTGATTTAGAAATTGTCATTATGCTGTCTCTCGCGTTTTTACTTTTGACTCTTTACAAAAAGTACTGTGGTGCTACCAGATAATGCCATTGTACTCCGTAGCCTACTCATTTACCATGTTATTTACTCAGTACTTTAAAAAAAATACTATGGTAATATGGTAATTCCGGTACTGTATAATCGGGCAAGTATAATATTTTTTTCTCTGACGGTATGTCAAGTTAAATAGCTTGAAATAAAAGCACATGAAAAATAAAAAATGTGTTGTTTTAATAGTAGCCTAAACTTAAAGTGAAAGCCGCCATAGACGTTTGTTTGTATGTTTGTGAACAAAATTATATCGTTCATCCCCTATGTCTGCTAGCTGATCAGGGAGAGTTAGAGAATCAGGGTCTCATTAGCATATCACACTAGAGACTCATTTACGCACCCATCAACACTGCCCCAATTAGCTCTCTCCCACGTCATTACTGAGCAAATGAATTACGGCTAATTTACACACCGGTAAAACAAACACACCAGCGCAGCTCCGCTGGGAGAAGCGGCGGCCCGAGCCCCGGGGTGCGCTCGCTCCAGGACGGTGCTGCCGAGTCCCTGATCCGTGCGACAGAAGGTGGGTTTGAGAAATCAGAAAATAGTTATTTTAGCAACATAAAGACATGAAATGTATTTTTTTTTAAAGTAAATACCACATACGTTATTATACGAGGCGTGAAGCGGAGACCGCTGAATGTGTCAGTTTGTGAACTAACAACTGAACTGTTGAAGAGCGGAAACAAACAAAAGCTTCTCGAACTGACCAGCAGATAGCGCACCTAACTTACTCAACAATAGCTTCAGGATATTCACATGATTACAGCTGTAATGAAGTTAAATTTAACCCTTACTTACATTCTAACCCATATAAATTAGTAATATGCTGACCTTACAGGATTTAAGTTACTTTCACTAAAAGTTCACTTACATCCCTTTTTCTTTGTTGAGAATGTATAATAAAATCTACTGTATTACTGTAAAACGAGGTAGGCCTAAATCAAAATGTAAACGTGGAGCGTTCAGTGTTTTTGTGAGGGACAACAATTTAAGAGCAAATGCACATGTAACTTGAATTGTATTGTTTATATATGCTATTTTCTATAGGGCCAAGTTGGCTAACCCTTCTGCCAAACCCTCACTCAAATCTTTTTGCATTTTTAGATTTCCATTAAGACATTATGCAGTGTTTATTAAGTAATTTCTCTTGGCTGCTCCCCACAATAGGCTATGCAAACCCTGACCCACACATCTTTTATAGCCTACTAAAATATTTTTATTTATTTATTTACTTACTTAGTGACCCAGAAACATTTTTGCATTTTTGGACTTTATGTTAGGATATTGTGTCCCCTTATTTAGCTAAATGAGCTTGTACCATACACTTATTCAAGTCCTAAGCCCATAAGAAAATGTTCTACTTTTTGAGAATTTGTCCTCAAAGTAGGCTATAACCAAATAAACTCCTACAGACATTTCTAAATAAGACCTTACATCCAGCTGTCATGCTCCCATCAACGCTCCACTTTATCTTCCCATGTTCCTTTACTCCCTCATCAGTGACATTCTGTTGCTAAGCAGTCTTGCTAATTGTACCTGCTGGGACGTCACATTCGCATTGTCTCCATAAAAATTAAATGGGTAAAGTTGACATCCTTGTGTCTCTCTTACCAAGCTCTCTTAACTCCAGAGCACAAGGACTCACACAAACACTCGTCTGAAGCGTACAGGCAGGGAGTGTGCGCCACCTTTTCTCAGCAGGGCCTCTCACATACTCCATTTCGACAGCTCAGGAGAGGCACTGTAAGCCGCTCGATAAGCGCTGCGATACAGCGTCCTACGATATGCTTCTGGATCCGAGCGAACCAGAGAGAGAGTGCTACGGTGAGCAAGACAAAACCATAACGGCAGAATGGAGAGAACTATAATTATGCAAGTAATTATGCATGAATTCCATGAGAGTGAGAACAGAGGGAGATTTTCATGCATGTAATTACAGTATAGAAACTTGGGAAGGCAGAGGAGTGAAACTCTGTAACATTATCCACCTCATAACCTCATTTATGGCAAACAGTCACACACACGAGGATATTCTTGCATTTGCAAGTACAAAACTGTGCTTAACGGTCTTACCCAATAGGCCTTGGCCAAATATGAATATGGATTCATATGATGTGATTTGTACAGAAAGAGGATTAAAGCAAGGTTAAGGCCAACCCCTAAACCTAAACTTCAGTGGAGCATAGATTTTATGAAAAACGTACGAATTAAGACCTGTACACAACAAGAACTTTGAAGATGACTATAAAGATCACTCTATTAGCAACTACAGATGAACTCTTTAAAGCAGAATGGATTCTGACTGTAAATATTTTAATTGTTAGCTGGAATAAAAGTGATTCCAATGATATTGTTTCTCTGTGCCGTTATCATTATAACTGCAGTGTGGATTCTTTTAAATTTTGAATGATTCCTAGAACTATATTTTTCCTTATAGTTATCGTTGTAGTTGCCGACCTTGGTGTGAACAGGCTTTTAGCCCACAAATTACCATGAAAGTGAGATGGACACGCAGAAATACACATTTTCCCACTTATTTAATGGGTGCTGGTGGTGGTGGTGTATTTTCTCTACTGTTCTCTTCATTAAGATGGCAGGGTTTTGACTTTGACTCATGACCAGTATAATGAGCTAACCGTATCTCATAACATCAGTACATTCATCATTTCATTTCTAGAGACCGACTACTTGAGGTTATTGGCGTACATGAAATGTTACTTTAAACTTACAGACGTCTGAAATTTGACGTAGAGCATGGCTGTCATTTTTATCTGCCTACTGAAAACGCTTCGCCAGCCTGCCGTGTAAATGCTTCATCATATCCGTGTGAACACAGTCAAATGTGGAGACTGCATGGTTTTGCCCTGTTTGGCTAATTGTCAGTGACACTTCTGCTGTAGGTGTGTGGGCTCATCTGCTATCACAGACTGTCTAAAAAGGCTCTGAGGTCTTTTAATTAAAAGAATTACGCTAATTACAGTTTAGTGGCTGTGGGAGAAAAGGAAAAAAGCCTTTTATTTCTGGATGAAAATGGAAGGGAACAAAGACAATACACAGGAAGCCTTAAGACAGAGAGGTGTGCTGGGAAAATATGCTGTTGATGGGTATCCATTGACATCCCTGGGACCCCAGAACTGTTTATTTTGTACAATTGTAGGAAACAGACAAGTGACTTGACATCTAATTTATGCTATACCCTTGTAATTAATAATAAAACATTTTAAAAAAGATCAAATTATACAACCTAAAAGTTAAAGTTTATGCACTGAGGATTGTCTACATCTCTATTTCCTTAAGAAGCCAATGTTAAAGGGGTCATATGATGCATTTCATGTTTTCATTTGTCTTTGGAGTGTTACAAGCTGTTTGTGCATATATATGATCTGTAAAGTTGCAAAGATTAAAGTCTCAAACCCAAAGAGATATTTTTTTATAAAAGTTAAGACTCTGCCACGCCTTCTTAAAACGGCTCATTCAAACACACCCCACACGTCTACGTCACGGTGTGGGAAGATTTGCATAACACCGCCCAAACATACACGCGAGGAAAGAAGGCGTAACTTTTATTCTCACTGTTGTTGCCGCCGCCATGTCGTGGAGACGCTGTGTTTCGTTGTGAAAGCGAAAGTACTTTGTTTGGGCTTCCAAATGAGTACACAACTAGAAATAAGTGGTTAAGTTATATTTACAACACTGTTCCAGAACAGTTCAACGCAAACATTAGAGTGTGTGCAGCGCATTTTACAGAGGACTGTTTCCTGAACCTGGGAGAGAGTAGCCTACAATGTGAACACTATGAACGGCTGTGAACACTATAAAGTGGGGTAATTCCAACGTAGCAAGGACAGTCTGGAGCTTCTGACTCACAGCCTGTAAGTACGTTTTGATATTTAAAGAATTTGCTACTGACTATTCAAACGCGAGTTTTGAGCAGTGTAGAGTAGTGCTTGTTTGGTGTTTCTACGATCACAAATGCAGACATGATGTTATGTTTACGTGGTGCGGCGCAAAGTGTAAAAAGACCGTATGAGTCATTATAATCAGTAATTATGTCCTCACTGAATGCAACAAATGCCTCGTTTGTAGTGGGTTTTATTGTTTTTGTCTAGTCGCGTCTGGACACGGCATCACAACATGGTAAGAGACGTAACATTTCCGTCACACGCTTGAGGTATTCGGCCAATCACAACGCACTGGATAGCTGGCCAATCAGAGCACACCTCGGTTCTCAGAACAATGACCTTTGCAAAAATCGGTGCGTTTCAGAAAGGCGGGGCATAGAGGAGCAACAATAATGTACAGTATGTGGAAAATAATGTGTTTTTTGAACTTCGAACCGTGTAAACACATTGCATTACACCAAATAATGTTCTTTTTAGCAACATCATATGACCCTTTTAACCATTGACTTGGTCTTAACAGAGAAATCATATAAGACAACTTCTGCTATCTCAGTTTTGAGACAAAAGAAAACTTTTAAGTGTCTCTGAGAAGAATCTCACAGTACATACAGGCAAACACATCCTCATTTTCAGCCGGCATCATGCTGGGATTCAGGACCCAATTTAGATCCACACTCACAGGCACAGTGGGAAAACAGCAGAGGTGGGAGTAAGTCGCTCATATGCAAGTCACAACCAGGTTTCAAGTGCTTAGGTCTGCAGTGAACACAATCAATCAATCAAACAAGACAAGTCAAGTCAGTGGCTCACGGTCACATCATGCAAGTCGAGTGCCCTAAGAGTCATGTGAAGTTAAGTTACCAAACAGCAATTAGTGGAGTTTAAAATTACTTATTTATTTTCCTCCAGGAATTATGAACTTTCTGAATAATGAATTATACATATTTAAGAGGAAACTTACTCTTGCTTCCAGAGTACATTTATAGCTGAAAACTTACTTGACGTGGTAGAAGTATATAAAACTTTAACATATTTGATGACAATTCTGCAAATCTGCTGATTTAGTTTATCTTCAAAAGCACTCAGCCTGGTACCTGTAAATATGAGTTTGTTTCCAGACAGACTCCAAATTCAGATTAAAGATTTCTAGATGCTTTACAGTTTCGTGTGCAATATGGTCAGCGAATCACAGTCATGTAAATTAAGTCCCCCACCTCCGGAAAAGAGAACATCAAGTTAACATCCTTTATGGGCGTCTCTCTGGGTCACTTTTGTCCTAGTAAACACTGCTGGCTTTCTTGATCAAACATTGACTGATCTCAGCACGTTACACTGAGCAATACATTTCTTCAGCTCTTATGGGCCATTTGTAAATGTGCAATGTGCTGTAAATGCTGGCAGTGTGTTAGAGAAGCATTTGCATCTTTCCACTCATTCAATTTCTCATGGCTGTTTTAAAGCTCATGATTGGTTACCAACTACAGCTGTGAGTCTATTTTGGTTACAGCAGTTCACTCACTTAAACGCATATGTGTTGTTACATGTCAGAAGAGTTGTCGGTTGCACTTCCATCAATGCATTGATAAAAAATGTGTAGATTCAAATTTTTGTGGAGACCCTCAGCCAGGTATCATAGTTGAATTAAACCACAAAAGTGATATACCCCAAAAAACTTTTCTACTTTGTGACTTTTTTGGTTGGGTTTATATGCAGCTGGTAAGCTTTGGGACGTTGGAATGTGTATATGCATATATAAATTTGGCACTACATCATTTACTTCACCACTGTTCAAAATAGCCATATTATAATAAATTAACTACACTTCTTTATGCCGAGGATCTGTTATGAGACCTATAAAATACAACATGATTTAAAAGACCAGAGATAGCTCAAACAAGCATTAAAACTTTTTAATAATTTAAAGAGAATTGATCATTTCAAAAATGTTAAATCCATTTAAATGGATACCTAAAATCTTCTCAAACATAAAAATATTTAAGTTTGAGAAAACCTTGGTTAACATCTGTTACACAGATTTGGTTTTCCTTAACGCTTGATTGATTTAGATCTAACCAAATTTTTTAATCTGTTACTTCATTTGGATTATTTCTTATTTGGAAATGTATTAAACAACTTACAACTTACACAAATGTATATAACATTCAGCACCCTGAACACTAGTATCCACTGAGGTAATGCAATGTGAGGATGCCAGAGTAGATCAAAAGAAATTTAAATTTGCAATTTTTATTACATTAAGTAATAAATATAGCTGCTTATCTTGACTGAATCTTCTCTGCAGTCCATTAGTGGTGTGATCCTATTAACAAAAGACAAGATTCACAAATCAACTTTTCACTTCATTACTCAGTGAGATATTTACTAAGCTGTGCACTTCATTTCATCATATTTGAAGTTATAAAACACAAATTTAGTTAGCTGAAAAACTGTTGTGTAATTGTCCTAGAACAAAACATAGCTCTTGGGAGATTCTTGTTCCCCATCCATTATCCTGCTGCTCTGGGACAGTGAGAGCAAGTATACCTTCATGCTTAATCATTAATGCTGTAGAGCAAGAGTTCATACATGTTAATTAGTAGAGAGGTGGAAAGGTCATTACTGTTCCTCTCATCTCTCCAGATACACTAGATTTATATCTAGTCAGCTGGACTGAGCTGAAACAAGCAGAACTTTTAGACTACATGCATGAGATGTGTAGTCTGTGAGATGAGATGTGACGCTAGTCGTGTTGTACACATACTGCAGCCTTTTGAGACATTGGGACAAGAATTGATGAAGTGATCGCAAACACAGGAACTGCCTCTTCAGGAAGGCTTTGAAAAAAAAAACAATGCCTGAGAACTTAATTACATCTGTGGTGTAATTTGTGACTTAAAAAGTAGGTGACTATTAGTAACAGTGCAACAGTCAGGTTCTGTAAGTAAAACGTCATTCATTTTTTCCATAAGGAAATGGATTTTTAACTTATAAACCTTTAAAGACTGAACTGTTGACATTATTTAAACTTTTTTTTAAGTGTTAAAAAGTCTACATTACCCATGATACTGTGCAAAAATCCCATGAATTTGCATCCAGTAAATCACACCAAAAGTGCACAAACAACGAGCCAGTTTACCTACACTTTCAAAATGCTTAAATATTTGTATGCATATTTACTACATATTTATATGCAATAAACTTAAAATATATTGTTTCTATAGAATCGACAACTTTAAATGAATAGTTTTATATTTCACTGTCGTTTTCAATTCGATTATGTCATATACGCGTCTTGGGATTGCAGTTCTTTTCCTCACTAAAGTTTAATGTTGTGATTCACCTTGTAGCTGGTTGATTTTTTCCTTAGGGATTTTTAAAAGTTTTTGTTAAAGCCATGAACCAAAGCTTTAACAAAAACTTTTAAAAATCCCTAAGGGAAAAATGAATTTAAAAATAAATAAATAAAAAATACTTCCAGAACCAGCGCTAGAGAAAAAGTGGATGAGCACTAATGCACCTCATTATAAAAATGTTCGTGTTACTATATCATTGTAGTTGCTGTTTTTGATTATGTATGTATTTATTTAATTATTGTGATGTGACTTGGTTTTACTAAAACCAAATTTTATTAATTTGGCATAAAATTAATAACATTTTATTAATTTAATTAATTTGGCCATCCTGGCCAAATTCGCCCATTGGCCTCTGTCCATCATCATGGCCTCCTAACAATCCCCATACACTGATTGTCTCCTCTCCATCAATAAGCTGGTGTGTGGTGGGCGTTCTGGTGCAATATGGCTGCCGTCGCATCATCCAGGTGGATGCTGCACACTGGTGGTGGTTGAGGAGATTCCCCCTTCTATGTAAAGCGCTTTGAGTGCCCAGAAAAGCGCTATATAAATGTAAGGAATTATTATTATTATTATTATTATTATAAAAAGTATATTCATGTAAAAAATGAATACATTATTGATTGCTTGTTCATCGTATTGATTGTCCTGGTAAATGTTATACCTTTAACCTGGCAACTGTTTAAGCTTCAAATGAACCTGGATCATTTAATGATTACATCCAAACATGCCCTGCTGAAAAACACAGCTGAAACCAGTCAGTTGGCTGGTTTTGGCTGGTCCTCCAGCTAGGACTTGGCTAATTTGTACATTGATTTTAGAACAGTTTTGATCACTTTAGCTGGTCAGTCTGGGAGACCAGCGGACCAACCAGCTGAACACCAGCTTGACCAATTTAATCCAACTACGCCCATTTTAGACCAGCTATGACCAGTTTTTTTTTCAGCAGGGTGGGAACTTCAGATGTCCACATTCTGCTGTGCCATGCAGCCTAGAAATTTCTTGATCTTTTTTTTTTTAAACAGTAAACGATATAAACCATATTTCTACTCTGACCTGTACAATCTGCCATATGTTGTTGTTCGACATCCAGTGGGATGACTGTACATTTCCCACCTGATGATATTCAGTCAAATCCCTCTTTGATCATGCATATGTTCGCATGGGAAGCAGCTGTAGCACCTGTGGAATCTACACGCATGTGTTTGTAGGCATACTCAAGTTCACACATGCTAACAAGTCGCATGCTCATTTATACCCACAGTCGCATGCACACGCATTCACTGGCTGACTAGACGCTCAGAAAGAGAGAGGGGGGGAATGAATGCAGCAGTTTTGAAAGAGCGTTTGGCTCGGTTCAAATAGTTGCCATGGTTTCAAGATGTTGCCATGGAAACACAAGCTGCCAATAAAATGAATCTGAATGCAATCTTTGCAGCGAGAGCGGCGATGAAGGGAGGAGAAAGGTAAAGTGAGAGAGAAAGAAAGCGCCCCTCCGGATTGCGTCCCACAGTAAAGTGAGCAGTACGGCGCGGAGGTTTGGCGGGGTGGGGATGTGTGCTGGGAGGTAAGAGAAGAAAACAGCGCCACAGAGAAAGCAGGGGGTGAGAGCTAACTATTTTAGGCCGCCTGTCGTCATAGTAACGACAGCCTCGCCATAGCATAAGGAGGTAGTGTGAGAAATGTGAAGGAGAGAGATAAACACTTTTCCTACGCAATGAGCATTTTCAAAAATCAAGTACAATGAGGTGAAATTATTTTACTCACCATCGATCATTACAAGGAAATTTAAAAGTGTAAAAGCATTAACAAATTACTTTCAACATACCATGAATAACTCCTAAAGATCCTCCTTCTATCTGCAGCAATATTGTGGATGTGTTAAATATCATTATAGTAATATATGTCTAGGCCTATATTTCGTAACAATTACATTTTACATCTTCCATGTGAAAAAAAATAAAAATTAAATCAGGAGAGCAGACCACAAATGCACAGTATATGTGACCCTAGACCACAAAACCAGTCTTAAGTCACATTTGTAGCAATAGCCAACAATACATTCTATGGGTCAAAATTATAGATTTTTCTTTTATGCCAAAAATCATTAGGATATTAAGTAAAGATCATGTTCCATGCAGATATTTTGTAAATTTCCTACCGTAAATATATCAAAACGTAATTTTTGAGTAATAATATGCATTGCTAAGAACTTCGTTTGGACAATTTTGAAAAGTGATTTTCTCAATATTTCGATTTTTTTGCACCCTGATATTCCAGATATTTAAATAGTTATATCTCCGCCAAATATTGTCCTATCATAACAAACCATATATCAATGGAAAGCTTATTTATTCATATTTTAAAATAATTGACCCTAATGTCTGGTTTTGGGGTCCAGGGTCACATATGTTGTCTTTTTCATTTACTTACAGCGGAATACAAAGGAAACATGAAAATAATCAGGAGGAAAATAATGCAGCGCGCTGATTCTACAGATATTGTTATGTCACATTAATATAGCTACCAAACGTAACGTTATTCTCCTGACTTCTGAAAATAGAAAATGAATCAAAATTTAGGCTACAGCTCATTCAGTCCAAATGACGGATAAGGATTATTTGTAGCACAATCTTATGATTTGAAATGATTTGTTGCAGTCTTTTTGAGTGGAACTTCCCCAAACCGGAAGTGCCTCCCATAAATTAAAACGCAGTAGGCTTGTTGGGAAAAAGGTGGAAAGGTTTGGGGCTCAGGAAATGTGTCCAACGTGAGTCAAACTGATGACTCTCCTCAAAATGTCAGACTTTCTGTGCATTTTACAGAAGCCACAACTTCAGCTGCTCTTCGGACCGTTTGTCTTACCGCTTTTATTTGCATCTCTCGCGTTCCCTCTTGCTCCCTCTCTCTGAAGGACAGAGGTATTCCCACATTTCTCGGTCGCCATGGCAACGCTGCAGCAAGAAAGGAAGAGAGGCCGAGAGAGGAGGAGGGGAGAAGGAGAGATGAGGCCGGGGATGTGTGAACAATGCTAATGCTACTTCACTGATCACCAATTGTGTATTTACTCCTCCTCCTCCTCCTCCTCCTCTCCCTCACCCTCACCGGTGCTGTTTGTCTTGCTCTCCTTTCCCGTGGACTCAAAACTCTCTCTTTAAACAGTGCTGCCATTGTTATCTGTATTATTGTTGGGTCATTTAGCCGACGCCGGTATCCAGGGTAACCGGGGAGATGTGACATTGGTTCCCCACGTGAATACAAATATAGACAAGTATTCATCAATATCCAAAAGAGCCATTATGGGTGTAATGGCCGAGGCATCCCTGTCAGATCGCTCTATAAATAATGCAGTTTCATTAGAATCCCGCCGCAAGTCCAGCAGACTTCATCTCAGCCTGATTGAGTTTATGCCCCACCTATGGATGTGTGTGTGTGTGTGTGTGTGTGACGCTCAGGACCAGAATGAGTAAATTACCCTGCCGGTAAACCAGCTCAGGTAGCTGGCATCAACAGGTGAGTGTGTGTGTGTGTGTGTGTGTGTTGGCACAATCACCTGCATTTACATGCAGAATTCATCTTCTTCCGCCTCACAGCGTGTGTCTCATCCTAAAGGCTTTTCTTGGTTTAATCCATAAATAGATATGCTTTGATATCACTAATTTAATTGAACACAGCTTGTTATCACCTTCTGAAGCCTGTTGAAATGGCCTTTTAAATGGATAGGTTTTCCGAGAAATTAAAGGCACCATGAAATCAAAATTGACAATTTCAGTTTTTTTAAATGGAATATTGCAGTATTTATTTATAAATCTTTTTTTCGGTGCACATCATATTTTCTTTCTTTTTTCTGTTTTAAGTAACTTCCCCTCCCTCTTCCAACGACTTGTCTTCTGTGATGACGTGTTTACTGGAGCGAGGGCAGGACAACCTGTCACTCACATGACAGCCGCACCAGTAGCAAGCATTAATGATCCAATCAATTCCCAATGGACAAAAATCAAGTCCTGCCCTGCATTTTTTTCTTGTTTGAGAAGCTGTTTTACTCAGAATTTACGTTATAACTTGAAGCAGCGCTGCGCAGAACGATATGTGTATGACATCAAAGTATCGTGAGAGCTATCCACCTTTTCCGGTTTGGGTGCTCTGGTGTTCTGGTCTCGGTTTTGAAACTATGGCGCCATGTGCTTTTTAAAACCATTATCATAGGTTTAACATTTTATTATTGGCTTGGAAAACATGTTAATTTGATTCATGTTAAAGGTGGGTAAGAGAGCAGACGTTGCCGCATGCTTCCGATTCGCTCTCGCGGTACTTTGATATCACACACCGATCGATCTGCGCAGCGCCGCGCCGCTTAAAGTCGAACACACCTTATTAGAACTTCCGTTTCATGCTGACTTTAAAATGTCTCATGCATTCAATCGGTAGGACTGGGGAATTCAGTTTTGTTTGTCAATCAAAACTATCATTACTTTAGAGGATGTGCAATATCGTGCACAAGTCATATGGACTATTTTTTAGAATAACTATTTCAAATTGAAATCTGCAGTCTGAAAAGAGTGACTAGATTTTTTGGAAAAATGATGCAGTCTAGCGGTTTAATTTCTGTTTAGTATAAAAAAGGTCAAAAAACCCTGATTTAATGTATGTATTTTTGTAATAAAACAATAAAAACTGATAATGAATCTATTGGTGTTTCATGGGGAAAAAGGATACCCTGTCAAATCTAAATAAATAAATACGTAAGTTATTACTACTACTATATAAATAAGTATTCATCAATATTTGGTAGGAATCCTCCTATGCGACACAAATCAAATAATTTGAAACAGTAGTAATCAAAAGTATTTGAAATCATTTAAAATTGGACAAAAAAGGTAACTGTGTACTTAACAGCTTCAGTGAGGGAAAGAACTACAATCCAAAGAAACATTATTTTATAATCATACATATTCATACAAATATATTTTGTATATGAATTTCTTTTTTCTGTCAAACACAAAGGAATCTGTTGCTGGTAGCCACTGACTTCCATAGTTTTTGTTTTGTTTTGTTTTTCATTGCTATGGAAGTCAATGGCTACCAGAAACTGTTTGGTTACCCACATTCTTTAAAATATATTCTTTTGTGCTCAACAGAAGAAAGACACTCATACAGGTTTGGAACAACATGAGGGTGCAAACCCAAAAATATTTAAGTAAATAAAAAGTATTTAGGGTAACAGACTTGATTGCATCATTCTGACTCTCTGGTGGGATTTTCACAGCATCGTGGCTAATGCAGTTTTTCTCCACAAATTCACACTGATTATTTTAAAATACACCAAAATAACGTGAACAGATAGCTCCAACAAAAGCATAAACCACAGATTAACACCAATGGAACTCAAAACTGGCCAGTCTTTAAAGGTTTTCATTAAGTTATTGTTAAAAGTCACTTTTCCTGTGGAGAAAATGAATTTTTGGAGAAAATCGGGTGAAAAAGTTTTTACTTCTGGAATCATATTACGGTAATATTATTGTTATTAATACATTTTTAAAACTATACTTAATTTTATTAATATCTTACAGATCCAATGCTTTTAAATTGTAAACCAAAGAAAGATATGCTTATAGGCTTATCCACTAAACTGCTGCTGGAATCATTGTTTCATGTACTGGAGCAAGCGATGACAGAATAGTCTTTTTTGGCTAAATTATTCTTGAAATATAAAGACAGTAGTGCATTAAAGCCGAGCATGAAGGTTCCATTTGTAATGCATTTATTTTTCATGTGTGAATTAATGCCCAGCCAACCTGCAATGGAGTCAGCTACATGCACTACGCTCTGCTATCTTGAGTGTGAACAGCATTGATTTTGAAACGATCCATGTGCATGTGAGCGTGTGTAAACGCACGCACAACTAAGACACAGTGCTGCCTTCGTCAGACTGCGACGTGCTTGACACATGTACTGTATACGGAGTCAGTAGGAACAGTATGTTTTCATCGCGCGCCCTGCATTGCTGTACGCCTATACCCAGAAAAATTATTTTGAACTCTGAGCACACAGATCCTCAAGCCCCTCAGTGCCATGGAAACAGCATATCTCCGATAGCAACAGTGACCGTGGTGACATTTGTGATGTAACCTGATGTTCTGTCATTTCTGCAGTGGAGTGTTTTTAATTCTTTTTTGCTCCATGTTTCTCCACGTCCTAATTGCAGCTTACTTGGAAGCAAGAACGTGTTGTTGTCTTTAAAGATGCATATTAAAATCAGATATCAAAACAGGCTCTATCTTCTCATCGCCTCAAATGATCTTTTGTCTGACAGAGGTGTGAACCTGGAGACCTGTATATTTAGCTGTCTCGCACATATTTTGCGAGACTTTTCAGTCGAGCCGTAGGCAGCATATGCACAGACTGCTTGTTATGTCACCATTAGTGCTGAAAGGCACTATTAATAATATTTCGTTAGAGTGTGTGCATGGATTTGTGCAATCTGACATAAGACTGTTGTTATGCTGTTGATGTGTCATTGTACTCACTCTCCGACTATCATCCTGTCTTTCTTTGCTTCGCTCACTCACTCATGCACCCTGCTTTGCAATCAATAACTCATCTTTCAGCGTCGATTTTCCTCTTCCCCACAGGAAAACAAACGTCCTTCTACAGGACAAACAAAGGGGAGAGAGGGGGAAAGAGATGATGACACACCAGAAAGAGAGGACAGGATGCGAGGCTTGATCATTGGAAAATTACCGATAAGCCAGTAGATATACTGAAACTGAAACATACTGTCATTTAACGGGAAGGGAAAAGTGGGCCAGGGGCTGCTGGGGGAAGATTGAAAGGGTAGTTATGGGATGGATGATTAGCCCTTGTCTCCAAGGTTACCCTTTACAACTGTATCAGCGCAGAGCGGATTGGAAGAGATGAGGAAGGGTTGTTTGGGGGGATGGCATATGGAAGGGATGGAGCTTAAGTCAGCACAGAGATCAAAGACCTGTATTGACCTACGGTACAGCTGCATTAATTTCATAGAACTTGGGCTGCGAAAGATAGACAGGTTTTAAGGCTCACGAAGTGAAAATGATACTCGGCTCAGGATTAAAAGGCAGCTGTAATACTGAGTTTATGACTAGGAATCTTCTTAAAAAGATAGTTCACCCAAAAAGCATTTACTTTCTCAATGTAGTTCCAAACCTGCATAACTTTCTGTCTTGCGAATAAAAACGAAGAGGTTCAGCATCTGCTCCTTACCATACAATAAAAGTGAATGGTGACCAGGGGCTGTCAAGCTCCAAAAATGACAAAAAGGCACCATAAAAGTACTATAAGGGGCCGTTGACACAGAATGATTTCCATTCCACTGCACTACTCTTCCATTGGTTTGTAAACGTGCTAGATGGATGTTTTTGACTGCTGTGCTCGCGTATTGCAGTTTTTTTTTTGCACATGTCTTGCAAATGCATTCTGTGGCACTGAAGTTAAAGTAAATTCATCTATTAAAGGGATAGTTCACCCAAAAATGAAAATTCTGTCATTAATTACTATTATTAATTCTATTTTAACAATGTCTTTACTTGACCGTGTCAGTTGTGTTGCTGTCTATGCAGGGTCAGAAAGCTCTTGGATTTCATCAAAAATATCTTCATTTGTGTTCTGAAGAAGAACAAAGGTCTTACGGGTTTGGAACGACATGAGTGTGAGTAAATAATGACAGAATTTTCATTTTGGGTGAACTATCCCTTTAAAAAACACGTCTGAATGTCTTGTGTTTTTCCCTCCATTCCACTGCCTCTGTCTCAGTGTTGTGTCCATATGACTTTTGCCCCGCAATCTTATGAAGTCATACAATCACACAAAGCTATAGTAAGACTTTGAATATAGCACATGCATCATTTTGTTACAGTATGTAGAAATAGAGAAGGTCTGTGGTACAAAAAAAAAAAAAAAATCATATTGAAGTTGAGTGTGATTTTATTTATTTTTTTTGGACTGTCCCTTTAACCTCAAAACTACACAGAACATCTGGAACATCTATTAATAATAGATCTCAACAGATGTAGTTTGTAGCTTTTAGTGTGAGAGCAGTTCTGTTTATTAAGTTCAAGGGTGGAAACAAGGGGCAATACAAAACACAAAACCTTCAATAAAAAAGCAAAAACACACACAATGTGACAGGATTTAATTCACTGGGAAAAAGAAAACTAAAGGGCATTTTTACAATACCAAAGATGGAGCGATCATTTAAAGTTCAGCTATTAAAAAAATCTAGAGCATCTCTAAACTGTTACTACATAACATTCGGTTTTGAATGGAATTGTGTTGACCAGACCTTGACCATTTCAGACATGGTTTGGTGGTGCAGGATTCAGGGATGCAGTGCAGCCTGGGTTATTTGTGCGTGTTAGCAGCAGTGTAAACATTCTGCATGTTCAGATGCTCAAAAGAGGTGTGAAAACAGAGCCCAGCCGAGGCTGTGGCAACACTAGTGTATGTATGTATGTGTGCCTTGAGGTGAGAATGAGGATTGTTAAGCTGCTTACATAATTTATTCAGTGCGAGTGTGGATCAGGCACCCTGGGTGAGGTGTGTGCCACAGCACTATTGTGAAGGGCATGCTTACACACTGGGCTGCCTTCAGCTGATCTCCTCCTCTGAAATCCATACCAAGAACACAACGAGGAAGTCAGAGCTTTGATTTTAAGATTCATACATCAGGTTTGTTTCAAATTGTAGCTTGTAATGTGAAACTAAAATTTCCTTTTGAAACCACCTATACAAAATGTATTGATATACAGATTGATAAGTACAATGGTACTAAAATACTACCATACTCAAAAAGCATGTTTTAGTTTTTTTGTTTTTCATGGAAAATGCAAACGTACTTTAAAGAAAATGTGTGGAATTAACATACTATATTTGTAAAGAATGCAAAAAGGAGTACTTTCCATTTTGAATGTGTATATATATCTTCGCAAACTTGATGCATGTATGCAAATTTTATAAGGTTGCATAAATTTATATTATTTAATTTAAAAAAATGTATCAATCATATAATTACCTGTAATTGCTTCTATATATAATGTGATGAGAATTTTTTTTTATTATATTATGAGAATAAGGCTGCTTAGATATTTTTACTGGAAAATAAAATACTGATTAAGATTTTTAAGTTGACCTTTTTTATCTGTGTAATGCTACACTTTCATAAAGACACACGCTCATAAACATGCACAGATGTACAAATAATAAATAAAGAAATCTATATTATATTTAGTTTTTAAACTATAATATAAATTGCTTATAGTTTGTTTTTAAATTGTTTAGTTTTATATATATATATATATATATATATATATATATTAGTGGTGGGCATAGATTAATTTTTTTAATCTAGATTAATCTCACTGTAATCTTGGAATTAATCTAGATTAAAATGGCTCATTTGAATTCTGTCAAGTAGATAAGTAAACAACTAGCAGTCATCAAGAATTTAATATTGATAATAACATTGAAGACATTGTATGATTATTCCTTAAAGATAAGGTTTTAATAGTTTTAGTAGTAGTAGTCTATTACGTTCTGCCCAATGTCTTCAAGTGAAACCGAACTTTTATTTTGACAGGTTGCCGTGAGGATAGTTTTTCTCAAATGAAACGCTCGAATGCTCATGAAGTGACTCTCAGAGCAGTTCTGGAGATGTTGTTCATGTATTTATGTCCTCATTTAGTGAGACGACAGACGTTAATATCGCCGCAAGCTTCACGCAGTCTTCTGTATGAGTAGTGAACAAACCCGTGCGTCTGCGCCATACATTAACACAGAGACACGCAGAAGTCATATTTAAATAGACGTTTTGCGGCTTAATATTTACAAATAGGAGTGGGAGTGTGCTCACTTGTGTGTGCGCTTACGTTTGTTTGTGTGTGTGTGTGTGTGTGTGTGTGTGTGTGCGAACCGGGGTGGAACTCCGCTGTGCGCGCGATACAGAGAGCGCGACCATGTAACGTAGAGACAGAAATGACTTGCTGATTTCCATTGGGAAGCTTCTTAAAAATAAATTTTCCCTGAAGCAAACCCGGCGGCTTCATAACTGCATCCATGTTAGCACGCATACACACAGGTTCGAAGCGTTCTCGCCCCCTACCGTGCAATTCGGCTAGGTATACATCCGCGCTAAAATATCAAGGTGAAAGTCATCATAGCTTGCGTAGACCCAGCTCCCAACCCAACTTTGAGAATAGATTAACGGCGATATTTTTTTTATCGCCCGATAAGAGTCTCACGTTAATGCAGCACGTTAACGCCGATAACGGCCCACCACTAATATATATATATTATATGTGACCCTGGACCACAAAACCAGTCTTAAGTGTCAATTTTTTCGAAATTGAGATTTATACATAATCTGAAATCTGAATAAATAAACTTTCCATTGATGTATGGTTTGTTAGGGTCGGACAATATTTGGCTGAGATACAACTATTTGAAAATCTGGAATCTGAGGGTGCAAAAAAATCTAAATATTGAGAAAATCGCCTTTAAAGTTGTCCAAATGAAGTTCTTAGCAAAACATATTATTAATTAAAAATTAAGTCTTGATATATTTACGGTACGAAATTTACAAAATATCTTCACGGAACACGATCTTTACTTAATATCCTAATGATTTTTGGCATAAAATAAAAATGGATAATTTTGACCCATACAATGTATTTTTGGCTATTGCTGAGATGGTCCTCACTGCAGAACACAAGATCCAGGGGGTGTGGTTGGATATAGATCCAACTCCTCCCACCTTACATTTATCTAAACCTACCCGTCTCCACCCCCTGATCCCTAAACCCACCCATCCCCATCCCTAAACCTACCCATCTCCACCCCTAAACCTACCAATCTCCACCCTCTGGATGTGGATCCAACCCCGCCCCCTGGATCTTTTGTTCTGCAGTGAGGGGCTACTGCTATTGCTACAAATATACCCCAGCGACTTAAGACTGGATTTGTGGTCCAGGGTCACATATGTATTTATTATTATACACAATTTTGTGTAACTCTGTTTTAAGGATGTTTAGATATATTTACTGGAAAATAAATTGTGATTAAGTTTTTTTTTTTTTTTTTGGTTGGGTTTGAGTTGACCTTTTCCATGTATCCCTTCATAAAGACACACATGCTCATAAATACATGCACATATGCATGCTTTTATTCATGCAAAGAGAAAACGCCTCCACTGGGGTGGAATGAAACGTCAGCAGAAACCTTTACACAGAAGCACACAGAGCACAGCCCCACTCCGCAACGTTCTGCACGTCCCTTGTTTTTGTATCTAATATGCAAAACACAAATGGACATGAAGGAACACAATCACAATGTCACCCTCACAAACAGACTAACACGCACACCCTTAGGTTAGCCAATAATTGTAACCCTGAGTCAGAAGTATTCAGACGCTGACCCCGTAGCTAACCCCCACCCAGCACAGGAGGCGTGTAGACTGCAGGCTAAACATCAGCCCAGAGAGACACACGTACACACACGCTCACTCGCACAGCGCAGGCGGAGGTCAGCCATCGGGGTCAACCTAAACACCCCGCAGCTAGCAAGTCACAGCTCTAGTGTCAAAGCAGTGATAACACATTGACATAATGGCTGCTAAACGCACATACATTGATTCAGAACACACCCATAAACTCACATGAATAACTGAGTCAGTTTTATGTCAACATGTCATCAAAATGAACCCTATTAACTGTCTAAATGATCTTAATGTGTGTGATACATCAGTGCATGTTGTTCCATTGGAGAAAAAAAAAAAGAGTCTTTAGTCTTTATAGTCAAAATGAGATGACTTGCTCGGCCTCTTATGTAACTTTTTGGCTAATATCATCAAGTTGTTACTTCCAAGTCCGTCTCCTCCACTTTACACAATCCAATCAAATCCCACTCTCCTTTTGTTCTGTTTCACTGAGAAATACGCACCTTTACTGAATTAAAATTGGCTGAGAATGTCGTTTCATGGCGACTTTAAAATGTCTAAATTCATACAAGCAGACATACAAAGCACACACTCATGTTCACACGTCCCCCATTTTGTTGGTTTGATCCTGTTTTTGTCATGAAAAACATCCAAAATAACCACCCACAGTTCAATACTCATTTTGTGAAAAAAAGAACATCTTTTATTCCATAAATTTATCAGTATGGCACATGAACAGAGATTGAATGGTCTGAAAAAGATTTGGCACAGAACCATTACAGCAGAACGAATCTGCCCTCCTCCACACACACACACACACACACACACACACACACACACGTACGCACGCATACAAACAAACACACAGACACACGCACACGACACATTTCAGATGTTAATAATACACACATTCCAGAGCGATTTATCCAACAGGTTCAAACAAAGTCAGGAGAAACAATCACATTAACAACTACTTTCAATATTTCAGAGGGACTCAAACAACCCAAAGTGGCAGATGGGGGAATGTTTAATTGAACAGAGGGAAGGAAATATCTGAGGCATCAGTTTGCTTCTCTGTTGTGTTTCTGTTTTTTTCTTCCTCTCAAGAGAGGATTGTGGTTGCAGCGCGCTTGTTTGTGTGTTAGACACCAGACAGTTGTGAATTTCTGGTCCTTCAGGAAGAAAAGGATAAACAAGAAGGATGATGGGGGAAAGAGTGAGACAGAAAGAAACAAAAAGAGACGAATCTATGAAAATAAGGTATGACAGCAGAGGAATTAAGGGATCATTGTTGAATAAAATTATGTCATCATTTACTCACCGTCATGTCGTTCCAAACCCATAAATTAATTCCCAAAAGATGAATTTTTTAAGAATACTCTGGCCATATTTTAAATTTAATTAAAGTGAATAAGGACTCAAGCAAGCTCCAAAATTTGAAAAAGCACCATAAATGTATCATAACAGTGGTCTATATGACTCAAGTGGTAGTAGGTTTCATCAAAGTAACAATGTCTGATTCATGTGAGTTAGAACTTTTCACGGAATCATCCACTCTGAATGATTTGGTTCTTTTTGTTCTAAATGATTCAGACTGATTCAGTTCATCAGTTCAACTCACTGACTCAATGTTTTGGTTGTAGCGCCTAACAGTCCACTGGAGGAACATTATCAATGAATGGAAACGTAGACTGTTTGGAATACAGAGCATGAGTCATAAGGACATTTATGGTCTTGCTGTATCTTTTTTTAAACTTTACAGCCCATTTTACAGACTCTGTTTAATTATATTGAATAGTTTTAAAAAATGCACTTTTTGGGTTCCACAAAAGAAAGCCTTTCTTTCTGGAACGGGTTTGGAACAACACGATGGTAAGTAAATAATGAAGTGTTGTATGGTTGTTACTCAAGACAAAATCAACAAGGTGAGTAAATGGTTTAGGTTTCTGGGTAAATCTTCCCTTTAAAGGGCTTCCCTTTATTGCCAGGTAAACATACATGGCAATGAAGCTCATTCTGATTCTGATTCTGAATGAAGAGCATAAAGTACAGAAAGAAAGAATGTCCCTCTTTTCTCTCTTAAGCCAGTGACTCAGAACGAAAAGGTCTGATGTGTTATCCGCATGTCGGAAGATATAGATGTAGGGAAGGAGGAAGAGGGTGAGAAAAGGAGAGAGAGGGGTGATGTCAGCTGTGCGCCTCTCATTCCTGCAGGTTACTAACAGTGAGGTCATCACAGCCCACAGCAACGCTTGACATACAAGGATAGCAATGTCCCCGCACGCACACACACACACACACGCTTGCACCGAGACACACATGACTCAATTTGGCAGACGGACGGACGTCCACAGTCTTACGTACACACACATGCTGGCTGTCAATGAGCAAACACAGAATGTTCACACAGACACCTACAACACACAGTGTATGCACCTTCACACACGTCACACAAACGCACACGTGTATATGCCCACACACTCATTGTTTGGCAAGATGTACGAACACCTTTCTTACTTAGTTCACAAAGTCATTGGTGCAGACATGCCTACACGCACACGCACTCAAATAAGACGTGATGAAAAGTGACAAGACATGTCCGAACGTCCTATGACAGCCAGCCTCATCTCATCTCATTCTATTTTCCCTCCTGATCTTTTTCTTTGTCATAGATTTATCAGCAGAATTAGCACACAGGTTTTTGCAGGTGAAACATGATTCCAGCCTTCATTCTAGTCCTCAGTCAGATGTTGTGGTCTAGAATGATTTTTTGACTACTGTGCAAGAGGTCAAAAGTTCAAAACCTTTAATAAACCCATTTAAAATAGTAAATTAGCAATGGGGGCATTTGTTTGAGTTTTATTTAGAGATGTCACTGTAATGGAGAGTGGCCCACAGATGAAGCAAAGCGGTCAAGGCTGTGCTGGTTTGGATGGTCTAGTTCATCCGCTGCTGGTAGATTCCTGTATCTATGAGGGTCTATGACAATTGTGAAAATATACAGTGTAAAGGCCCGTTCACACCAAGAACGATAACTATAAAGACAATAACTATATCTGCGTCCACACCAGCAGATGATATCGTCTGTTTATTCTAAGCGCACGCTCATCTGCCTCTTTTTCTCGAGGTCATTATAGCAGGATTGATTCTCATTGGTTGTCGATGTTTTTTATCACTCATCGGCTGGAAAAAAATCGTTCTGAAAGCGATTCCAACAGTATCGTTTCTCTGTGCCTTTATCGTTACAGCTGTCGTATAAATACTGAGAACCATTTATCTTTATAGTTATTTTCCTTGGTGTGAACAGGCCTTAAGGCTTGTCAAAGTTAGCATGTGCATGGCTTTTTCACACCCACCAGTTTTACCATTTTATACGCTTTCTTATTCTTTTAGTTATTTACCCATAGCAGGTAATGAATCAAGTCTTCGCAGGTAATAGCTTACTTTTGTGTTGAGATATAAGAGGGATAAGTTATTTAATTTATAAAACAAACATTTCAATTTTGTCGTCTATGTAGTATTCACAGTTTTTTTCTCACACAGTATAAATGGGTAAAAATTCATAGCTGCCTTTATATTTTAGGAAAGGGATCATCATATTTGGGAGTCGGTGTCATCCAAATGCTTTATAACCTCTGGGCTACAACATGAACGTTGTCTAATGTGAAGTCTTCGGTGGTTGTGGTTTTAGGAAAACCCCACTGGGGAAGGATAGAAAGGAAATAGTTGTACAGAAATGACTGCGCTACGAACATAAATCAAAAGCTTGAAAGCTGACAGAAGGGGAAGAAGTTTAAAGTAAAATCAATAATTCTAGTTAAACTTTATTTCATATTGATAAATGTTTACTGTTATGCCGCTCTGTGCCTTTTAAAGTTATTGCACCAAAATCAGTGTGTGAGATTTAATGTGCTGAGATAATGGCACACTTTTGTTTTGCCTCTTCTGCAAATCTTGTTCTGAGTTCTGCTGCGCTACACTGTAACTGGGTCACATTTAGATTATTCGGTTCGCTCAGTCTCCGACGGTACTGGTGCTCTGACCCCAAGAACCCAGATCAGGTTCTCCTGCGGCTCTAGCATGGGTTCGCTTTATGCCGTCACAGCATGAGTAGGTTCTTCATAAGGTGATCAGGTCACAGCTCATTGCTCTCTCACCGGCCCCTCCACAGGCTGGCTGGAGACTGGCCACTTCAAAGTTTTTCCACTGGACTGCCTCTCAAACATACAGCATCCCTTTCCAACTTCATTCAAAAACAAACATCACACAGGGAATTGAGCCAATAAGATGCCCAAAACCCATAACAGTAGCTGCGTTTGAGGCTTAAGAGCAAAAGGCACGATCTGAAACTCAACTGAGAGGAGCCAAGATGCTGCTTCAGCCGTTTTAACAGGCCCGACTTGTTCAGGATGCTGTCACACATTTACACAACCCCACACTCCAGAAAATCATTCTCATAACCAGTATTTTTGTCTTGATTTCCAGTAAAAATATCCAAACATCCTTACAACAAGAGGATTTTGCTACTTTAGCAGCAAAAGTGAGTAAGCTATTAAGACTTTAAGACTACATTAAGTTTATTTTTCCTACTTCAATGGCAATTTCTTTGTCTGTTTGTTTATGCCTAAATTTCATTTATGTGTAAAAACAGAAAAGAAATTGCCAATGGGGTAAGAAAAATAAACTTTATACATGCATATTCTTTGAACACAGCAAGCCTTAGTATCTAAACCAAACCGTGGTCCATGCACTGAAGATATGAAATGCAATGAAATATGTTTACCTTAAAATGTTTTGTCATCATTTACTCACCCTACAAACCTGAAAAGAAGATATTTTGAAGAATGCTGGTAATCAAATAGTCAATGGTCCCCATTCCCTTGCATGGTGTTTCTTTCCCTACACATGCTTGGTTCTTCAAAATATCTTTGTTTGTGTTCAACATAAGAAAGAAACTTATGCAGGTTTGGAACAACATGAAGGTGGATAAATGATGACAGAATTTTCATTTTTGGGTGAAATATTCCTTTAATTATCATGATTAGTTTTACATTCACAATTGCCAAATTTGAATTTACTATTTTATTCTGTTTTCTAAAGACTGGTTAGAAATCATTCTATTTTTTAATCTACTGACATCAGTTTACTTTAGTAAAATGACAACATAAAAGTGTTGTTTTTATAATAATCACACTTTTGTACCTCACAGTAAATACATGAAAATATACAGCTACCGTATATTTTAGTTAGGCAGTCCCTCACAACAGGATCATCATATTTGAGTGTCCTTGCCTTCAAAACCCCACGTCTTAAGCAACTTTGCTTCTAAAGTGACAAGACGACAAAAATACTAATAAAAGAAAGTGATTTTTTAGAGAGAGAGAAAAAAAAAAGTCTTTCTAAACCAGAGGAGCATAACACCTTATGGTGTCTTTAAACCAAAAAGCATTGTGGGAGGACACACAGGATTGAAGAAGAATAAAAACAATATTGTGAGGGATTTGTCCAAGGAAATAATCAATGCGAACTGAAATTTAGCAGTATAATTCATTCCCATTTCAAAGAGTCGAAACACAAAACAGGACGCTAATCAGCCACATAACCACCATCACAAAAGCCAGTGACATCCCTCAAAGTTAGAAATGGTCTAGAGGAGCTGAAGCAGGCAAGTCAAGCTACAAAATGCAGTCTCTTAGGACTTGTCATGGGGTTCAGGCACATAGTATGGATGGATATTACTGCAGACATGCAGAAGCACCAGTATTCATACACACATACATGTCGGGCCCATGTGCATTTAACGGTCAGTCAAGTGCCATCCAATCCCAAATGGCATTTGAGAAGCTTGTACCATGGAGGATTACATTAGATGACAAGGCACAACCTATTCGAAATCACAAGTAAGACACTGATGCGGTTTCCGAGTCTGAAGTGTCACATGTAATTATCAATGGCTCTGTCCGTAGGCGCATGTGTGCGTTCAAGGGAGGAGGCGGGTAAAAGCACTCTTTATTGACTGAGGTGAGGGTCTAGGATACAATCTTACATTAGTGTGTGTGTGTGTGTGTGTGTGTGTGTTCAGGGGCAATCAGTGTTTGACAAGCTGCTGCGGGCTCTTGTACAGATCAGTGCAATGACGCAAAGAGACGTTGTGAACAACTGATCTCATTCTCTTCATAAAACCCCTCAAACACACACGCACATAAATGTCCTGATGGGTATCAGGAAGCCCACACAACAACTACAATGGCAAACGAGGCACATGTTCAAACAAACCATACACACGCTCCCTAACACGATAAATCATTATGTGTGACTTTTGCTGCACACACTCAAGCTGCTTTAATGCTCAATTCCAAATCTGTCACACACACTCAATCTCAGGGGCTAAATAAGTCTTCAGGATTGAACAACACACTGGTCCTCTCACTCTCTTTTCACCCTCGGCATCAGAACAGAGGACAACAGTTTTATGTGCATTGAGCAGCAAATAACAGTAATATGTTGCCAATTACAATAATAAAGCACAATCCAATAAAAGTTGAAACAATTAAAACTATTTAGGCCATACAAGATAATTAAATTAAAAATGCATGAGATATTTGTTGTTTTCAACATATACTTGTTTTTAGAGAATATATTTTTGTAGGCCATCCATTTTTAAAAAAAATGTTTTTGATACAAGTCTTGTTCAATTTATTACAATTTAAAATAACTGGTTTCTATTGTAAATGATTTTAAATTGTAATTTATTCTTGTGATGAAATAATGAATTTTCAACAGTCTTACTCCAGTCTTCAGTGTCACATGATCCTTCAGAAATCAGTCTAATATGCTGATTTGCTGTACAAGTAACATTACTTTTTTATTATCATTATTGTATTGAAAACATTGCTGCTGCTATTTTTGTGGAAACTGTGATACATGTTTGATTCTCTGGTGAATAGTCCAAAAGAAGAGCATTTATTTGAAATAGAAATCTTATGTTTTTGCTGTCATTTTTGATTTACTGTAATATTAATGCATCCGTGAAAAAGCATCATTTTCTTTCTTTCAGAAAAAAAGGTTTTTGCCCAAAAACCTCTGAATTTAGTGCATATATTCTTGTTTTAAGCTAAAAAAATACTTTGCCAGTTGAGTAAGAAAAATAAACTTTAGATATATGTTCTCTAAATTATAAATTAAACTATAAATGATATATAGATATTACATTTACTTGACAAGTTTCTTTTTTCTTTTGTTTTGCATTACATTGCACAATGCTGTTTCTCACAATTGGGATCATCGGTGTCAGAGCGTCATGAGGGTCTGTGCAACTCTGGTAAAAACGGAGTTTGTTAGGGACACAAGCTACATCCACACCCTGCCATGAAAGATTTGTCTGTTCTGTCTAGCCCTGACAATTACAATGAAGCAGTTTTATATGTGAAGAATGACACCATTCCTCGCAGCTGCTTTAGAAACGGACCATCACCAGCAGTAGGGCTGAAGTATGATTTGGATGTAATTGATATTCTAAGCGACACAACCTCAAGTGAGTTGTTTATGTGTTCGACCTGGTTTTGTGACTCAGATTGTGAGGAACCAATGCTATAGACCTTCTGCTGATAAATCCAGGACCAAAGTGCAAACGACCAAATACAAATCTTTGAAGTAAATGCTGGAATAAGATATTTACCCCACACACCCAAAAGCAAGAGCTGCCCTAGATTTGTCTGTCAAAGCCTGAGCATGTTTGCAACTTTAAACAAACACAAAAAAACGGGGACCATTGTCGCACGTATAAATTTCTGAATACTATATCACGGCCGCTATTAGGGAAGTACCTCCCATCGCTTCAGCTGGTTGGAAATTGGCACGAATGCCCCCTGACTTCTCAATTGGGGTATTAAGGGGAAAAAAAGGAAAATCCCAACTGATGTTTTTTCTCCATTCTAGCTTAGAGCATCATTCAGAAGATCATACACAAGCCTGAAGCATAGGAAAATACGCTAAAGTGATTTAAACCGGGGATTTAAAATGGATGTCTGACTCTCACGACAGTCTCTAAATGCCGTACAAAAACACAGATGTCGCAAACACACACACACACACACACACACACACACACACACACACACACACACACACACAAGCTCACCACGTGCACGCTCAATGACAACAGAGTCTCTTATTGTAAAACACACAGCCCAAACTCATTCTCTCCCACACACACACACACACACACACGAGAGGGCAACAGAAACGCTATCAATGAAAAACATTGGTCGAAATACATGGATGTCTTCAAATAAGCTTACAAAAGCTGAAATGGCCATTTCCATAGTTTTCATACACTCACACACAGACACATGTATAAGCCAAAACCCGCGACACCACATTCTCTGGTGCTCTTTGCATAAGTCCTATCCAGCTGGTGGGCAGGGTATTTCTCTGCAAAGCGCGTTTATGAGAGAGCTGAGATGTGTATGAGTGTGTGTTTTGGGCCCTGTGACTCAGATACCGCAGTGCTACGAGGGAGAGAGAGGGCTCCTGTCTTCCTACCTTTGTCACAGCTTTCGCATGCTTCTTAAGACTTCAGGAAGCGAGAGATATCTGAGGTTGCAGGCTAGGTGAAGATCATGAGATATGTGGTATGTTATAACAGTCTCTGCCCTGTCCCACTACCAATCTGCTTGGCAATACTTTCTTGTGAGTTGCTTTGGAAAGAAAGCATATGCCTTGAGCACAAATGTAATACGATTACTGTCTGGTACACACATATGCACACACACACAAACAGATGTGTATGTTAATCACTCGGGAAGCAAACGAACATATGCAAATCTCCAGCATGAGAGGGAGAATATGATCATTTTGAGTGTAGGGGATGATGTGCCTATGGAAGATCAATGGCGTGTTAGATACGGACATCTCGATGACTGCTACTCAAGGTTCATGAATGTCAACAATAAAGGAGGTTTATTGATATGCAGTGTGCTGTGAATATGCTAATTGACCCTTGGCAGGGAGTTTGATTGACAGGCGATCTGACCAATCATAACGCCGAATCCACCATTTTGTCCGACAAACAAACAAGACAGGAAAGTAGATTAACTTCCGTGGACTTAAATTTGAAAAATGCTGTGTTAAATAAAATACCTTCTGATGTTTGTTCATGTTTATTTCATGCTATAACTAGTAAAAAGGAAGCCATGATGGGTTCACATGCCGCTTGAACTGAGGCGCTACAGCGATCTGTCACGACACATTAAAGAGCCACAAAACGGTATTTATTGTGTGAATTCCATTTAAAAAATTGACAAAATCTGAAAGCTGAGACATTCATGCCTAAAGTAACCTGCTCTGTCTTGTCTGTCGGCGTGTGGTCAGTTTCCTCTTTGCTCCGAGATGTATTTTTCACTGTGTGAGAACATGATGTGTGGTGTGAGAGGGCCATGGCTTGTCAACCATAGCAACAGTAACTAAGGAGGGCGGGTTTTTGTGAAGGGTCCGAATTAAGAACATGGATGAAAACAGTTACATCCTTGTAAATAGCGTCCTATACTGGCTCCGTCCTCGCATTTGCATCTGAGACCTGAACGCTGTGATGAGGACTGTCGCAGCAGCAACAGTTGCCAGGGAAACCTCACCATAAGAACCTGTTGGGACGCTGTGCCAGAGTATGGGTGCACCAATATGTCGGATGACAATTGACACGGCGGTGTGCTCGCGTGTGGATATTTGTACGTGTTGTAGGCTAACAAGGTTTGACAAACACAGGCACGGGGACCCACAAAGATGGCACCCTGGCTCTGACAGTGTTTGGCACATTAGTGCGAAGGCGTGTTGCCGTGGCAACAGGGTGTTGACACGGCACAGTCGCACTTCTCGGCACTGATAATGGGTGACATTCTGAGAACGAGTGTGTATCAGAAACCCGGTCTCTCTCTTTCCTCTCTGTCTCTCTCTCTCATATCTCTTCCTCTGCAGAGAAGAACGCTACCACCAGCCAAATCACATTCTGTCTGCATCTCGGGAGAACTGTCTCCAAGCCTTAAGCTCTAAGGGTTACATACAGTGATACCTCAAATACATGAGAAAAAGATAAGACAAAAACATAGAACAAATCAATGCCACCAAGTTTCACAATTTCAGTTGCCAGTTTGTGTGCCATTTATATATATATATATATATATATTTTTTTTTTAAATTTCGAAGTGACTTCTGCTAACAGAACATTTTTCATAATTATAACGAGTGTAATATTAGCTAATTATAATAACAATAACAATATTACAATTAAGATAACACTTGATTTTGAAAAAAAACGAAACAAAACAAAAATAAACTAGATAAAAACAAATAATGAAAGACACTTATTATCATAATAGTTTTGTTTTAAAAGAGCTCTATAAGTTTCTATAGTTGTCATTTATTTGTCCATTTTCATTTTTTTTTAAAAAGCTTTCCAAACTCCAATCTTGCTCACTGAGTGGGTTTTCTCTTACCTTTCAAAAGCTGTCCTCTGTTTGCTTTCTGCTCAAACAGTAGTTCCGTCCACATGTCTGGACACAGTGTTCGCAATAATCCATTTTACCCCTGCAGTAATCACCAGAGTTTGTGTTCTGTCCTGAATCTTGTTGATTCACGTTGGCAAAAAAACAGGGTCCTGGTAAAGTTTTTGTCTTGTACAAAACAGAGGGGACAGGCCATTGAGGGAGCCATTATAAGGCCCATCCATTTCCTTGTTTGGAGGAGTTGTTGTTGTTGTGGCTTCGTAATGCTTCAAGCAAATCGTTGTCATTGTTAGTACGTCCACTGCTATTCCAGCTTTACTGAGGGGATTATCAGCTGTAGTGACAATCACTTTTTACACAATGAAAAACAAACATCACCTCTAGGTAAAAACAAAGAGACCGACCAAATCCGCTTGATGTTTTCCAATAATGATGATAGTAGTAGTAGTAATGTAATGTCAACAGGAGTCTCTTTTTACTCAGCTTTCAAATCGGATTTTCCTAAAACATCTCACTAAAAATATCTTTTCTCAGTATAGCAGCATGTAGAGCAACGTTTACAGTGTTTTACTTTCTTTCCATTGCATTGCATACTATCATCATTATTGTATTTTATAATTCTGTTGGTAATGGTGATAACTGATATCGACCCAGTTTGGATCTCAAATGCCTGCAGAATCAAACAGTAGTGTGTTTATAATGTTAATTAAAATTACTTCTCCTCAATGACCCTGTTAGTTATAGAACAGGAAAGGGAAACCTTTTGAGACTTAAAAAACAAAGCCAAAGTATCTGAAATCAAATGCAATTTCCAGAATATACATCCCTGTCCCTCCGTCTCCTCCGGATACCCTTAAGTCCTGTGAGGGTGTACCAGTTTCAGACACATTTTTGTTTTTATGCAGAGAAAGGAATTATCAGTGACAAAGCGCTACACCAGCAGCTGCTAATTCTTCAAAAGCCGTGGCTTTCAGTCAGAAAAATGTAAAGATTCTTCATAATTTATTTCTCTGAATGAAAATATATTTATATATCATGTATACTTTCATAGTTTATATATTCTCTTAAAAGTTTTATATCTTTCATTGTCTGTTTGCGCTTTAAGTCCTTGTTCGTTTTCCTCTCTTCCCCTCAATTGTGAGAGCCTCGAGAAAGGGGAGAATCTTGAGTCCATCATCATCACGAAACATAAGCCCTCTACACAGTGCTGGTCTACTAATCCATCTTTCCTTCGTAGGACTGCGAACCTCTACAAAATTTTAATGATCCATTTTGTTATCTGAGCTTTACGGTTCTCTAAACCATTTTCACATGTGATTTTTCGTTCCCAGCCACTGTCCATAAATACTTAAGGTTGTTCATGTATTTCTATATACACTTCCTACCTAATGGTGTGTATGGTTTTGATTTTTGTAGCATCTCTGCTTTATTGATGGAGTTCTGTATTTGATGGTGAACAGTATACGTGCAGATCTCAGATCGCCTTCTGAAAATGTGTCTGTACACATGCGTAGTGTGCAAAGATTTTGCTTTGGCACAGATTGGTGCAAGTTTGGCACATAATTATCAATCTTGCATTACACAAAAATGTATCGATTTATAAGGTATTGGCAAGTGTGGTTTTGTTTGCTGATGTCTGATGATCCCCTTCATACGTGCGGATCAGAGAAATGTAAAGACTGATTTTAAACTGCAGTGTGGTTGCCTGTCTTCCTTCTAGAAATTCCCCCACTCTTTGCCAGCGTATTTACTTGGTAGCGATTTCACAGCTGTATCTTGTATTCTTGTGTAGGTAATATTTCATACAATGCTGGGTCTGCCTTTCTCATTACTCCTGAGAACATACCCATAGGGGTTGAACAGCCAATACCCTTCATCTGTTTCTGTCTGCCTGATACTCTTTCTCCATCTTTTATCTGTACATTTACCTTTCTCCCTCTCTCCCTTACTCTCTTTCTCAACTTCAGATCTGGGTTTCTTGGACATTCTCCTTGGAGCCGCTCTTGAAAAGCAACGGCTCAATCTGTGGGTTCTGCCCTTTACCCATCAGGCCTTTCAGTGACCCGTGGATGCCAAGGGTCGGCAGAGGCATTGGAGAAGGCATGGAGCATGATGTACTACCTGCAGAGACTGGCACCTGCGTGCAAGAGATGGGGGTAGTCTGGACCTGGGAGCAGGGCGAAGGGTTGTTGTTATTGTTTAGGCCTCCGCCCGAGCCTCCGCCAAGGCCCAGACCCATCATGTTATTGTTGAAGTGATGGGCCTTGTAGTAATGGTTGAGATGCTCTACTCGTGCAAGGTTCGGGAGGTTGACGATTTCGGGGTGGTGCAGACGCAAGCTCTGTCCGCCGGAGCCTCCTTGCGATACCGTGGATCCTCCTGAGATTCCGCTGCCACGGATGCCCGTTCCCGCTCCAATCTCATCTTCGACATTAATGATCTCGATGGCTCGTGCCGGCCCGTGGTGCTTGTGCAACTGATGCTGCTTCCTCAGCTTGTAAAACACCACAAGCATGACGGCAGCCATGAAGGTAATGGCCACAAAGCAACCGATGATGATCTTGGTGGTCTTCATCACGTCATCTAGTCCAGAGGGATAGTTGGGCTCAGAAATGGGGACAGTGAAAGTAGGTTTGGTTGCTCGGGGAGAAGACGATGAGCCAAGGATTGAGAGAGAAGAGGCAGTAGTGGGGACAACTTCATGCCAGAGGTGCCCAGAAGGTGTAGGCCCGGGAATATGGATGAAGGTCTCGTTGAAGGCACGCAATGCAGATTCTTCATCTCCCGTGGACTCCACAGTTTCTACAGTGACAGTGGTGAAGTAGGTGTAGTTGACACTGACATCTGCTGCAGTCACATTCAGGACAGCAGTTGCCGTTGTGTTACCAGCTGAGTTGGTCACCATGCAGGTGTACTGGCCGGTGTCACGCAGAGTTACGTTGGTGAAATTCAGTGTGCCATCATGCAGAACGGAAATCCTGACCCTATAGGAGCCATGGGTCATTAGGGTGCCATTCGGAGTGATCCAGTTTACGGAGGTCATGGAGGTACCAGTGCGACACTTGAGCTCAGCAGCCATGCCCTCGGTCACATTGAGATCAGTGGGCGGCTCCACAATGACGGGGGCATAGCAGGTGAAATGGCTCTGGTCTAGCTCTCCTATGTACTTTCCCTTGATGTAGGGTGGTGCGTGGCACCGCGCACAGCAAGTGGTGTTGCTCGGCACCGTTTCTTTCAGCCACCAGCTTAGCCAGAGCACATCGCAGTTGCACACCCATGGGTTGTGATTGAGGTGAACTCGCTCCAGCTTCTGCAGAGGTGTGAAAAGGTCATGGGGCAAAGAGTGCAGGGAATTGTGGGATAGGTTAAGCTCCTCTAGGTTCTTGAGATCATCGAAAGCATTGCGCTCGATGACCGACATCTGAGAGTGCATGAGCCATAGTTTGCGCAATGATTCCAGGCCTTGAAAGGATCCTGGTCTGATGATTTCCAGACGGTTCCCAGACAACTCTAACTCCTCCAGTCGCACCAGGGGAGTCAAGTTAGGGATGTCCTTCAGGCCACACATACCCAAGTTCAGGTAGCGCAGGTTGATGAGTCCAACAAAGGCTGCATCAGATATATAATCCAGCTTCTTGAGTTCGCCTAGGTCAAGACGCCGCAGCGAGGGGACACGGTGAAAGGCATAGCCTGGTAAAGTTTCAATGGGGTTATTTCGTAACCACAGTTCACGCAGCTTGCTGAGGTACTCAAAAGCTTGCGATGGCACCAGCGTGAGGCGGTTGTCGAACAGTTCCAGAGTGTTGAGGTTTGGGAGGCCATTGAAAGCGCCCACCTCTATCTGACGAATCTGGTTCTTGGAGAGCTGGAGGATCTCCAGGTGCCGCAAATGTTTGAATGTGTCTGATTTTATCACCTAAGTGAGAAAATTACAGGTACAACTTTAGGATTAAAGTTATGTGTGATCTGTTTGTTCCTGTGAAGGATGAACATTTCATAGACAAAGAAAGTACATTCATTTTCTGTTGTGCTTTACAGAAAAGTTGTTCTGCAAGTTGTTATCAGTCACTCTTAATGTTTGAAGAAAAACACATTAAAGGAATAGTTCACCCAAAAATAAAAACTGTGTCATTGTTTACTCAACCTCAAGTTGTTCCAAAACTGCATGCTGTTATTTTTAATCAGTGAAACACAAAAGGGGAATTTTTGAAGAATCGTCAAGCAGGTTTTTTTTCAGGTCATAGTGACCATTTTTTTCCATCTCCAAAAAGGACAAAAAATAACAGAAAATCACTGTAAAATTAATCCATATGACAGCTCTGTGCAAGGAACAGAATAAAAGTTGCTGTTCACAGCAAATCTTACCCTCCGTTGTAGCACTCAAATGTAATTCGACACATTTTAACTGGCATTTGAACCATGTTCAGTTCTGACACACAAACAAATGTGTCTATGTTAAACCTGTTACAGGGCACTGGACCATTTTAGAGAGGAAAATTTAAGTGAAAAATGAATTAAAACATTACGTCTGTTCTCGCACAACATTATCATACGGCTTCAAAACAACAGATGGAATACTTTTATTGTGTTTCTGTTTGTTTGTTTTTGTCTCTTAACAGAAATTGTTATTATGAACTGAACGCAAAAACACTGCATAAGGATTCCTCAAAACGCTCTCATTTTCCACAGAACAGCATGCAGGTTTTAAGCAACATGAAGGTGAGTAAATAATGACAGAATGTTCATGTTTGGGTGAACTGTCCTTTCAAAACCCAATGCAAAAAGATCACATATAAATGGCTTGCAACTGTAAATCTCAGTCATATTATTAGAATGTGCTAAAACCTGATGAAAGAATAAATGAAAAGACTAGAGAATATTCACACATCCTGAATGCTATGGGTTCTAAAACAATTTGTCTCTGTGCATCGGATGTAGCCAGAACTGCTTTTCTTGGGCAGCGAGAAGCTTCCTCCTGGCCTACTGCCACAATCCCCTCTGTATATAGAGCAGGGGAGGGGAGGAGGGTGTTAAACACACTGGGTTGGGGGTGTTGAAGAGGAGGGTGGAATCTGTCAGAGCTGCACTCTTGTGGTAAAATGCTATGGGAGAGAAAGAAGCCAAAGAATCTAGGATGCCTTCAGGTATTAAAACATTTTTAGATTTTTAATCATTTCAAGTGGGGCTCGAGGACACAACAAACCAAATCTGAATTTTTATGCTTAAACGGAGGCTTGATGAAAAGCATTATTATTATTCTTCATTTTTAATAGGCTTGTTTTTGGTTAACACTTTCACTGTCAGGGTAAATAGTGTATTTGCTGTTATGTTTTTCATCTTGAGAATAAATCTTAACCTTCACACTCAAAGTAGGTCATATTAACACCTGACTTCACACTAAAACCTCAATATTTGAACAAGGCTGAGCCATTTGTGCTAAAGCAACTCAGTGTTCAAGCAACATTAGTGAAACTGACACTCAATAAATCTAAGAAACAAACAAACAAACAAATATAAACATCCTCTCCCAAAGCCAGATGGGAAAAGAACATTGTTGTCAGTATTTACCTGTATCGAGTTCTCTTGTAAGTTGAGGTATCGTGTGTTGTTTGATATACTGTCGGGCACCTCTTCTAAGTTTCGTTTTGTACAGATCACTCGACTAGCTTGATTAGAACAACTGCACAGCGCGGGACAGGTAGAGGCGGCTCCAACTGCCTCTTGGCCTGGGATAATGAGCCACAACAGCAGCTGAACCAATAAGAGGAGGAGGGGGGAGGGACTAGGAAGGCTGGTCACCGTGGTGATGCGCATGGCAACTGGGTCATGACCCTTCCTGTGTTCCAAAGAGGATGGTAGGCTGATTCCAATGTCTCCAGTACTGTCTCTTTAACTGTTGTAGATTCCTCCCGCAATGGATGTCACTCCTGCATTTTTCAGTGAAAATATTCGGTCTCCTTGGTTGGTGGCGTGTTTTGTCCTTGTTTATTTTTTCATACAGATACAATTACATAAGTTGTGTCGTCTTTGCCTTAACAGGTCTTCTTATTTGACAGGCCTCTTTGTGATGAATGCATGTTTTACTGCAAAAGAGAAGCAAAGAAGAAAGCCATGTTTTGTTACTCTCATAAAGTCAAATATTTCAGGTTCACATAATAGCTAAAATGCCACACAATAATAACTGGCAATCAAATTAATATCGAAGAAAAGGAATGCATCAAGTTGAAAGCGACAAAAATAAATTTGTTGCGATGCAAAGACTAATGATGTTACATATGCAGTCTCTCGTCTGGAAAGCTCAACTACTGTACATTGCTAATGCACTCAGATTCTTGTCTCTCTGTGCATGTTAATTATCCTCTTGATATTCATATGCTATATGAACAGCAGACACTTAAAACAACATCCTAGATTTCAAATGAGCTGCTGTATGCAAGGTCCAGAATCACCTTTCTGCCACACACTGGTCAATGGCAGGTGAAAAATTACAAGCTAAATATTTCATACCAGCCATGAAAGTGTATTTTTCTACATTTTGAATAAAAATGTTTTTGTTCCTATGACAATGAGTATCATTGGGTATCACTTGCAGCATTATATGGAAAGTGAGCAGTGTTGGGGAAAGTTTCTTTTAAAAGAAATACATTACAATATTGCTTTACTCCCTAAAATCTAATTGCGTTAGTTACTTCTTATAGAAAGTAATGCGTTACATTACTTTTGTGTTATGTTTGGATTACTTTTAAAATCTGTGCTGGGCTTGCTTGTTTGATTTTAATATAAATGTTTGGCAAATGTAAAAAAAGCCCTTTCACATCAAAAGTGAAATGAAGGAAAGATAAATTCATGTCTGTACAGTAGCAAACGTTACAATGTTACAAACACAAATGTTACGTTTATGTTATATCGCCAATAATCTTGTGGGTACAAAATAGTGCCATTGTTCTTTGTGCGTCCCGTGGACCTTTCCCGATCCCATCCCCTGTCTCTTCACTTCCTGTCTACAATACTGTCCTATCCTAATAAAAGGCAAAAACGCCAAAAAAGAAATCTTTTAAAAAAAGGTAATCGGATTATGTAACTCGTGTTACTTTTTGCATTACCCCCAACACTGGACACGAGACTGTCTTTTCCCATTAAAACTGCATCTGTCATAAAACAGTGACACATTGTAATTTTGTTCCTCATTTACATTTGGGAAGCATAATGTAAAGAAGATTTTACAAATGTTTTGTCACATGGAGTTCAGCAGAAAATAAGTTTTATCCTAGGTATCGTTTTCTTAGTAGATTTTTTTAGTATAGTTTTAACCAAATGTCATAACACAATCTTCCATCATGAATTTAAATGATTCAGTCTGAATCATTTTATCACTTACATTAGTGATGGTCAGACTATCTTTAAATTTAAACCATGTATTATGTTGCTATAACAAACATTTCATTAATGCCACAACCACATTTTACTCACATTTGGCAAGTGTTAATTCTGGATCCTGGCTTTACGCAATACACAAAGCAGATCTAGCTATACTCACCTTTACCAGATTCATGTGCTTAGCTCCCTTGTGCATTTCTACAATAATACTGCACGTGTGAACTATGGTACTAATCTTTATGTCCATACTCACCCATAGACTTGAGGCTCATGGGGTCTTAGGGCAGCATTAACTGGTGCAATGTGCTTTAGCTGATGGATGGCTAATTCAACCTGAACCCCATGCAAGGGAGCTTAGCTCTCTCAGGTTATTTAGACTCCAGTAACCTTATATAAGGGTATCCAATGAGACACAGGCCATTACTAATAATGATGGCCTTAATTATCATACTCTGACATGCATGTTCATTTAACACAGGATTTTACACTCGGCGCAGTGAAAAATAAGAGAGGAAGAAAGACAGGAGATGGAGAGAGAGAGAGAAAGAGAGAGCAGGGCAGAAGGCAGAAGGATGGAGAGATTATTAAACTGATAGATGACTGTACAGCTGCAGGGATAGAAGAGAATCATCAACACTAATAGATGAATACTGAGACAGAGAGAGAGAGAGATCCAAGTGAAATGTGAACGAGAGACAGACAGTAAGGAACAGATATAGAGAGAGGGAAATGTTAAGAGGATGAGATAGAGGGTGAGGAAAGAGAGGAGAGGGAGAAACATTAATATTAATAATTTCTCCCAGAGAGAGATGCATGAGGAAGGCTTAATAGAAAGGGATGAATATGAAACAGACAGAGAGATAGAAGGAGGAGAACGACAACATAGGTGCATCAAAAACAACAAGTGCACAAGAAAGATGGGAGAGATGCAGGCAAGACAACACAAGGGAATGAATATAAAACAGGTAGTGATAGAGAGGAAAGATGTAACTATGTGTATGCCGATAAAATTAGTTTGAACAGTCAATGACGATGCAAACACACACATACAAGCAGGTCTGTAAACACACTGGGTCTCGTTTACTAATAATCACGTACAAGTATATTTATTTATGTGCACTGGAAAGATTATCAGACAAAATTTCTGCCAGGCAAAGTGTGTATGCACATACATTTTTGTTATTGCATGTTATTTTTTGTTCATTCTAAAGGTCACATCAAACTTTAAAAACTAGAGATTACTTCAGACCCTGCAACAAATACCTGCCACAGATGGTGTCACTCTACAGCTTTTCTTTAAAAAAAAAGTAGAATAATTCAAATTGTTGAAATCTAGGCCTATCATCGACTCCATATTGTATTGCTGAGTCAAGCGGTCTGTTAGTCAAATGTCTTTCACCATATGTTTAAGCATTTTAGTCAAGAGTTCACCAAACTTAAAAGACAAAACTTCTTTCCATCTTCTAACATTTGCATGCATATGGATGGAAGTGAAAGGAACATTAAGTCTGCACCTGTCTTCACCTGTTAAGCCATTTTTCATTCTTTGCAAATGCATTCTTTTGCGCTCTAAAGATGCAAGATCTTTTCCCCTGAGGGGGATTTTCAAGAATTACCAAGTTTGTCATTCTTAATGACATAAAAACAATAAAAACCTTAGACTACACATGACCACTGCACTTTTAAAACCAAATCCAGATTGAGCTATAATGCACATTATATTGTTTAATGAAGTAGGGTCACTTAGTTAATCAGTTTATTAAGAAATGTTTTGTATAAAAACATTTTGGCTTCACACATTTCCTGTTTCTATGGCCACCCGAATGTATGTATGTGTGGTTTTAATATTTATCCTAAATTTAGACAAAATATAAGTGCGAACTGAATTAATGAATCATGAGTTCTGCCTGAAAATGTTCGCCCACTCTCTTTAATAAGCACAAATACAAGGTGATGAACCCCCGGCTCAAAAACACACACTCCAGTCAGGGGAACAAATGTGATGTCCCCTGCTGCTGCTTGACTGTGACCATAACCAGTGTTTTACTGTAAGCATTAGCATGCTGTTATGGGCAAAAGCCATTTGTAGAGCTGTCATGTAACAGGAAGCCATGCCCCAGGCCTTCTTCTATAAACACTGCAACTCAAGCATCACTAATACAGTCACAGCTACCTGCAGCAATACCTGCCTCTCTTCTTCACTACTACATCTGCTGGTAACCAGGTGGGTAACCAGAGTCCCGACTATTGGGCTATTATAGCTCCAAATGTATTTTTAGCATCCCAGACCTTATGTGCTGTCTTTTCCACAATTTAAATAGAAGAAAACAACAATGTGGGAAATATTAATGATCAAATGAAAATGAAAACTGACAATGAAACTGAAGCTGTCAAGTTTCAGAAAGAATCCATACAGAAAAAAAAGGGACTGAAGTTGTAACCTTATGGCATTGGCTCTTAACCAGACATAATTACTTAGAAGTATTTAAATTAATAGACTTAAATTTGTTGGTCACACTTTATATTAGGTGGCCTTAACTACTATGTACTTAAATCAAAAAATAAGTACAATGTACTTATTGTGTTCATATTGTATTGCAGAACACTTCTGTTATTGAGGTGGGATACAGGTAAGGTTAGGGACAGGTTTGGTGGTATGGGTAGGTTTAAGGGTGGGTTAAGGTGTAAGGGAAGGGTCAACAGTGTAATTATAAATGTAATTACAGAAATGAATTACAGATGTAATTACATAAAGGTATTATAAACAATATAAGTACAATGTAAAAACATGTATGTACATAATAAATGCATTGTACCAAATTATTAATTGAAATGTAAGTACATAGTAGTTAAGGCCACTTAATATAAAATGGGACCAATTTGTTTAGTATAATAATAATAAGTCACATGTAAAAAAAAAATAAACAAGATGAATTTTTCTTTATTTCCCTCAATAACTATTGATGCACATACAGTTTCAGAATATAGACCATAACTACTGAAATCACAAAATAAATTGTGGTTAATTAAATATATTACATTAATTAGTCATGTTAATTTAATAAAAAAGTTTGAAAACAAGCAGAAATACTGGAAATATGTAAGGAATAATTGATTATTTTGCTGTTGTAAGACCTTTGAAATAACAGAAATCATTTGGCGAAGTGATATGGTCATGTACTGCGGACAAGAGCTGCCTGGAACTACGTTCGCCGTGCGTTTACCTGAAAATAATTGCACACCTCAGAACGTTCGTCAGCCAATCAGATTCAAGCATGCATCGGCCCTGTAGTATAACTGGAAATAATATAAAACAGGGGGCCTTCAATTCAAAAAGGTTGCACTGCCTTATAGACTGCTGGTGTAAACTAATAAATTCGTTTTTGATTAACAACTTACAAAAGTGTCATAAAAGTGTCCATTTCACTTGCACACTTTAGAAATTTAAAAACAAATCTTTATTTTGAATCTGTTTCACAAAACCGGTCTAAATGATTCATTCACATTTCAGACTGATCTGGTTCTTGACTCAGTCGCTTTCTCAGTTTAACAGCTCACTGGAGGAGAAGATTCAGTAAACAGTGATTTCAGTTTAGGCCTTTTTCTCTCACAGAGCTGTTGTATGACTTCAACAAACTTAAAATAAATAAATAAAAACAGAATCTGACTCATTAATGAAACCCGCTTTCTAAATATGTGTGTAGCAGGAATCCTGCTGCAAATACCCCAAAATGTATTTGAAATACATTTATTTCATGCTAAGTATACTACAAATACATTTACATATTTATGTACTTAATAAAAATACCCTGCAGTTGTACTTTTGGTAAACTAAACTGGTATAATTAAAGTCTGCTAAATTGTTACAACTAATTTTGTGCTAAATTCACTTTACTTGTGTGGAAGTAGTGCTGAAGTCCAACTAAAGATTTACTGAAATATATTTAATTGTGCTAAAGTGGAACTATTGCAAGTATACTTCAGCTACACTTTAAATAGCTTGCATTTAAACACCGATTATTCAAAGATCATACAATCCTTATCAATAGTGACACTAAAACACATTTTAGGCTTAATATTAAGAAATAGCCTATATGCATTGTGCAATAAAGAAATACAGGTAGGATTTTTTCCTTTACATTTAGACATTTAGAGATACAGATTCATTTTATAATATAACATTGTAATGTTGTTTACATTATACTGATTTCATGATAATAAGGTTTTGTTATTATATACACTTCTAGCAAACACACCATTTCAATGAGGGCAAATGGGAAACACAGTGTACCTGCATTTGCAAGGAGGTTATGCATTTAACAGCATGACTTAACCAGGTTACGTCTGATGTTTAAAATGGATCATGGGCTCAGTCCCTGATGTTTGCAGAATCTCATCACACTCGTTCATAATGTTGCATTTTGTGAGCCAAAAGAAAAGGGCAAGAGCGCTCACCATGAAGTAATTATTAAAACATCATCCTGGAAATTACGGTCACCTTATTTTATCTATCTGTGTTGTGTCATCTTCATGCATGATTGACAAGAGCTACTATTAGCTCAGAGTGCCAACTGCCAATTAAATGGCTGTAATGGGAGATGGCATCTGCTGTGATGTTGATGGGAAATGGAGTCCAAAATGACAGTGATGACAGGAAATTGAGTCAGCTGTGAGCCTGTTGGGAAATGTGGTTTGAATGGTTGGCTCCCTTTGCACAAAATGTGTTTGAGGTGCACACATGAGACGGTGTGATCCTGTTATGGTCACTGGCTCACACGCACTCGAATTCTCAACCCACCTTGAGCCCTTTATCACATGCTTTGTGTCTCTGTCCATACCCGTGTTAAACCCCGCTGATTGCCTTTATCCTCTCTCCCTTTCCAGCACCCTCTCTCACACTCCTGTATGTGTCCAGTTGGTGTGTAAATACGCCGTTGGTGTCTAAGTCTGATGAAAGGTTAACCTGCTGCACTGAAACATATTAACCCTTTAGCCTGTGTCCTGCATCAGCATCCTGGAGGATCTCAGTCTCACTCTCGCTTTCAGATCTTAGCACAGAGTTACCATGGTTACCTTTCACCAAACTTTCTCTCGACAGTGATATCCTTTTCATACAGTACCTCTATCCCATAGTGCTTTTCACACACAAATACACAATACACGCATTTAGAATTTAAGCTACTGGTGGATCAAAGTCTGCACTTCATACATTTCATCAAAGATGAAGTGTGAACATTTCGGTAATGGACCGATCAGTCCCTATATACTAAAATGTATTTGAAATACATTTATTTGATGCTAAGTATACTACAAACACATTTACATATTTATGTGCTTAATAAAAATACAGTGCAATTGTACTTTTAGTATATTAAACTGGTATACTTAGAGTAGATTAAATTGGAACAACTAATTTTGTGCTTAATGCACTTTTTGCAGAAGTAGTCCAACTAAAGATTTACTGAAGTATATTTAACTGTGCTAAAGTGGAACTATTGCAAGTATACTCTTGCATTTAAAGACCGATATTATTCAAAGATCATACAGTCCTCATCAATAGTGACATTAAAACACATTTTAGGTTATAGAAATGTGCATTGTGCACCAATAGTACTCCAGATGAAGTTTAATTATATATTTTTTTATCAGTAAGTCTTGAGCGATATGTCAGTAAATATGTCAATAGATTTGAACATTAAATTAAATATTTTAAATAGATTACCTTTTTTGTTTTTCAACAAATATTTTAAGTGAAATGTTCTTGTGAACAAAACATGTATTTTTTCAAATATGCACTAACCATTACGCATTAAACAGTTGTTGAAAAATACCTGGATGTCCTACTACTTCTACTACAAAAGTTACCATCCATTGAAGCCATGGGAAGGGAGAACAGTGAAGTGGCTGATTTTGTTGGTTAGACTTTCTATAATCCGCTGAGGCCTGTTCACACCAAGAAAGATAACTATAACAATAAGTATACTGGCATCCATGGATGACAACATTCTGTTTCAAAGTCTGATTGGCTGTGAATGTTTTTATTATTCATCAGCAGAAAAAAATATTTCTGAAAGAGATTCTAACCATATCGTTCCTCTGTGTCGTTATTATTATTACTGTCAATTGGACTTCTCTATTCTCACAGAATTATTATTAAATCTTTATAGTTATTGTTATAGTTATCGTCTTTGATGTGAATGGGCCTTATGACTCTATATGACTCAAAATTATTTAAAATAATGTATTATCATTTAACTGAATTAAATCTAAAATGTAATATAATTTTTTTTTTCCACTGTGTATGTGTGTGCGTGTGTATATAGCATATATGAAGAGTTCAGATGCAAAAGCCTCTAAATGCCATCTGAAATTTTCTTCTAAAATGAACATTTTTATCAGGCTCCTATATTTATGTTCGGTTATTTCACTTTAATTGCATAGAAAAGAACCTATATATTGTCATTAGAGTAAAATAACTGAACCTAAACATAGCAGCCTGATAAAAATGCTCATTTTAGATGAAAATTTCAGATGGCACTTATAAGGCTTTTGCATCTGAACTCTTCATATATATATATATATATATATATACATACATACATATACACACACACAGACACACACACAAATATTCTATAGATATTCCAACAAGAATCATTAGATGACATTAAAAGACTGAATTTTAGGATTACAGTACAGCAGCACTGGTAATTCTGGTCATTTAATTCTAAATCTTTTCTTATCTTGGCCACTGTCCTTCAAAACAGGTTTTAACCTATTTGTCAGCAAGTAGAATGCATTTAAAATATACTAAAAGTTAGAATGAAAACTTTTTTGTTTATATATTTTAACAAGTACAGGTCAGAAGTAGTATATCGTTTCATTTTAATCTTTTTTTTTTTTTACATTTCTTTCATAAATATATGTTATGGTAAATGATTATGGAACATTATTTGACCCATATTTTGATTTTATTTTCACAAAATTTATTTGAAACCTTTTTACCTATATGTAATATGCTTTCTATGTATATAAAATCACTTTTGTAAATTTAATTTGATGCGGACACCAAAATGGGATGTATTGTCTTTAATAAATATATAGCCTAGTAAAAAAAGTACATATTTAAATAGTAATTACTAATTACATATTTATTCAAATCTATTAACATATTGCTTGAGACTTACTGCTATAAAAATTGTTATTAAACTTTATTTGGAGTACTACTTGTGCACAATGCACATTTCTTGATATTAAACCTAAAATGTGTTTTAATTGATAAGGATTGTATGATCTTTGAATAAAATCAGTCTTTAAATGCAAGCTATTTAAAATGCACCTGAAGTATACTTGCAATAGTTCCACTTTAGCACAATCAAATATACTTCAGTAAATCTTTAGTTGGACTTCAGCACTACTTCCGCACAATTAAAGTGCATTAAACACAAAATTAGTTGTTCCAATTTAGCAGACTTTAATTATACCAGTTTAGTATACCAAAAGTACAACTGCAGGGTATTTTTATTAAGTACATAAATATGTAAATGTATTTGTATACTTAGCATGAAATAAATGTATTTAAAATACATTTTAGTACACTGATTTTTCACTAGGGTATATCTATGTTACAGTACTGTTAATATTTGAGTCAAAAAGGTTGAGAACCAATGCTTTAAGGTGTGAAAGGGAAAAAATGACACAAATCAGGATAATACTCACTCACACACATGTCTTACTTTTAGCACGGATACTGTACACAGCCACACAAGAGCGGTTGCAGAGCGCTGCTTCCTCCTGAGGGAAAGTCCAATTTTAGGACAAGACACTAGCATGGATTCTGGGGGCCTCTTTGATTGAGCTACAAAACCTTCTATTATATCAGCTGTAATAGAGAGGTGATGCCTCAGCATTACATTTAAGATCCCATCACGAACAATACACATACTGCGGCGAGAGAAACAGCGTAAACGTGAACTCCCCCCTGCACGTCTGCCAGCTGATGCGGAGAAAGAAAGAAAAACGCCTATTCTATTTTTACTTCAGAGTTCAGTCCAGCAACTGTGTTTATTCCTTTTAGAGGGAGATGTTTGAGGTGGTAAGCCACAGACAAGGGGGGCCGCTAAAATAAGGGATTCTGCCGTGTAAGCAAAACCCCAGAGATAACCCATTCATCTGCTGTTATACAACAAAACATGTGGACCTATGATGAAAAATGGTAATTATTGGTCGGGCAGATTGCCATTGACAGATGCACTGGCACAACAACAATGTGTATGTTGAGCTGTTATTGTTTCCCCTGTAATAAAATTGTGACAATTAATTTTAGTGGCCAACACACTGGGTGGCTGCACTATTTCAGCCGAGACAAGAATACTGCAGTTAGGAAAAGTGGAGTTTTTACAGAACAAGGCGTCAATAAAATGTTTGTGAATCACTGGAAACAGGCATGATAATATATAGAATAGCCTCTGGCGTTCAGTGAGCAATATATCTAAAAATATCTGATGATCAAGTTATCTTGGTGTGAAAAGCCGAGATCAATGGTGCAAGTAACACAAAACGCTGCTGATCCTCAGCGTTGCCATGATGTTAATGAAATGTAACTAAATCCAATAACTGGGCCATACGTTCCTCACACAGAGCTGTACAGTGCGTTAACTAGGCTCAGCAGTCGGCTAAGTACCTTATCATCAGCACAGACAGTGAGCAAGCTAACACAAACTCCACACAAACTCTAGAGCAGCCATCACCATTACGAAAAAGAAAAACCATACTTAAATCTCTATGCAGCGTAAGGATGGATTTATTCGAAACGGCAGACGTTTACTGTGTTTTCGCATAGAGTGGTAATTCCAAAATAGAAGTTAGTTAAAGGCTATCTGATGGTTTTAGTAGCCTATGTAATTGTAATTATGAAGACATGATGACCCTGACATGACTTATAAAACTAATTTAACGCTTTATTAATAAAGACACCGATTAGGAATATCCGAGCACTGCCAAAGTGCTTAGACAACCCACAAAATTAGAATTGACATGTCAAATAATAATAATAATAATACAAAAATTCTGTCTATGGTATCTTAATGCTGAAGCATGCACGTAAATCTTTCATTAATTATCAAATTGAGAATGAAAAGCATACTGAGTCTACATGAATGCCTTCATGGTGCTAATAATATAGAAATGAAAAAAGCCAGGACTTGAAGACCTAGACTCTTTGGTGCGAGTGGAGTTTCTAGTGGCACTTGCACATCCTCGATACTAATCTACAGGTCAATTTTCTGACCAAAAATTACAGAGCACAAAATCCCCGCAGGACTTTTTTATGGAGTAAATGTGCCTGATGTCCTTTACTGACAGGCAGAAAGTTCGCACTGCCTGTCACTCAAGATGACCGCAAGGAACTCAACTCTGTGTAAATAATGATTGAACTTTGTAACAGGTGTGTATGTTTGTTTAAATGCTTATTTTATTATATGAAAGAATAAAAGACAGAAGAAAGTAATAAAAGCTTAATGCCAACAGGTTAAATCGGTGTGCACACTGGATGGATGGACACACACACAAGTCTTCATTAAAACACAACCACCCCCAAGTGTGAAGTTAATAGATTCAGTATTAGTGAGCTAGATTGGGCTAATTAAAATAATGCCATTTTTAGTAAAGTTAAGTAATGGTCAAAAGCATGATTTATTTTTATTTTTTTTGATGCAATGTTTCACACTGTCAGCATTTTTGTATATCCAAAAATGTCCCTGAATACTTGATTCATCGCATGCCTGTTTTTCTAGAAATCAAATGCCTCAATCCAGCTCGCAAGCTCAGGATGCAGGTGATTTTTATTTGGTTCTGCCTGAAAACTAAATAAATAAACAGTAAACATTTATCTTTGCAACTTGGCATGCCTTAATACCGAGTTCATATCAAGAACAACATTGCTAAATAAATATTGTATCCAATGTTTATAGCCTATCTATTTCTAGGAAGAATTAAGCTCTATTGTGCTAATGTAATGTGACGCGTAGCGATATTTTATTTTTAGGCAGTCACATGGGAGAGTGGCTGACATGGTTTTTTATTCTGTTGCTTCACTATGGGCAGCAAAAGTGCTTCAGTCAGTACTCAACCACAATAAGGTCTGTGTTACAACTCGTTTTTAACTTTTTTCTCCATTATTTATCAATACGGTAACCTCAAAGAGGAGCTGCAGTCTTTCTGCATGCCTTAGGTTACAAAGTCCTCCGATCTTTGCTGTAAGAAGTGTGTGCTCCCATTATTGTTCTGGTCCTGGGATTTCAAACTGCCATGCTGAATCCAAGTAAAACGGCCTCAGAGATGCACTGAGCCAAGACTTTTACATAAATAAATGTGCTCGTTGTGCAACGTTATGACACTCACCCACTTAAAAAAGACCAGATATCACATATCAAACCAAAAGGCTCTCATTTTCTCAAGCTGACTGTTTAAATGAAGAAGGCTTTACTTGTGAATAATACTTGAATACTTTCAAGTTGCTTCTACCCCAATGTTTGTTTAGGGTCTGACAGACTTCAAAGTGATTTAAATAATTCAAAAAATATAAACTTTACCCAATAGTTTGTAAAACAAGCTTACAAACTAACTTTACAACACTCTTAAATGCACCATTTAAAAATTTATTAAAATGTATAAAGTATAAATAAATGCAATAAATTATCCATGGCTATAATTCAGAGGAACATACTAAAATAATTTAAATGCAAAATAAATGTCAATATTATCATTTTCACACGTTCATAATTGTGTCCAAACATTAAAAAAAAAAAAAAAAATCATTTCAACTCAACATTTATGAACGTTTTAGCCATCTGCAAATAGATGCAATACAGCTGTTTAACCCAAGGGTCACCGTGATTTTGCCAAGACAGACATGTTCCTGGATCAACATTATTGTCCAAAACATAGTCCTAACCCTATCCCTACCCCTAAACCTACCCTACACATAATTTATCCCTAGAGGGAAATGATAGTTGAATAACAAGGGTTTAGAAGCACCTAACTCTAAAACTGACATTTCCTGTAAACTTGTCCCTCAATTCTGATTGGTTGCTTGGAATGTTGTTCATTTTGCACTTGGTGAAATCACATTCACCTTAAGGGAAGTGCAAGACTTGAACCAATGAATGAGGTTTTGACGTCACGTGCCTACATCCCACACACACTCCTCCACACACATGCATGCAGCTCGCACAATGTGGCCGGCTCCAGCAGTCAGACACATGACTAATAGTATGTTAACTCGCCTGCTTTGTGTTTGCTGTGTAGTGGCTGATTTATGTTTAGGCTCAGGGGAGAGAAGCCCCCCAGGTTATTGAAATATTCTACATGGGGTTTGGGGCTGAATGTTTGTACAGGTGAATCGATAGTGGCAGTCAATATTCTACCCACGGCTAAGCGAGTCGAGAGGGCCGAGCAGGGGACGCCACCTGCCCACCTCCGTCCAGGTCGCATCACGTATCGCAACAAATTAATCCCAACCTCCATTTTACTTTCACACTTTATTTTTACACGCTAGAGTTAACGCTGCCGTCTGCCAAGGACATGATCTGTGCGTGGCCATATTCGAGTGGTCTGTGAGAGACTGCGGGGCTGGATGAGATCTGATGGGATGTGATTGGGAATGATGGGGCTGCTGATGGTAGAGGAGAGATCCTCCTCTCGCATGTGTCATAAAGTTTTAGCGCTCAGCCGCGGCAGGGCTTTGTACAGTGATGTTACGGATCTGGATGAAAGATGACGTGTGGGACTGTACGACAGTACACACATATGCAGACGTGTAAACAACTCACACCTGCGGGGCACTTTGAAAACTCGAGTGTGCATGGGAAAACAAGTCAGTATTCTGTGATCCTCATCCAATCAGATGTTAAGCACACACAGAAACTCTAAGATCATAAGCGCATGTACACAGCACTCTCTCACACATACATACAAACACTCGTTCCTGATTTACTCACACTAACAATTCCTCTCTGAGACTACTGATACTTCCTGTCTGACTGCATTTTCATTTCTCCTCGATAGGATGCAACTGGAGTGTTGGAGGGTTGGTGTCTGGCCTCTATGTATGAGGACACTTATCAAAATAAACAAACTTGCTGCTGTGAGCATGTAGGAAATATTACTCTTGCACATATAACATGAAATAACCTCCGTATCCCATACACAAATCACCCCGTAGCAGATCTATACAGGTGGAGCTGGGGAAGGTGGAGGGTTTCTGAAGCGCATTGCAACTGCTACAGCAAGCACTTGCCAACTATTTGAATGTTGATCAGCGAGCTCATTGGCAGCAAATGCAACAGAAACCAATCAGCTGTAGCATGAGTAATGATGTGATTATATAAGTTAGAGTTCGGCCTGCTCCATCTAGAATTTCATGACAGAACGTATTTATTCAGCAAGGACACATTCAGTTGATCAAAAGTGACAGACATTTATAACGTTACAACTGATTTCTATTCTATTCATTAAAAAAAAAAAAATCCAGAAAAAAATGTATCCTGGTTTCTACAAAAACATTAAACAGCACAACTGTTTAACACTGATAATAATAAGAAATGTTTCTTCAGCATCAAATCAGCATATTAGAATGATTTCTGAAGGATCATGTGACATTGAACACTGAGGTAATGGCTGCTGAAATAATATTAATCATATTTCACAATATTACTGTTTTAGTTTTATTTTTCATCAAATTAATGCAGCTTTGGTGAGACGTCATATTATGCAAATATATTTGCAAAATTTGCATAATATATCATGCAAACAACAATAATTAAATGCATACAGTAGTTTAAGTCAATGCCAAAGTAAGGTTCTTAATAATGGAGAACAATTTAAAGCCTTACAAACAAATAATATGACAGAATTTTAATTATTGGGTGAACTCTTCCTTTTAAACAGTATTCCCAGTATTTCCAGTCATTAGTTTATCTAAAGGATTACTGATTTAAACAAATCTATTGTGGGGTTCTTTTAAAAATGAGATCTTACTGCTAGAATGTGTAGTATATATGACAAAGAGAACTGTAAGCCAATTATTATTGCTCACCCCTCATGTAACAGAGCTACAGCCACTAAACTCGGCACAGTCCTTCAACCTGTTCTGCCTTAGGTTGTCTTTTTCTTTTCTAAAGGACAAACAGTTTTACTAGTGGATGATAAAATATCCTACAGACTTCCACTGGAAATTTCTGACAGTATTTCCAAAAGCTTTCAAGCTACAGTTGCTTAGGCTACTCTGATTCAATACGCTGTATTTTCGAAATCAGGAAACTCACAATTTTACCTTAAAGCTAGTTCTGCCCCAGAAAACGCTGATGCAACAAAATGATATTTTATGTAGACATTATGCAAATAATAAAAAAATATGTAAGGCCATTCAATAAGGTAAAATATTGGCAATTAATCTGTTTTTTTTTTTGTCTTTTTTTTTGGTTTGTTTTTTTTGCGGCTGCCATGAATGCATTTAGTTTCTTTTTAAGGAATGAAAAACCAGAAAAAAATCTATTTATCTTTCATTAAAAAACTTGAGGCCTAAACAACGTTCAGACCTCAAGGCTTTTTAAACTTTCAGGCGAGACTCTGTTACTTTCCTTTTCTAGTTTACTCTATGCTGTTGCTGGGGTAATGCAGCCAAAGTTTTTCTCCGCTTGACTATCTCTGCAATAAAAGAGCTTTTGTGAAGCGAAACACCCCTAGGTTGTGAGACATATATACACGTGCTTCTGGCAAACAATTAATTGGCACTTTGCAGTACTAAAAGTGTTGATACACTTGATTTCTGTTTGGCTGGGAGGGGAGAAGAGCAGCAGCCATTAATCAGAGTGTCTCTCAGCCATTTACAGAAGCATGTAAACTATCACACTGTTGCAGTGGTGGTGCAGCCGCAGCCTTGCCAGCTCATCTCAGCGATCCGTGTTTCCAGGGCCTTCTGTGAAAACTTACTTCAGCACTTTTGACCACCTCTCTCTCTTTCTCATTCCTCTCGCTCCTGTGATTTCATGTGGCTCTGCGGGCTAGAACCATGCAGACTCTGTATGTCTCGGTCAGTGGGGTGTGGATGCATCCTCTTGTGAAATCAATGCTTCTGTTGGCACTTGTATAAGTGTGTGTGCGCTTGATTCTGTTTTCTGAATAAACATGTTGGAGTTTATTTACATGATCCATCATTCATTACAGTTTAACCAAATAGTTCAACTGAAAATGAAACTTCTGCTATCATTTACTAACCCTCATGTCTTTCCAAACTTGTATGACTTTTTTCTTCTGTAAAACATAAAAGACATTTCCAAGAATGTTTTTGTCTATACAACAAAGTCATCAGAGACCAATGTTGTTTTGGACCCCACTGACTTTCATTTTATGGAAGAAACAATTTGAAACACAGGGTGAGTAAATAATGTCAGACTTTTATCCCTTTGAGAGTTAAGTGTGTAATTTCACCACCAGCAAACAGGAAATTGAAATACAATGATTGTTTACAAACAGGTTTCTGCCACAAGCGTATAGTGAACTGAATATTTATTTACTTAATGCCATTGCAGCATCTATGGCTATATTCATGGCGAGAACCAGTTAATCCATACACAAGTCTATCTTATACACAATCTGTCGTACACACAAGTTGGGGGAGGGACAATTTAGAATCTTCACCTAACCGTTGTCGTTGGGCTGTGGGAGGAAACCGGAGTACCCATGCTGACACATCCCTGCCGGGGCTCGAACCGGGGACCTTCTTGCTGTAAGACAACAATGCTAACCACCACCCACCTATTTTTATGTGCATTTTGGGAATAAAAACATGCACACAATTTCACATTAAAAAAATGTTGGGTGGAAAAGCCAAGATGCGCATAAATTCTAAAAATGTGCGTGTAAAAAAATTAACTCACTCAATCGAGGTGGATACATTTTTATCAAATAAGAAAACATGCACATAAACCATGATGGAAATACATTTACCAAATAAATTCCTCAATGCGTATCAAAAAAGTAATATGACTTTGTGCGATGGGTTGGCATAACTGGACTATCCAGGATCTCATCACACAGCATCTGAAACGCTGTTTTGTTCATTTGGAAATTGGTGCCAGTTTATCAGAAAGTTAAAGTTTTTTTCTCTTCATTTCACTGGATCGCAAATGCTTTATGTGATATTCCAATTTGCACAAAAGTTACATTTGCAAATCTGGATGGATACATAGCTATGGATTCTGTTATTTTCCTGTTTATTACTGTATTGTATAAAGCGCTATATACATAAATGTGACTTGACTAGAGCACTTGTATTGTCCACTGCACATTAAACTAGAATAGAAAGGTTTTAAAGTTTTTGAACACACACACACACACACACACACTTTAGCCCCAGTCTTAGAAGACCATAAGGCTGCACCCCACGCTCTGAGTGACACCATGACTAATACATACACAGATAAACAGCATCTATGACAAACATGATAAGAGTGTGGCGCAAAACTCGCTGACAAACACCCCCAGATCCACATCCCCATGGAAACGCTGACACATACTGACTGATGGATGTCTCCATGGATACCTGTCACCGTGGAGACAGACACCATGTCTCTCTCAGTGCAGTGCCATCAGAATCAAAGTGAGCGAGTGAAGCAGCAGGGAGGGATGGACATGAACAGAGGAGAGCAGAAGAAAAGCTGCGTTTATCTGACAGCCAATGCTGCAGTGTTTCTTTGGAGGTCTCCTCCCTCATGCGAACCTGTCGGCTTGTTGCACTGTTTTGCAGGTGGATGTATTCATCTCTGTCCATCCTCTTTTCTGTTTCCCTCCTTTCTTATTCAACTCTCTCTCCAGCCCTCCTTGGCCTTCACTTCAGAGGCGTGGCTACGGACGGGCTTATTTACCATCCGATAGAAAATCATTTAAATTACAGTTTTAGCTTTAGCTTGTACATTTTTCCCAATTGATTATTGGCTATGCAAGTGTCGACAGTCAGCGCTGCATAATGACAGCTCAGTCCAAGCATTTCGATTCGGCCCGTGTGGTTGATTTAAAACCTACTAAGCATAGTTAAATATAAAGTTTTCCTTCAATGAAGAAAAGTATGCAAATTAATACAGTAAAACTGGATTTAAACCTAAGACTCCCCATATGCAAAGTAAAAACCTTATCCAGGGCTCAACCATATGAATTATTTTCTGCTGGTCGGGGCAGTAGTTTTTAAAGTAGTTTTCCGATTTTAACTTCCAATGCCAACATTTCCACCTGCACCTCAATACAAGAATCATTAATTATTCATTTTTTAACAATGCAGTTTTATGTTTGGTAGAATTTCACAACAAATTCACAAACACGCTTTTGATGAAAAACAATTACATACACTATGCAATTCATACTGAAGCTTTTAAAATTATCACAGGGTCTCTTTTGCAATTTCGACAAATGCTCATCTATGTTAGCCAGCTAGGTAACATTGTCTATGTGGCAAATCAGCAGAATTTTCAACAATATTGTAGAAGACCAAATTTTTTGCAAGGTTTGCAAGGTATAAAATGGCTGTACTACATCAACGAATGTACGCTTTTCAGTGGCAAAGCAGCACTGATCCTTATTTAGGGCCTTATGATTTCTGCAATGCGGAAATGAAATTTACTGTATAACGCGGAATGTCACGGAATTTGCCGAATTTTGGATGATTAAATCCAAATTAGGTCAGTACACTTAAATCAAATTGTGATATGGACTAGTGTCTCTGAATATTAAGCCACAAAAATACCATATAATATGAATATGAGTCTCTGTGTGAATGAACAACGGATGCGCAAGGTTTCATTTACTACACACATACTGAAGTGCGCGTCGCTTGCGGTGTTTTCAGCCTCTACCGCCTCATTTTGTGAATACATAAACACATAAATTATATCTAGAACTACCCTGCGAATCACTTCATGATAATTTGTTTCTCTTTAGAAAAACTACGGTCACATCATATGAAAACTGAAACTTTAAGGTCCTCTCAGCAACCTGGCAAAATAAAAGTACGGTTTAACTTGAAGAAACTGTGACAGAAATATATTACTTAACATAGTAGTACTACTACTAATAAAATTATTAAACAACACAGTAATTCTGAAAAAAGCCCATAATATTACTTTTTTATATACATTAAATCAATTAATTTGAGGTGCTTTTTGATAATTAAAATTTAATGAAACCATTCAAATGGAATACAGAATGTTAATGGAAAATGCTGAATTTGGTAAAAATTAATAGGGCCTTAAAAAATTATTTTTTGTTAAACATTTAATAAATTGCTGTTAAATTGCACAAGTTTCATGATTTCAATTTGTTAAAACAAGAGTCTAGAAAAATTGAAATGAAAAAAAAAAAAAACGTAATCCAGATAAATTAAAATGAAAAAAAAATGGATTTCATAGGGCCCTACTTACTGTTGAGCCCTGTTACCTCTAGACCAACAAATCCAGTCCAGTTTTTAAAACTAAGTGATAGCTGAGCATTTGAGTGAATAATTTGGACTGCAACAGTAATGCTTCACCAATTTAGTAATTGTAAAATCTTTTTTCATGGCAAACTTTACAATTTTCTTCAACTGAATTTTATTTCATCTTATATTAACTTTAGTTGCCCACATCGCATCTCCAAATGCCCACCCCAGGAAGTCATCTCTGTAACACCAGAGCATCGCTTTCCTTCTCTGCTCTCCAGACCCTTCCGAAACTCCCTATAGCTCCTGGCAGCCTTCTCTTCAATGTTCTCCCTCCATCATTCTCTCCCACACTGGGTGAAATGGAAGCACGCTCTGAGAGCCTGGGGTTGCTATAGTAACAGGCTCACTCACCATCTTGCGTGTCACCATCACATGAGCTCCTGATGACCGTAGCCCAACTCCGAGGCTATGTGGCTGGGACGGCTCCATCACTCTGCTCTGGGGATTCAGAACCCCACCTGGGACTCCCTGTCTCTCTCTCAGCGCTGCCACTGCTGCTACATAGGGCCGTATCTACACAGGGAGAGATGACAAGGTCGACCAAATAATTAACGAATGGGCAACTTAATGAAATAAATAAATCCACACGCCTGAGTCAACTCTCTGTAGACTTCCAACACCCACAACAGGGCTCAATAATAAGCTTCTTTTTTTTTTTTGGCCCGGGTTGTTCGAGTCAGATTTTTACTTGCCCTGCCAACATTTATACTGGCAACCCCACAATTAAATAAATAGCTATGCTATTTTTAGCCACGTATTTTAGTATGTATTAGAATATACATGTTTTTCATTAAAATATTTCCCGTTTTGTTTTGTGACAAAAAAACTCCAATATGTATTTTCAAAATACTACAACTAAAACCAAAAAAGCAAACTAGAAATATACAAAACCAATAAAACAGACAAAAAAATTTAATACAAAAATAAAAGTTCATTCAAAATATGAATAAATACTATAATAATGTATTAATAATACTAAATAACACTGTATTGCATTGAATTATGGAGCCAGACCTGAACGTTTAAATAGGCAATAATAATAATTATTGTTATTATGTCATTAATTAATTTATTTATTTCGGACTGGGTTGGCCGAGTCCAATTTTTACTTTTAACCCCACAATTAAACAAGTAGTTGTTTAATCAGAATATATTTACATTTTTCATCAAACATATTTTAAGTTTTTTGTAACAACGACAAAAAAAAACTCAGTTATGACAGCAATTAAATACATTTCTCATGGAAGAAATGAATTCATAATATTTCTTAAAAATAAATTCTTAAAAATATATAATTTTCTACCCATTTTTGAAGGTTGCTTCCAAGATCCTCTCTTGCTAAATAACATATTTAAATTAGCATAATTCACACCATCAATGTGTAAATCATGTCAGAAATCCAAATGTTTAAGTTTACAAGGCATAGAAACACATGTAGAAGCTCAACAAATGTAATGTGCAGTGACAGCGCTGCACTGGCCTGATAGGGAAACTGACAGTTCCGTCAGCTGGCTCAAAACTCTCTTACACTTGCCCCGGGCCATTAGGCCATCCTTATTTGTAGAGGCCTGCACAGGATCACTGAGAAACCCAAGAGAGCAAGAAAGAGAAGTATATGTGTGGGTGAAGGAATAAAGGCCAGCACATTCGCATGATGGCACTCTGCATAATCACTCTAAACATGGAGCCAAGGCACTGATTTATCAAAGTAACAGGGCTGACGTCACAGCACGGACACTTCTGTCTTGCGCTACCTTGCTCTAACCTTCACTATCTTTCTTCTTTTGCCCTTCGTTCGGTCTTTTTCTTTTCACAGCACTCTCACCTGAAGACGGGAACTCAAATTTTCACCACTTTCATAAACACCTCACTCACTCTTAAATCAGAATAAATGTAAATGAGCAAAGGTGTAATTTTTTTTAATTGTCTCTTTCTCTAATGGACCTATGTATAGCTCATATTTCTATGGCACGGTGAATATTGTTGGGAATGTAGAACCAGTTTTTATTATGTTAACAATTTTTCAACATCTGCATTGTTCTGCTGATGCAGACAGAAAAGTGTTTCCTACTAAAAGTCAATGTGACTAATTCCCAGTGAAACAGGGTCCTAAACGAGCAGAAATTAAGAATGGGACATGATTTTATCCATTGGGAATTGACTGGATTGTGAAACTAAAACTAAAACAGTTAAAATCATATTTGTTATGTGAAATAAATCTGTAATAAAATAAAACATGAAGCTGAAATAAAAATATTAGAAGAAAACGTTGTAGGCTAAATGAAAATTAGAAATGTTACAAAGATTTATTTTACATGAAACTGAACAATAAAACAAGGAACACACAATAAAGTAAATGTGATGAGAGAACCACAAATACTATTACAAAGAGATGCCTTTGATTGCGATAAACGTTCTGGTTGCGCATAACAACAAACATTTGTGAATTAATGCCTCTTCAGTTCTTTTTAATGAATCAACAAAAAAGACTTTAAAAAATCATCTCAAACTCATTAGTTATCAGTTTGAATCTGTCTAATGACTCAGGCACTGACTGAATAAGTCAGGGCGTTCTACTCAAGTACTAAGAGAATCTTAAATTGAATCTTAAAAGTAACCAGAATCATTACATTCCTTATGATTCCCAGCTTTAACCGTGAAAAACGTGCATAATTCAAGGTCCTTCCTTTGTGACTACTTCCTCCCACCCCAGAGGATGGCATTAAGACGTTCCCCGAGCGCACACGGACACACCTCGTGGTGACCACCACTTCAAAGTAAATAAACTCTCCCCCAGGGACAGTGTCTGCTTAAAGCCTCACGAAAAGCAGCACAGATGCGGCTCCGAATCCAGGACTTCTAATCAGACACCATCATCATCATTGTGATATACTGTATTCTGGCTGGCCTGCTTTGTAAGACACAGTCGGCGTGCTCGTTCTCGCACAGAAAAGCAGGCACACATACATGCGCACATTTACAACAGGAAAATCCCCTTAGCCTGAGTCTACACTGCTGCGCCAAGCCCTCCTCCTGCCCTGGCTCACTTATTCCTCCGGTGACCCGAATCAAACTCCTTACAGATAGTGTGGCTCAATGCGGCGGCACCGCCATAGTGCTTGCGTTGCGAGGTCACTGAAGCCTGAATGCTCTCATTACCAAACTGCCTCTCCAAACACATGAGCTAACCATAGCCTGACCACTTCCATTACCCCAAGTCAGCTTTACTCACACATGATCGAGCCATTGTCCGACCACCCTTACGAGTCAGGCTCTGTCTGTTTAGCCATGAAGTAAGCAGCTCCTGACAGTCTCCATTAGGGAATATCAATGTGACAATCCATTATCTATATAACATCATATTATGGCCACCTCTAAAAATCGATGACTTATGAACACATGACTGAATCTTAGGTTGACTTGCAGTTGACCTGGTGCTTTTGCCAATATGCGTTAGGATCATGGCTAAAACACTTCCAGATGTACAGTTCTTCGTGTTTTGAGTCAAACATGATGGGCTAAACATAGTGCCATCACTTGCAGTTAGCATTAGTCACGCATGGATAAACTAAGCATGGCTGCAGTCACTACAAACACATTGCGCAGAGTATATGTTCTGAAAGCATCTCGGCCGGCGAGCTTTCTTCAAATAGCCATGCAGAGGGCAGCATCTGTCATGACTCAACTTATTTTATGGAGCGAAAACCCAAAAATACGCCATGTGTGACCTTAAAATCCCTCCATGTATTCTTTCTCTCTGAACAAAACAAAGCTAAACGCTCATTTTGTTCACCTGCCAACAACACCAGCAGCGCTAAACACACTTGCGTGAACCAAGTCGTGAGAATCTGCTAATGTACAGATAATCTAAACAGAGATAGACTGCTTTATTAACACACGGCTGCCTATTTTGCCTCAAATCTACACAGACTCATTAATAATCCCTCACGGGCAATTTACTTAACTCGGCATTGGTCATCCGTGCCTATTGTCTTTGCGAACACGCAATCAAGATGCCCCCACCCCTCACACATGACAGACCTCTCGCCCCAGATCCTTCCATCCCTAAAGACTTTTACCTCCACATGAGCGCACTTCCATCGCTCCAGTGGGTTTCCAGACCTCACCACGGGAGACTCGAACGCCACGAACGCTTCTTGCCTTGGGAGACATTTCAACTCTTTCCAATTATGTCACTTCGGGGCTGGATTACGGTATTAATTTTATATCGCTAACCACTACCATTCCTTACTGACAATTACTCAATAATTAAAGGTCTGACAGTCTTCACTGTTCCCCTGAAGGACCAGCACACAGGCCTGGACTGGGGAACTCAATCAAAGCAATCATGGCTAATTACGCCGTGGCCCTCTTTCTCCACGCCCCCCACTCTGCGGGGAAAGCGAAGGAGGCCAGAATCAGCACTATGGATGGGTCAGCGCTCGCACGGCTCAATCCACCTCATTTATCGGTTTTGAAAGCGGGCCAAAGCATGCAGAACGCTCACCACGTCACTTCAACTCTGCGTCTGCACACGCAAGGTGACATGCGATGATTTATACCAAGCCATCTCCATATCGACGGGGACGCCTTGGATTGCTAAGTTAGGCGGTGGTCGATTCAGCAGTCCAGCCATCTCTTCAATGAAGCCTGCAGATGGCCTTCTCACGATCCAGCCGAGAGCAGCGTGTCTTGAATGCCACTAAGGCGTTTTGCATGAAAACTCTGGCTTCTGGCTCTCGGATCGTTCGAAAGCGTTTCAAGCAAAGGCAGCGTCCAAGAAGGGTCATCCTTCTCCCTCGCTTAAACAAGGGGATTTATATTTTATGTGCGGTGCATTAAAATAAGACAGAAGTGTCTCGCACTTGCCATGATGGTGTAACTGTTGTCCCTAGACATCACTTCAGACTTATTCATTACACTTTTATAACTTTGCTCAATGTCATAATTCAGCCAGCCAGTAGACGTAACACATTGCAAGATGCATTAAACGTCCTGATCTGGCATAGTGTTATACGGCCTTGAATACTGACTATGAGTACGGCCAGTGCACCGTAAAGAGGCGTCTGTGCGGTTCTCTCCTGGGGAAATCGTCCGGCAATGTAATGGCTTAAAGATTATGGGAGATAAAACTAAAATTCGACACAGGCTCTGATTTTTGGCTTCAAACAATGGTCAGTGGAAGCACTTAGCCCTCTGACAATGCCTGCTTTTGATAAACCCGCTTTGGACTGAGATGGAGTCTTACAATCAACAGTATCGTACTGCAAAATTTCTCTGCATGTCATCAGCCAGAATTTAGCTCCAGATCCCATGGCACAAGAGCACCAAAGACTAGTGGATGGCTAACATCATCCAACACGCTACAAAACCCTCCCACGCCCCTTCTGAATTAGAAAAAACAGACCTTTATTGTTTTGCAGCGGATATTCCAGAAAAGAAAATTGACTTAGTGTGATGTGTCACCTGGCATGTGCAAGAAGAAGCCTATGAGGCAGTTTAGCCCAGTGGAGTGTGTGTGTGCGCGTGCGTGCGTGCGTGCGTGCGTGCATGCATGTGTGATCATTCCTGTGAGTCGTCTAAATTTCTTGCAAAGAGACAGGTGTGCAGGTGTGTTGAACCATGTCCCATGTGCGAGCGTCTGTTTTTGCTTATCATTGTCATTGTCTATGAGTAAACAAGACAGATTTATGACTCTAATAATTAAAGAGCATTCCGGTTTAATTAATGCATTACTGTACACATCCACCATTGATTTTTACTAATGGAAATAGAGGTGAACAAGGGTGAAGTAAAATATATAAATACAATTTCCAAATGGAATACATGAAGTTTGCTCCCTGGCCATTCAGATCCCATAGGATGAATGCTTTATTAAAGGAATATTCCAGGATCAATACAAGTTAAGCTCAGTTTCCAGCATATGTGGGATAATACTGACTACCACAAATGATTTGGACTTGTACCTTGTTTTGTTTTGTTTTTATGGTTACAATGAGGTATAATGTAAGCGGGGCCAATTTTTGAGGAACAGAATTTTTAAAAGCAGAAACGTGGTGCTTATTTTATATTTTAAATCATCTAACAAAACTTGTGTATTATTTGAGCTATAAAAACAGTTTACATCATATTTACAGTCATTTTTAGGTTCCATGGAATTCCAATATCATAGTGACAGATCTGTAATACTGCACAGAAAAAAAGTGTTTTTCCCCCACACTAAAACCATGTTAACAGATCTTGTTATCTCGTGGCTATACTATTGATTTATTTTTACAATCTGAAACAATTCACTTCCATTGTGAATGCCTCACTGTAATCCAGATTTTCACTTTTTGTAAAGAAAAAGTCAAAGCCGAAATTAATTTCTGTGTTAATCAACATGATACCACAAATGCTGTTGATTGAGCTTTAACCATAATTGAACATGAAATATTTTTTTAAAATGTCTAAAATATGTTTATGATGTTTAACAACAAAAAAACTTAATATCCAAAAATACACAAAAAAACTGGCAGTTTCTAGCTGCTTATCCCTCTAATAGATGATCAAGGCCATAACGTGCAAAGTTATCATGCAACACTATGCAACAGCACCTTGCTCTCCACATGCACATAATCTAATCCCACTAAGGCGGCTGGTTCTGTTCTGCAGCTGCGTCTTGTTTTTCCCTTGATGTCAACTGACTTTCATCGCCTTCGTTTTCTGTGTGTCTCTAAACCACCTTTTAATCATTATCTAATTATTTAGATCTAGATTTGCCGCAGGCGCTGAGGAGCAACTTGCTGAGTTGCAGCCCTGAAGGGTCTGACTGGAGCAGAAGGGTTGAGGGTGCAATGCTCCCTAAAGCATGTCTGCGTAAAGCCTTCCTCTCTTGACGGCTGATGTCTGTCACCTTTTGACCCACTGAAGTTAAAAGCCGCTTCATACATTTAAAAAGGCACATGAAACGCTAAAGTAAGGTGAGGCATCAAAGGTCGACTAGCGCACGCACATAAAAGGTATGATTTTAAAGGGCCTTTTAGCAAGAAAAGCTTGAAGTTGATGCAAAAAAATAAAGCATTAGATATCATTTATCAGTTATAACTTCGCATGCAATATATCACACAGTCACAGAGAGGAATGGAGCATGAACAAAGGCATTTAAATGATTATTCATAAAACTTCATGTCACCTTTAAATTTAACACCTGCGTGTTAAGAGAACCCATTGGAAAATCCACAGCAGGTAAATGGCTCACTTCAAACCATTCAAGAGGCATTAGAGAGTTATTAATGTGCATTAATTCCAACATGGTGGATGGTTTTTATGAATACAGCCCTGGGTGACTCCAGAGTTTAAAGGGATAGTTCAGGCAAAAATGAAAACGCTGTCATCATTTACTCGCCCTCATGTTGCTCCTAACCTGTAAGACTGACTTTCTTCCACAAACCACAAAACGAGATGTCAGTCAGGCACTATTCCCTTTAACTGCATCTTTTTTTTTTTCATCATACGATGATAGTAAACGGTGACTGAAGTGGTCATTTCTGCCTAACACAAATTGCACCAGTTCTGAGGAGCTCCAAGAGCTGAAAAATTTTAACGTATTAGTACTCAACAAGCTGTTTACCAACATACATGTGTCATGATTGTGATTGCAGCCATTTTGGCCCAGCGATACCTGGCTTGCAATGTGAAATGTCTCCCTCAAAGCTTGTGTTCAAATAAATTTATTTATGTGAAGTGTCATGGCTTACGTTGCCAAGGGAACATATATGATAATGAAAGCACATTTCTGCTCTCTTATATATGCACTCTGGATGGAGCCTGAGCTCTCTGTATAAAGCCTCAATCTTTCTCTTCCAATATGACAGCATGACTCAAACTCTGGATCATCTTTTACACCATAAACTTTAAATTAACCTACAACCCTTTTACTTCTAAAATGACATAGCAATAAAATAACATCAGCAGCATTTGCTATCACTGCCAACAATACACAGAGAGATAAGGTATAGCTTTACTCCTCCGTAAATAAGATACAGCATGAGAAACCTGTGTGAAGAATTGCACCCTGTTCCTTCAGCAACAGATGCCCAAGTCATCACCACTCATGTCACACACACACACATACACACACTATCAGAGCGCACAGCACATGCCTATGGGCTAATTTCCCCTCAGTTGAACCACCGCGACAACACATCAGCATTTAAACCCTTCGTTTCGTGTGTCACAGATAACAGCAGTGGATCTTCATTCATTGCGCTTAATCTGTTTGTTTCTTGTTCGCGAGCGGTGGAGTGCTGTAGTGATTTATCACAGGCCACACAGCGCCTTCGTATTTATACCCATAAATTTGGACAAAGCGTCTTCCAAAGTGAAAACACTCAATCATTTTCCCGAAATACAACTGTAATCCAAAGTTTAAAGGCAACGGCTTTAGTGGTTGCCACACTGGTTATTAGTAAACCAAGAAACAGCGTGACAAGTAAACTAAAGAAATTGCGCATTGGTGAGCATCCTTGCTTTTACACTCTGACAAATACGCATTGAGAGGCCGATATTTACGTGTTACGTAGAAAAGTCTAAGATTATTGCACACATAACCAGCACTGACTAAAATAGCGGACGTTACGTTTTCAGACTAGTTTTGTGTTTAAAACGAATAACCCCTCATTCCGCGTCTTGTAATAAGCAGTCCTATATCCTAAAGTAATCCATCCATAATTTATGACTCTAGGTCACAACATATTGGTGAAAGGTGTCTCGACAGCACAAATTCATTAGTTTACATCGACGCCCGGACACACACTCGTGCGCGCGCGCACCCGCGCTCAACTGGACACATACACAGAGACATACACATACTGCCGCATTAATTCCTTTGTACACATATACATAATAAAACAAGGCTTTCGTTATTATAGTTGTTAAAACAAATAGCAAATAATAGAAAACACAACATTAGGCTATTATACGCAGCTGTTTACGAAGGCTATTTATGCACAGATTTCCTAGACTACATACGTACAAAATGTTTGCTTTACAAGTAGTATTACTAGATTTATCCAGCCTTACCTCGTCTACTCGTTCTTTGTTTTTTAATCTAAATATATCCTTCAGAAGCTGTGGTGCGGAGTCAATGTCTCCTCTCGCCTGTCTTTCTCCGTCTCCCTCGCTCTCTCTCTGTTCAACCTCCCCTCTCTCTCTCTCTCTCTCTTAAATTGATTCACCCTTTCGCAGAGCTGGAAGCACAGCACTGTCTGCCTGTGAGTAGTGGCGGGTCAGATGGAAAAATACACGCAGAAAGAGATAACAGCCAACTTTACCAGAGTAGGCTACGTCTTTCGATAAAAACATGTAGCATATTAATGAGCCTGTGGAACATGTAGTGTGGTTAAAAGCTCATGAGATAAATTAATTATTATAAGCCTGAATCAAATGGTACAACAGAAATAGTAAGATAACGATTAAATCGCAAAAACCGACCACTCTTAAAGGGGCCATGAACTGAGAAATTAAAATTCCCTTGATCTTTTGACATATAAGAGATCATTGTCCTATAAAAACATCCTGTAAGTTTCAGAACTTTCTGGTTAGTCTGAAAACAGCTTATATTGAAGACAATCTGCCAAAATGACAGCTTGTGGAATGTTCTACTCTATGATGTAATAGTGTGGCTAAACTCCGCCTCCACAGAAGATGATCAACGCCTGAGTCTACATCTCTGCCTGTTTAGGCCCACCCACTGTAGTGTTTACGAGAGAGGCGAACAAGGGAGTCTACAGAGAAACTAAACGATAAAGACGGCTCTGAAGACAACAAGGCACTGTGCAGTGTCAAGCTGTGGAAAAACAGTGTTTGCATTGCCTTCCTTCTGAGTGGATTAACTTTATTTTTAATGAAGACCACGTCAGTAAGAACTCGGTCCTTCACTTCATTTTATCACAGATTCGTTTACAAACAAGGCAAAATTCGACACGGGATTCTCAAAAAGATTGAAACTAAAAGAAGATGCTGTGCCGACTGGATCTGACAGTAATTTTGCAACACAAGTGTAACTGTTTTCATTACGTGATCACTATTGCTTTGTCTCTTCTTACAGATCGTTTGATATGTATCGAGTTATTTATGCGTTTTTTACCTAAATCACAACAGCGTCCATCTATGAGGAAAGTATGCTGTCAAACATACACAACTGTTAGCCAATCATAGCAGTGGGCGTTTACTTCAGAGTCTACAAGCCGCCAAACCTATTCAAACAGAGCAGTCTGATGAAGGGGGGTCAAAAGCAGGACAGAAAATAGCCTATTACTTCTAAATTATAATGTTTTTTGATGTAAAAATCATAAGTAGTTACATAGTAATCATAAGTTACATAAGTAGACCTTAGAGAACAGTACAAAATTAAAAAAAAAACAATGGCAGTTCATGATCCCTTTAAAAGTGTACTCTCATTTATCAATCAAACCTACATACGGAACCATGAACCGAAGATTTTAGAAACTGCATATGAACCTTTAATGTGCTATAAAAGCAAGGTATAGTCGTTCAAGGTCTTCAGACTAACCCAAACACACCCTCTATTAATATAGCAAATTTAGCAATATTAGGCTATTTACCCGTCAATCAAAAGCAAAACAAGCTCGACACCTGTCAAGTGTTTAAGGTCTCGGTTCTCTTTAGCCATGTAAAGCTTTAACTCTGGTTTTGCATCTATCTGGTCTTCCTGTATATTAATTTTTGAACATTTTACTGTAAAAGCTTTTGTTGATAGTTGAATAATCGCGAACATTTTGTGCATACAATTTACAAAAAACGCTCCATGTTCACATGCCACGCTCTCAGCTCCCGGATTCCCATATGTGGACTTCCCGCTGTGAACGTTCAAAAATAAGCTTGTTCGACTTCATGCGGCACCTCAAAGATCGGCTGCCAATGCATACTGGTTAGAAAGTTTGTCCGACTTTGATTGGTGCTGCAGCCGCCTTACGATCACATATGCCATGAAAGTACCCGCGAGAGCGAAACGAGACCAGCCACCTAGGTCAGGTGCTGCTGTTGCTCAAAATCGTCTGTTAAAGCCTTGATGACGACACTTTAATCTCATTGGTCAGATTCTGTGATGACAAGGTGTTGTATGTTTTTTCTTAGACAATTTCCTGCATTTAACCAATCTTGATATTAAATATCTGATATTCAAACAAAACACACAAAACATTAACAAAAATTAAGATTAGGCTATCCAGTAAATATACATTTTTATTGTATAAGAGTAAAGGTTTGAAAAAAACAAACAAACAAACAAACAAACAAACAAAAACAAAAAACCTTCTGGTTAACCTATTGCTTATATTTGGAAAATGAATGGCATTGCTTCCGCACACTCCAGAAAGCATAAAGTGTCCGACCTGACGGACGTCTCTTTACTCCTCCCCCCCTGCAACCAGCAGATCTTGCCAGCCGGCAGGGTTGCCAGGTTTTCACAACAAAACCCGGCCAACTGCTACTAAAAACTAGCCCAATGGCGTTTTGAGGGAGGTCCCCTAGTAAAAAAAAAATTGCGTTCCCGGGGGTAAAATACATTTTTTTTGGCGAGGTTCCCATGGTAAAATTTACATTGCAGTGGCTAAATATTACATTATTGTTGTCTCTTCAACCCGCAGTCATGAAATACAACTCGCAGCAACAGTGTTAAATTATCCCAAATTCGACTTGGCAACACTGCCAACCAGTGGCAGGCTAGTGTAGTTCATCTCGAACAAGCCTAATGATTGTGAGACAAAGCCAAAAGCTCATCAAAAAAAACTTTTGATTGGCTAAAAAAGCATAGATGACCAATGAAATCTTTAGAATTGCCTGAGAGGCGGGGTTTGCACTTAACTAGTTTGTGGGAACAAATCACTTGTTTGATTGTGCCTGGAGAGAGGAGTGTTTTCAGAGTGACAGCATTTACTCGCACCATGATTTGAACTTGGAGCGGGTTTATCACCACTAACGCGCAGAGGGAATAAGAAACTAAAAAAACATAGGAATAGGAATAGGAAACGAAAAAAAAATCTGGAGTGATTACAGAACGCCTTGAACTGGATGAAAAAGATTACTGTTCAGTGTGGCCAAGTCCACATTTTTTCCCGCGGAATTGGGCTACTTTTATATTGTTGCTTCTTTTCTTTTTTTTTATTCTGCAGGCTGAAATCCTCCCCCCTCCCCCATAAATCTTGGATAGATTTAAGAGATAAATAAGATAATAAGAGATTTAAGAGATTTTAATAGTCATTTTTTCAGTTAGGCCAGTTTTGGCCATGATTGGGCTGATTTTGAGTAACCCTTCGCCTGGAGTTTGATTGACAGTTGATATGACTATAATCATAATGCCGAATCTGCCATTTGGTCCGACAAACAAACCAGACAGGAGAGTAGCTTAAAGTCAGTGGACTTGAACATGAAAAATGGCGTGTTCTGCTGTTAGCAGATACCTTCTGATGTTCATTGATGTTTATTTTTGCTATAACTAGTAAAGAGGAAGAGATGATCGGTTCACATGCTGCTTGAACTGAGGCGCTACAGCAATCTGTCACAACACATTAAAGAGCCACAAAACTGTATTTGTTTAAATTTCTTAAAATAATACAGAATTAGAAAGCTGAGACTTTGTTTCATATTAAAAAACTGCTTTGTCTTGTCTTTTCTTTGCACTGCAATGTATTTTTCACTGCGTGAGAACATGATGTGTGGTGTGAGAGCACCATGACTTGTCAGATGTAGCAACAGTAACTCGGGGGGTGGGGGGGGGGGGGGGGGCATTGCAAAGGGTCAATTGGGTTTTGTTTAGCAGACCTGGCCATCCTGTTACTGTTGCTCTACTCCACTCACATCTGTGTTCCAGTATGTGCATTGCTTGAGATAGATGCATTGGCCTCTTCTAAAACTATTTTCGTCACTATTTTACTACATGTAAGTTACTCAATATTAACTTACTATTATTTGAAAAAAATTTTATACAAACACTTTTAAACTTGCAACAGTGTTGTCGTTCTGATTACCTGCTGCCGGATCACTTGCTCATGTGCATAAGCCAAAGTCACAATATTGTCCTTTCATAAAGGTTTGGCCATTAAGAAAGACTCCCGTGTATGTAAATATCTCATCTACAGGGACAATTACTTATTTAATGAGCAATGGCGCAGGTGAATGTCAGTTAGACCGTATTTCATGCACATCACATCAGAACGCACAGGACATGTCAATCAATCGATGCACTCTACGGCAGAGACAGACATCTGTCCTTTTATCGACACGAGACAGGCCTGGTAATGCATAAGTATTCCCTGCTCAGCTTCCCACTTTGTGTATTTGTGTAGGAGTGATATTTGTGCGCGTATGCGTGAGTGAGGTACAGAACGCATGTGTGCGCGCACGCTCCGCTTTGGATGTTGCGTTGGCATAGCAACGCTGGGAGCGAGCACCCAGCATCTGGCTTTAAATGCTTCCACCATGCACCTTTTCTTACCAATTTAGAGCGAGGTTGCGCAGAAGATCGCAATAAATAATTGTGAGGGATATCGCTCGATACATGGGGGCGTGACAACTTGAGTTGGTGCTTGGAGGAATTGGGGGGTAAATGAGGTGTGAGAGGAGGAGGGAGAGGTCAGCGGAGGAGAGACAGACAGAGAGAGAGAGAGAGAGGAATGAGGGATATCAGATGGCTGATTAGCACTGAATTGATAACATTCTAAATTCAGACACGAGGAATCAGTCAGTGCCTCACTCTCTCTCTCTACTTTTAACTCTTCACATCCGACTCTGCACATAGTGCATTCGTTGCTCACAATAAACGTCTTGAGAGATGAGATTGCGGCTGACTTTACCTCCCTTTACCCCTCTCTTATTTTTTTTGTCTCTCAGGACGGATATGGAACACAGCTGCTGTGTCTTTCAGCCTAAAATGATATTTACATTGGGCTATATGGCTTCCTCAGAGGGGCTCGTACGGTCCAGTGGCCAATCCTGGCGGCACCCATGAACTCCCTTCACCTCGCTTTGGTCTCCCCTCCTCCGTCGCTCTCTGCGGCGCACTCGCTCCACTGACATCACATCTATACCATTAGCTCCCTCACTTTTTGAATACCCCCACCCCCCTTCCCTTCCTTCCCTTCCTGCCTTTTGCCCCCGAACTGCGCTCAATGCAGTAGTAGAGGAGGCATTGTTCACAGCCCACAGCTCAACCCTGGAATTGTACACCAGTAGGTTCTCTCTCTCTCTCTTTCTCTCTCTCGTCCAGCTTCAGCATCCTGCTCCTTCTTCCTCTCCCTCCCTCTCTCTCTCTATTAAATTTCCAGTCACACAACAGTGCAGTGGATATCCCTCCCTCCCTCCGGTTCTCTCTCTCTCTCTCCTCTTTCCAATCTCCTCCTCTCTCCCACAGATACCCTCCTATGTTGAAATCTTCCTGGATCTCTGTATGTCTCCCTGTTGACTGCTCTCTCTCCGAGTCAAAGCCCTCAATCTCCATTGATTAAGACTGCAAGCTGTCCCCCTCCTCATTTACAATCGCCTCATCTCTTCCGCTTTCACCCCAATTAAAACAAAACCTTTCTCTAGTTTAGTTCCCCCCAAACACATACACACTCACTTGCATTTATCCGGCATGGCAGTAGTGTACGTTGCGCAGTGTATGTGTGTGTGTGTGTATTTTGACCATGTGGACTGTGTTTTCCTTGGTAATTCTCCCTCTTTCGGTCTCCCTTGCGGGGCAGCTGAGATGTGACTGATTATGTGGACACCACAGGCCATTAAATGAACAGTGATGCGGGCCGGCTGGAGGATTAATGCAGTTCACATGATGAAGACAGAGCGGGCGCGCTGAACACTATAGGCCCTGTGTGTGTGATTACCGCCCTTCACAGGGAGCCGAGGGAAAGCGCGGCCCTTTGAGCACCACGATGCTTCACTAGCTTTAGCGAACACGGCGCGTATCATGCCATGCTTCGGAGTTAATGCTCGTCGTCGTGTCCTCACCCGCAGAGTGAAATACTCTGGGACGACAAGGTGCTCTCGGGATGAGTTTCTGCTCAGTTTTGCTGTGCCTGCTAACTGTTTTTGTCATGTGGGTCGATGGCATGATGCTTGTTAAAATTAGTTCAAATCTACAGTCAAAATGCAATTCACACATCTCCTGTGTTTTTTATTTCTGTATTTAACTTGATTTTGATAGGTGGAAAATATCATGATTATACTTTGTTGATACAAATACAAAGTTCTAGCATGAAACTCTAGATGGCGCAGCTTATCTTAATTATTAATTTTAAAAACAAATAATATGATAAAGAGTCAAAACGTCTCTCAAAACATCAGATAATTTGACCTTTTTATTACAAGGCAAAGTCCAAGTTATGGTATGAATCCCCAAAAATGTATTACTTTTGAAAAGAAAAGAAAAAACTTTTTATCTTGAAAAATATTTTAAAACATTCTGGCATTATTTTGAAGTATTTAATGTGTAGGGAAAAATGCAACAAGTTCATTAAACTGGACCTTGAAAATGAAAATATAAACATTTTTAGAAACCATACAAACCTAACACAAAGGACTAGATTTTTTAAACTAGATTTTGAAAAGATTTATTGATTTTAGGTTAAAGATTTATTTGATCTTTATCGTGAACCTTATTTAAAGTGTTTCCTGCTGTAGTGTTTCTCTTCAGAAGCCACTCTTGTGTCTAATGTAAAATCTGCACCTCTGTGTTTTTGTAACACTTTTTTTTTTTTTTTTTGCACACAGGTCCACCAGACATGTGGAAAGCGCTGTTTCCTCTCTGCTGCATTAAACTATGTCAGCAGATTTAGCCACATCAAAATTTGCTATTCTCAAGGGCATGTCAGAATATATCTAATGCAGTAAGTAATTCATGCCATGTTTGTGTCAAACCCTGTGTTGTCCTCTCCAGATGACAGAAAGGTGGGGCTACTGTTCTTTGCGTGCCTTTTTGAAAGGCAGCAATACAAAACAACAATATGCAACATGATGTGTGATGTAACCATGTGTGACACTGCATGGGCCATCTTGCGGTTACTTCCAATTGCATTAAAGTTTAACTACTGCATTAGCACAAAGCACACTTTGACTGTTAACTGCATAATGTTAGTGCAATGTTAGCACTTTGCTCAGTGCTGATTGCTGAGATGTTTGTATGTACAGATGCATATGTTTCCTGTGACAGCAAATATTTTCTGAATGAAAGGCTTAGCATTGAAGGAGTGATTCACATCTAAATCTTGACTTTACTACAAACACTTCCTAAATCACAGACTAACAAACATAAGCCCTAAACTATCAATTATTCATTTTTGTCTTGTTTTGTTGTGAAATTAATACAACAAAGTTTTTTTTTTTGCTTTTCAAAATCTTAAAATTTGTTTTCTTTTGGTGCAGCAATATAAAAAAAAAGTCATATTTATGGGTGTTTTCTGCTTTTGTTGGGACAGGACAGTAGAGCGGTGACAGGAAAGCATTGGGTGGAGAGAGGGGCAGGATCGGCAAAGGACCACGAGACAGGAATCAAACTCGGATTGCCATGAGCACAGTTGCGCTGTATGTTGTGCACTAACCACGAGGGTTTTGGCGCCGATGTCAAAAGCCATTTGCACAATATACAGTATATGCATTCATAATGTACAAAATCTCAAGAAAACAATGCACAGTACTTGGCACAAGCTGATTGGTTCATGTTTGCATATGCATATGTATACTGCTTTACATATAAATGGATTGTCAGCATTCACTAGAGCAGTTCGCAGCTTGCTTTTAGAGTTGCTCTGAAACCCTCCACCTCCCCAGCTCCACCTGAATAGATCTGCTACAAGTTATTAGATGTGCTATGTGTGCAGCAGCAGTAGTATGTCTCGACGTATGTGTTGGAAGTAGCAAATTCCTGTACTTGCTTTGCAGCAGCAGCAACAATAATCTACAACAGCAATAACCAACAGCAGCAGCAGCAGCAGCATATAAACAGATCTATTTCTCCAAGACCAAATACATTAACATTGTCATACCCATTACCATGCTAAAATCTTCAGAGAGTTGTCATGATAGAAATGCATTTAAAATATTTCCAGCTGTGGTAATCAGCTTATTACTACAGTTCTAGTACAAGTGGAAACAGCAGAGTCAGATCTGTCCTACAGATCCACAATAGTGTGATGTTTATTGGGAAGTTCTAAACAAGGACATGAAAGCAGGTAATTTTTCATGTGTTAGCTTCAGCACATTGTGTTTGCCTATACTCATGATTTAGATGAAGATCAAATTACATTTTATGACCAAGTAATGCAGAAGAACAACAAATTCTCATGGTTTTACATGCTTTTTCTTGGCCCGTGCATATATTTGTATTTTTAGAATTACAATTAATTATTTATTTTATAAGTGTATTATTTAAAAAAAAATTATATATATATATATATATAAGCAAGTCTCTCATAATTGGGAAGAATATTATCAGCATATTATCAAAAGTGTTTGTCTAAAACTCATTTTCAACGTGACAGGTGCAACTGAGATACACGTTTTGCAGATCATTTGCTTTAACAGTGGAAATTCTTATTTACTCACTCTCGTGTTGTTTGAAATTTTATCGATTTGCTTTCTCTGTGGATAACATAATGAGTTTAAAAAAAAATAAAAAATCAAAGCTGCCCTTTTTTCAGTGAAAATGCATGGCAAGCAAGGAAACCCGAGTTCTCATTCTGACCTAATGTTTATTCGCATATAAAAAGCTTTTTGTTAATGTCATTTGTTCATGATTTGTCTTGCCTGGGGCACTAGTGAGCCAGAACTGCTTCCCTTGGCCCTTCAAAACAAAAGGTACACAACAAGCAAGTGGACTGAACCAATCAAAACACGGTGAAGTCTGTTGACCAACGTGAGCGCCGTGAAAGCACCACTGCAGCGAACCCATTTCGATAAGCTCTTGTGGTGCCTTTCTACACACTGTCTCTCAATGGGCTGTGCTATTGGTTAATATATTTCCTATCAGACTTCTCAGTCGCACCTCCTGTTCTTAGCTGCACATCAGCCGCTGTACCACGTCAGGTCAGGATTTGCAGAGGGCTTAGTCTTGCTGTGAAAGAAATGCATTACATCTTTCTTTGTCCTCTTTTTCCCTCCTCACATGGTCTGACCCGTTCAGAGAGAGGGCAACGTGGTGCTCCTGTGCGATCCGGCCAGAGCTTTTGCCCCAACTCACCACGGGACCTCAGCTGCTTTTGCGTGTCATACAAGAAACAGATCAGCTTCCCCTCAGCGGTGCAATTACATCCAATAAACATCTTCACTGTCAGAATACAAACCCTACAAATGCTCCCTCATAGGCATGAAACAAACAAATCCCTCAAATCAAACCCCCGACCCTTGCATTTTGGATGTGGAATAGATTAGGCCTTCGAAAATCACAAGAAAACACACCTGCACGCCAAGCCTCGGTCAATGCACATCCATTAAGGCCACAGATGCATCTCTGCCCCGGAGGTCCAACAACCGCACCACTTTTTCAAACAATACTCGACTTCCGTTCTCCTGCCACTGTGTTTTACATTTAAAACAAAAGTCTGTCAAAGCGATCGCCCCCTAAAACAAACTCTCCGTGGCTCCGTGACCCACTTATTCCCTTGGCCACAGCTCAACGCGGATCGAGCAGACGCTGCAAGATTAAATGCAGCCATACAGCCACTGGAACTGCAACAATACTCGGTCTTCCAGATGAGTGAGCAGAATGGCCCAACTCCTCACGTTAGGCTTAATATACTGAAGCAGAGGCACCAGTCATCACTGTCTGCACCGAAGCGATTTACTCACTGCGATGCTACTTTATTTAGACAATAACGAGCCAGAAAATGTGCATCAACACACATCAAACTGTGATAAGTGCAAACAGTCTGCGTATCCCGAGGAGTGCTATCTAAACTGAGCTGGCTTTAAATAGGAACAAGCACAGACTAGAAAGTGTGAAAGTGAAAAAAAACAACAAAGGAGGAATAAAAGCAAGGGCGCGTAGCCCACAGTTGTTCAGCTGTTGACGTGACCTGGATGGCAGCGAAAGGGATGAGCAGCCGTCACTGCGAGACAGAAGAGCCTCTATCTATGAGTGTATGCGGCGTGTGTGTGAGGAAGGGATGGAGAGAAAGCTTAGAATCAGATCCCAGTGTCAGTGTATCTTAGCAACCGTCTCTGTCTCCCAGGTGACAGGGACTAACATCACTTCCTGTCTGTGTGAGAATGTGTGTCTGTATACTAAAAGGTCTGCACGCGAAAAAGCATATAAAAACGTGCACACCAGTAAAAACGGTCGACTGCTCTCTGACCGGAGGCTGTTTAATTCTCCTGAATGTCAGCGCTTGGTAACTCGCATTGTGTGCCCATGTTCCTATTACTGGTGCGATGGATTCAGAACACCCATTCCTAATGTGACAGATATGTAGTAATGTCACATGGCGCTTCATAATTAATGCCTTAGGGTCCACTGAAAGAATATGCACAATGGGACAGTCACGTTTGGTCATTAAAAGTGTTTGTTCAGCACACAAGATGGTTAATCAGAATGGTTCTGTGTCAGATTATGCATATATGACCGCACAGATCCAAGATATCTTCGTATATGTGTGAATTGTAGTCGTACATTGTGTCTGTGTCCAGCCTGATTACGTGTTATGCCAAGGAAAGCGTGGCCAAGTGCTGCCATCTGGTAGAACTACTTGGCACAGAGGTCCACTGTATGGTTCCATGACATATTGGAGTGGTTAATTTTAACGCTGTGACACCATTTGGCAGAATCGAGCATTTTGCAACCTATCATTCAGTCTATTTAAGTCACTCGTCCGCTGCTATCACAGCACTACCAGGTTGACACACAAACAAATACTTTGCCTTAAAGGGACAGTCCACCAAAAAAAAAGAAAATTCTTTCATCATTTGCTCACTCTCATGTCATTCCAAATATGTATGACTTTTTTTTTTCTGTGGAACAAAAAAAAAGATATTTTGAAGAATGTTGGTGACTAAACAAATTTGGTTACCACTGACCTCCATTGTATGGACAAATATACAACGGATGTCAGTGCAAACTGAAACTGTTTGGTTATCAACACTTTTCAAAGTATCGTTTTTTTGTGTGTGTGTGTTCAACAGAAGAAACCAAATGCATACAGGTTTGGAATGACATGAGTGTGAGAAAATGATGGTGATTTTTATTTTTGTGGGTGGTTCATCACTTTAAGGAAGACCTCAAACACAAAAATTGCTTGAGAAAATTAACTTTATTCATTTTCATAAAACAACATACTAGATTTCAAAAGACAAATTAAGAAAAAGTAAAAGCGATAGAAAGTAAAACTTTCATAAAAATACAATAGTAACCGGATTCGTCTGATTAATCTTTAGGAGAGAGGTGTAGAGTGATGAAATGCCTTGCTTTTCAGTTCGTCTGTATGTACAATCAAGTCACCGCTCTCATGATACGGTGATAGGTTTGTATGTAAATGCATAAACGAATATGTGAGTATGAAAATAAACTCCTGATCTCACTCTAAACACCTATAATCTTGCCCTATGCACCTGCTTCAAACAAAAAGTAAAAAGAACAGAGCTTAGATGACTCCTGTATTCAGTAATGAAACCTCTGAAGCAAAGAACGATGGGTAAAGCAGTCCTTAGATAAGGTCCATAAGAATTTCATCCTCCATAATGCTCGACACCGGAGGCATCCCAGGATTCTGTGCGACTGGACCCCGTGGACCTGTAGGGATCATCAGCGGACCTGTGGGAATATAAAACTTATCGCATAAATGTATCTAAGCGGTATAAAAAAAGATTAAACATAAATAGCAGTACAAGCCACAGCAAATAAATGAAATATCTTACACAATTAACGAGGTCACAGATGTGATAAAAATAAATTGTGCTAATGATACTGTACTGGAAATTAAGCGCTACCTTGGTGAGGCTGCCTCCATTGAGGCTGCATCTGAGCGCCCCCTCCTGGTGCAGGATGGACCATCTGCTGGATGGGATGCATTCCCTGCATGCCCTGCATCCCACCCTGCTGCAGAGAGAGAGATTATGGAATATAAAAGCAAGCCGAACTGTGAATGGCACTTTTCATTGCATTGACTTCCATTTTTACAGTATGAATGCAAATGCGGAAGACAGGAAATGCAAGCTCATGCGAATTTTGCTGCGTTTCAAAGTTTAAGTTTGGTGAACTCTTGACCTGTGAATTCATATCACATGAAGACGTGCGACCCATAGATTATTGATGCATCACAATGTGACCTCTTATCTGAATTAAAAGAATGCAAACTTTAAATATGCTGGACTGCAGTAAAGTGGAGTAGACTGCATATTTTTATGTATCATATGTTCAACATTATTTGTTGAATTAGGAATTATAAATTGATTTATGTTAAGATGCTGCAGTGTGTGGCGTTATATTACAATCTTTGCCGCATCTGTAGAAGTTTCACATGCTCAAGTTTTAGTGTGACCGCAGCTTAAAGGGATAGTTCACCCAAAAAATGAAAGTTCTGTCATTAATTACTCACCCTCATGTTGTTCCAAACCCGTAAGATCTTCCTTCATCTTTGGAACATTCTTCTCTTTTGTCTTAGTTTTTGACACACGTTCATGAGAGTACCACGGCACGTGGTAGGGGTGTGCCAGAAGCGTGAATCCATATCCATATAGAGTATGTGTTTACAAATCTTGAAAATGAAAGTAAAAAGAGAGCGGGCATACAATAGCGGTTTCAATGCCCTGATAGCAGCACCCTGATGCCCGCAATTTATATACAGTATAATTAGTCAACGAAATAATTGCGAGAGAAAGTATCTCGTATTTATTCCCTTTAGAGTTTCTATAGTACGAGTCATTTCCTTTAAGAACACGATATTGGGATGCGGCGGATTGCGGGAGAGGGGGTGGGGGAAGGAATCACGATGCCGGGTCAACATTGTGATGTCTGTCAGCCATCAGCGAACCGATCGTGAACGTGCATCGAAGACTGACACGGAAAAGAAGAATTGTTAAATAAAGTTATTTTTGTTTTCTTTGCGCACAAAAAGTATTCTACTAGCTTCATAAAATTCCACTGATGTTACATGGACTATTTTAATGGTGTCTTTACTACCTTTCTGGGCCTTGAATGTGGTAGTTGTGTTGCTGTCTATGCAGGGTATGCAAAATTCAAACTATCAACTATTCAATATATTAATTTGTGTTCCAAAGATGAACGGAGGTCTTATGGGTTTGAAACAACATGAGGATGAGTAATTAATTACACAATTTTCATTTTTTGGGTGAACTGTCCCTTTAAGGAAGTCCTATACAAGGGCTTCATGTGCTATTCGCTGCACACACTTACAGGTTGTTGGCTGAGGAGGAGACTGCGGAGTTGGGGGTTTGCGCCTGGGTTTGGGAGGCGCAAAATGCCACCAGGAGGCTGGGCTTGAGCTTGGGCCACCTGATTGGGCGGAGCACCTGTGACCGGAGGCTGCTGATTACCTGTTGCGGCTGCTCTCAGCTAATGAAAATCAAAACCACAGTGATGAAGATAGAAAATAAGTGGACATGAAAAGGCTGCTGTAAAACACTGTATTACATAAGTGCTAGTTCTGTGTGCGAGTCTCACAGGAGAGAACCGTGAATACAGAGCCACTGTAACTGCGTTAAAGGTATTAAAAGGGACATATTCCACACTTTGGAGCATTCTTCCCAGAAGTCCACTTATAATACAAGTCAAGGCTTCTCACAACAAATACAGTTGTAACTTAGTTTTACATAACCATTTTCCACTCTCTTTTTAGTCTCAGCCCACGGACCAATATTCACACAGATATTCAGAGTTTAGTTTGACACAGTTAGGAAAAAGTAAACTAGATATTCACAAGCAGAATTGTTTATTCTATGGATGGGAACCATAGAAAACAATGAATGATTCCAAGCTATTTAAAGATGTATTTTTAGAGGGAGATTAAATGCAGTAACTATATATTAAATAATACAAAACAATGTAGTAACATTTCATGCATTCATTTATTATTTTTTTATTTAAAAAAAATATTATTTTTTATTAAAAATAATTACTTACAAATTAATTTGTTTTTAACTAAACATCATAAGAAAGAACAGTTTTTGAAAATCTGAACAGCCTCAGGGAAAACATGAAACATACACTGGTAACACTGTATGTTTTTCATTTTATTAAAAAGATCCAACTCAAAAGACTCACTGATTAGGGAATGTTTTTCAGTGCAACCAGTGTAATCCATCCCATTTCCATATGAATGACTCATAAGAGTCGATTCTTTTTAGTGAATCCAAATCATAGAGCACGATCAGTGTAGTCCAATTCCAAAATGAGGGACTCTTTGAGTTGACTCTTTTCAGTTAATCATAACTATACAGTGCGGACCGGGTCATTCATCTGGGAAATCCGACTACACTGGTCACACTTAGATTCACTAAAAATAACAGACTTATAGTACTGATTTGTACAGGAATAGGAAGGATTACACTTGTCACGCTTTAAAAAGAACCGACTTATAAGATTGATTCATTCAGGAATGGGATGGACTACACTGGTTGTGCTGTGTTTATGTTGGTTGCCATCTAGCAAGGGTTACTTAGAATAAGATGCAAAGTAGACCTGACTTTATTGTAATGTGACACCACCTTCTTTTTGACACTTAATCAGGCTGCATCTTTAAGACATATATATATGTAAATGGAATATGTTATGTTTGGCTAACCTCTTTGCATTTGAAATAAGAACTCCACTGCAAAGGTGCTGAATACTGAAAAGGTGTTGATTTGTCGATGAAATATAGGTGGTCATATCAGTTAATGTGCTCATCAACACTATTATACTTTCTGAATTATCCCTTTTTGCGGCTTAGTTTTCATATATGGACTACACTTAAACTACCATTCAAACGTTTGGGGTTAGTAAAAAAATAATACTTGGTTACATTTTATTTTAAGATGTCCTTGTTACAGTGTAATTATACATTTAAGTACTTACTATATGGTTAGTGTTACTTGCATGTAATTATGCATAATTTATTGTTATTATAATAATAAGTACATGTAATGTGTTACAAGGACACCTTAAAATAAAGTGTTACCTAATACTTTTCTTCAGCAAGGATGCATTAAAATCGATCGAGATTGACAGTAAAGACTTTTATGTTTTTAAGATTTCCATTTTAAACAAATGCAGTTCTGAAAATTATTACTGATTCCACAAAAATATGAAGCAGCACAGCTGTTTTCAACATTGATAATAATAAGAAATGTTTCTTGAACAGTAAATCAGCATATTAGAATGTTTTCTGAAGGATCATGTGACGCTGAAGACTGCAGTAATGATGCTGAAAATTCAGCTTGGAATTAATTTAATTACATTTCACAATATTACTCTTTTTACTGCATCTAATAAATGTAGCCTTGGTGAGCATAAGAGACTTCTTTCAGCAATGTCCCCTTTAATACAGAACGCTGTTCACAAGATGGAGAAATGGCAGAAAATCAAGTTGTGAATCCCTGTGCTTGCAGAAAACATGGTCCTACTTGTGTGCGTGCATGCATGCATAATTATGTTTCTAATTCTCACCATGTTGTTCTGTCTCTGCTGGTCCTCCATCAGTGTGACCTGACTGACGGAGGGCAAGCCCACCACCACAGACTGAAGCAGAAAGAGAGGGACAGAGAGGAGGAGACCAGGAGGGTTTAGAACAGCATGCACATTCCATCTCAAGCCGAGGAGAACTAGAAACAGGGTGAGTGCACAGGGCCAGAGACAGAGAGAGAGCAGGGCAGGGGAGGAGAGAGAGGAGAGGGGGAAGCACTGCTGCTTTACCTGCTGTTGCACGTTGCCATGCGTAACGGGGATAGGGCCCGGCGGTCTGTTGAGGAAGTTCTGATTGGGTGGGACCTGTCCAGGTTGCATCTGAACAGCACTGTTCATCTGAGAAACAGACAAGCGATGGATTAATGACAGAATTAAAGAACAAAGCACAAAAATAACACAATTTAAGCAAATTTTTTGGTTGTTTCATTTAAGTGTCCCAAAATGCTGTTCTTTTCATGAAGTGTGTGAGTATGTTTTCATTATTGTACGTTGTTATGCTTGAGTTCACATGGCATGCACATTTTCAAGCATGTGACCATATAATTGATTTTGTATGTATGTCACATACATCACTTTTTCACTTTTGCATATGGAAAATAAAAAATATATTTTTATTGGTCTGATTGGATTTTTCCAGTGTGCAGTCAATTTCAGCTACCTGTTGGACTAAAACTTCCTCCTTTTTGTTCTATGCACCTGAGAATTCATTGTTTTTATTTATTTTTGAACGCACACAATTCCTGTTTGATGGATAAAATAACATAAAAAGACACTTATAAATATGACGATGACATTTTATAAGAAATATTCTGACTTCACTGGCCTGTAAATCAATCATATTAGGGAGTTTCCTCGTTTTGCCTCATATTACCAACTTACATCCAGCTTAATACTGCTATAGTATTATGCTTTTCTATCTTAAAAAAAAAACAAAAAAAACATACACACATATTGGACAAATCATGTAGATCACCAATTTCACATTAAAAATGGCTAATTTTGCCAAAAGGTGAGCAGTTTAAATATGCCACGTGTGCTGTCGGTTGAGCGTTACTAGAATACTCCTCTAAGAATGAAATTCAATTTTTCCGATATGTGACCCTGAAGCACAAAACCAGTCATAAGTAGCATGGGTATATTTGTAGCAATAGCCAACAATACATTCTATGGGTCAAAATTATCAATTTTTCTTTTATGCCAAAAATCATTAGGATATTAAGTAAAAATATGTTCCATGAAGATATTTTGTAAATTTCCTACCGTAAATATATCAAAACTTTATTTTTGATTAGTAATATGGATTGCTAACAACTTCATTTGGACAACTTTAAAGGCAATTTTCTCAATATTTTGATTTTTTTTGCAGCGTCAGATTCCAATTTTTAAATCGTTGTATCTTAGCCAAATATTGTCCTATCAAACCATACATCAATGGAAAATGTATTTATTCATATTTTTTATGATGTATAAATCTCAATTTTAAAATATTGACCTTGTGACTGTTTTTGTGGTCCAGGGTCACATATTGTCAAAGTAAAACAGGTTCTTCATCTCTGGTTTCCTCTAGAATGGCTGGTGTGATCCTCAATATCTGGCATGTTGTTGCCAACCAGGACATGTGTCAGGGACACATGGATACAAATTGGCAATGTTTACTTTGACCTTGTATTATGTTGCAGGTCCTAAAATAGTTACTGATCAGCAGGCATTTGTTTTAAATTGCCAAAGCGATGGGTGTGTTTTAACTCACAATCAGCTCTTAGCAAGTGTTCATTTTAGGTGCCATATGCATTATGTGTGCAACATCAAAACAAAACCGGAGACAGCTGCTCACAAGGTGCAAGAAACATAACAGGATCAATTTCACTGTTAAAAAAAACTGTTAAAAAATAACGTTTGTTCTTTTACGCAAACATTTTACAGGAACAAAAAGATTGTGCTTCTTTAGATATAGATTTCACGTGAGCATTTATATTTACAATTTTACAGTTTTGTGCTGCTTTGTCTATTTCATATAACTGTTTGTTTATAGTGAAAACTACACCATTTCGTGTGACTCACCGAGCGTTGCTGCTGCACTTGTTTGTGGTTAGTGATGACCTGTCGAATGCCATTGACGAATCCGCTCTGGTCATTAGGGATGAGTCCCATGAAGATCCTCTTCCTAGACGAGTACAGCAGCATCAGCACACGCACCTCACATGGAGCACTGTGGGGGAAGTGCACACAACCAGCCTACACAAACACACACAATATAGATCAAACTATGTGCCAATCCACACATCTAGACAGCACACACAACTAGAGTGACTGGAGAGCTGCCTGGGCCTACACGATTATATTTGAAGACAGGATTAAAATGAACTAAGCAGCCGTTTCCCAGACACAGATTGAACCTAAAACTGAATTTAATCAGTGTTAATGGTGATTCACTACTGACAGATCTCTTAGTCTGCGTCAAGGGATCTAGCTCCAGGGTAAAGGTTCATTTCAGAGCCTTTCATTTTCAGAGGAAATTCTGGCTATGTGACTTTTTTTTTATTAGACTTTTTTCATGGCTAAATATGAAAATCTTTCTGACATTCAAAAGCAGAGGAAGAACTCCACCAAGAGGATGAAGACCATTATTACACACTATCCAATTTTCTTTAGAAGTCTCAAATGGGAAATAGACACTTAAATATAGTATAAAAATATAGATATATAAATATAGATATATAAATATAGATATATGCATGGAGAACATAAAAACTGGGCCTATATGAGAAGGTTCTAGCTTGATTATTAATTTTGAACTGATCGATGTACCTTACAGGAGGAGGTTATGAATATGATTCTGTAATTGTACTCACAAATCCATTGGTCATGATGCGATACAGTCCCTTCAAAGACTCCATATCTTTATTAGTAAACAGAAACTGCACCATACGAGAGTTCCTGAACAGAGGGCCCAGAGTAGTCTATGGAAAGACAACAAGACATAGGAATCACTGCGTTAATAAACTGTGTGACCCAGACGTTTGACCAACCACAATTCAGCATGTAAATATGCTGTATAGGATGACATTTTAAAGTTAATGCGAGAGTTTAAAATGATACTTTATGCTATAATTTTGTAATTATAGTATGGTTTTTAACTTAAAGGGATAGTTCACCAAAAATGAGAATTCTGTCATTAATTACTCACCCTAAAGTCGTTCCAAACCTGTAAGACCTTCGTTCATCTTCAGAACACAAATTAAGATATTTTTGATGAAATACAAACACTCTCTGACCCTCCATAGACAGCAAGGGTCAGAAATGCAGCAAGGAGATCGTTAAAATAGTCCATGTGACATCAGTAGTTCAACTGTATTTTATAAAGCTATGAGAATACTTTTTGTGCGTAAAGACAACGACTTTTCATCCCACAAAAAAATAACGACTTTTTCCTCGACGTGTAAGGATCCTTGCTGTCTATGGAGGGTCAGAGAGTGCTCGGAATGCATCAAAAATATCTTATTTTGTTTTCCAACGAAGGTCTTACAGGTTTGGAATGGCATGAGGGTAATTAATGACAGAAATTTCATTTTTGGGTGAACTATCCCTTTAAGTATAATTAAAGTTAGTAATTTGTGCAAAGAATACAGTCTATGAATGAACATTCTACTCATTTGACAATGAATTTTGCATACTGTGTGCATTAGGGAAGTATGCATAGTCCGGCACGGGGAGGGAAACACAAGTAGAAGGACAACATGAAAGAAGAGCAGGAGGTGTTGGTGATGGTAAAGAAAGGAGGAGGAGTAGAAGAAGAATTATGAGACAGAAGAGAAAAAGATGAGGAGGAAACAGGAGACGAGATGACAATTATGGAGTAAAAAAAAAAAAATTGAGAAAGACTCAGGAGAAGAAGAAAAAGTGGGAGAAAATATGAGGAAGAGAAAAAAGATGAAGAAAGTAGAAATGATGATTTAGGAAGAGGAGAAAAAGTAAGGGAATGAAAAGATTAAGGAGGAGGATAAAACAGAAGTAAAAAATAATGTACAAAAGGAGATTATTAAGGAAGAGGAGGAGATGGAGTAAAAAAAAAAAAAAAAAGAGGAGATAGCAATGGAGTAGAAAAGGAAGATAAAATTCCGGAAAGAAGGAGAAGAACTAAAAAGGAAGATGATAGAGGAAAAGCAATGATGGTGAGAATAAGGAGGAAATGAAAAAGATGGGGAAGGAAGAGAAATAGGACCAGAGAAAAAAGATAATGAAAGAGATAATATAGGAGGAGGAGGAGAACAAGAACAAGAATAAGAAATCCTTGCTTCCTTCGCAAGCCCAGTAATACATCCTGCAGGAAACATCTATATTCACATTTACCAGGAGCTGCTGAGGGATGAGCTGCATGATCAGCTTCTGTGGCCACTGGTCTGTATTTCTGAAACAAAGGATGGGAGGAAAAACTTCATCCTCTCTGTGCATCTCTACCATATATTCTGCATTATGCAAATATGGGCCAAACGGAGTCACTCACAGATTTTCCCCTTGGCTGACCTGGACCTGGCAGGGCAGGGAGCGTGTAAGTTTTGTGTTGGAGTCCATGGAGGAAGCCTTGGGCTTCTGCGGTGATTGATGGAGACAGAGGGAGAGGTGACAAGGGGAGGGAAAAAAAGGAGAGACAGAATAAGATGAAGAGGTTAACATACGGAGTAAAAAGACCTTGCTGGCAGAGATGGATGGTAGGACTTAAAGCAGGAGGTCTCAGAGAAATATACAACCTGTGTGTGCAACTTCCAGAACAAGAGAGACTGCACTGACAATGGAAGAACTGAAACGTTATTATGTCAATCAAAAGAGTAACTAATGAGCAAACGGACCATTTTAAGAATTTTTGATGGAACCAAATTTTTTTAAAGCGTCATTTAGACCAACTGTTGACACAGTCAACACAACAACCTATGGATTTTAGAAATATACCAGTTTTGGACATCTTTACTACAACCACCTTACAGTATCGCTGAAAAAGGCCAGTGTGGTGAAAACGCAGGACTCATCAGCAGATCGACAGAGTTGTGGCGCCGAATTACTATTGATTTAATTTACACAGCGCAGCTTGGCAGTGTTTGTGTTTGTGAATAGTGTGCGGTGAGCTGTGTGAACTCATCATCCAGATGGTGACTCTACGACAGCCCTCAACAACCGAGCGTGCTGCCGTGCTTGATAAGCGCACATTGGTTTGCTGGCATGTTATTGACCAAATGGTGATAATGACCATGGCATGTTCATCTGTGTTTTTGTTTCCTGATCATTTGTGTTGAAGCAGTGTCAAAACAAAACATTTCAATAGTTGATTGTGAGTTTGGGAACATTCGTTGCGGAGATGATCTTGAAGCCATTGTAGAAAAGTCAATGGCATTTCATTAATCTAAAAAGAAGGCCTCTCCCATAAATCAAGCAGAAATCAAGAAACATCATTGATCCCATTACAGTCTGTGCAAATGGCACCCCAGGCACAATACCCACGGGTCACCTAACAATACATCAATGAAACATAACTAGATAGCTTTACCAGATTGAATCAATCTTTTTGACACGTCTAGAAAAAAAACTACATTTCATCTGAGTCACAGGGGAGTTACGAGAATCTTTCAAAGAGATTAACTGAGATCCCATTTATGTTTCCTTTTCCAGTAGTAAAGCACAAACAAACACTCCTGGCACACCTGGGAGGCGTGTGTAAGACACTACCCATACAATTTTATTTTTTTCAATTTCCATTTAGCTTTATTTTTATTTCAGTTTTAGTTTCAGTAATTTTTTTAATGATTTATAATTGATATATTATAATTTTTAAAATAATATAATAATTTAAAATTATTTTATTTTAGTTAGTTGCCAAAGCAATATTTCTAATTTTATTTTATTTTATTTATTTATTTTTTAAATTTCAATGAAGAAAAACATTTTTAATTAGTTTACTTAACGTTAACAACACTTGCTTGCAAAGCTTTATTAGCAATGTTTTGGCGACATATTTGGGGACCCTAATTTTGGGACATTTTTTGTTCTTACTAGTAGTGAACTGTATAGACCAGAGTAATCACAATTCAGTATACAAATACTACAGTAGCTGGGTTTCCATCCACAATTTTTTATGCAACTTTTTGTATACTGTGGAAAAAATGTGGAAACGCAAAGAGATAAAAAATAAAAAATCAGTATTGTCAAAAAGAAAAGAAAAAAAATTCATCTAATTGAATAAAACACTGGATAAATTACTGTCACTGATGACTGGATACTATTACCTTCCAGATGTGTTTGGCACACTCAGAACATGCATAAAGTTTGTTTTGTCTGTGCGCTCTAAATTGTTCAAGAAATGTTCCATTTCTTTTTTTCTCTCGATTTTGTTGTTTTAAACACATGACAATCTGCCTTGAGAATTGTTTATCTCTCGACATTCAGATTTTTCTACATAAATTAACGCTGCAACTTGGACTGTAACATATCTAATGACATTGTTTTCTTTCTATAAAGCAAGAGATTCAAGTGAAGTCCTAATTATGGTTTGTTTTCCAGCAGTAAACCACAAAACCGATCCGAAGACGACCGTTTTTAGTATGCAAATATTGCTATGACGTCACTAGTATAATTTTCTCACCTCCTGCCATTCTAGAACTCCACTCCATGCTACAATCTTATTGGCAACACCTTGCTGTGCCCCAGCTGGAGGTACAGGTACAGCTGCCTAAAAAACAAGAATATATTGAAATTGTATGGACTCCAAAAGAGTCCAAATAAGTCAGTATTCACAGAAATACATTTCTCAAGTCTGACCATGCCAGGCTGTGTTGTTGGCGGCGTCTGCTGATTGGTTGGCATTGGCTGAGGGGCCAGAGGAGGTTGCTGGTTGGGTGCAGGTGGACCTTGTGGTGGGACTTGTGGTTGCTGCGGTGGCTGCTGAGGTGGAACTTGTTGCTGCGTTAACAATGGCGGTGACACTGTGGTTACTGTAGATAGGTTGGGTTTACCTCCTGATGTGAGTGACTGGCTGAAGGGAGTATTTTGCATTTGAGGAACTGCGAAAAAACATAAACAACTAAGCAAATGGTGTTTCAAATATAGAAAATGTAGTGAAACACAGAAACACAGCAGAAGATTCAAGAATACAGGGACACAATCTGACTCACATCGGCTCTTCTGCTGCTGAGTGGCTGCATCTAGCACCTTCTGTGCTTCGTCATGGGCCGCCTTTAGAGAGGGATTCTTTGGCAAGAGAGAGAGTGTGTATGCAACAGAGAGACAACATTCATGAGTTCTCATCATTAGTGTGCACAGCCTTGCTTGAAAACAAAGCCAGATCCTTCCACCAAATACAAATGCATTCATGCACATCTCATCTACCACTTAGATCTATTCAAATGAGTTTATAACAGCAGTTAGTCTTAATCTTAAGAATCAAAATGAGGCTCTGTATGCTGAAAATTACCAATAATGTGCCTCCAATTAGGCACAGAAAGGTTCAGAATGAGCAGACCAAGATTAGCCTGTTATTGAGAGAAGCGCTCTGATTACTCTACATCACCGAAGCAGTGAGATAGAAGGGTCCAAAATTAACCTTTTACCTCACCTGCCAATGGTAAGTGAACTGCTCATTAAAACATGCATATATTTTGGTTTTTCCTTTTTTGTCCCCATTTTTCCTGTGGAAACCCCATTATATACAATTTATCTGATTTGACTGAGCTTTTCATAAGGCTTATTTATCTTTATATATTGTTTTAATGTGACTACTGCAGACAACATACTAAAATGCTTTACCATTTTTGTATAATTTTAATACCATAAAGCTTTCATATCTCACAAAAAAAAAAAAAAAAAAAATCCCACCCAAAGTTAAATAAATATGCCATATTTTAAGAAATGCCATAATTTATTTATACAGGCCTATAGTTTTATCATCTGACTCCTAAGAAATTAGTTTTGAGAAATGTTTTGCTTGAAAGGAGTTTCATGTAAATAAAATATATACACTGCCATTCAAAAGTCTGAGGTCAGTAAGATTTTTTTTTATGGTTTTGAAAGTCTCATGTGCTCACCATGGCTGCATTTATTTAATCAAAAATAGCAATATAATTATATATTTTAAAATGTAAATTATTATTGTGTTGCCAAAGCTGAATTTTGAGCAGCTGTTACTCCAGTCTTCAGTGTCACGTGATCTTTCAGAAATCATTCTGATTGGACTGATTTGGTGATGAAAACAGCTGTGCTGCTTAATGTTTGCAGACACCATGATACATTAAAAGAATGTTCAAAGAACAGCATTTATTTCAAAACAGAAATCCTTATATATATAATAAATGTCTGTACTGTCACTTTTGAACAATTTAATGAATCCTTGCTGAATACAAGTATTTATTTTGGTGGGGAAAAATATTGACCTTAAACAGTAGTGTAAATGAAATGAAGTTATATAATTCTATTAATTCCATTAACACACACCTGGTATGAAAGGGGAGGAGTCGTCGTCTGGGTTACTGAGCCCATAGACTGGGACCCTGGCAAAGACTGAGGTGGCAAGACAGGTTTAAGGGAGACTACACCAGAACCTCCTCCAGGAGCAACTGGACACACACAGATGTAACAGAAAGCATTAATCAGAGCAAATCTAATAATACAATAAAATACTACTTTATTCTCCCATAGTCACCCATCTACTGTTCAGCTGCTGACAAATACTGTTATATCACTGCACATTCACAAACATATCAGGACAAGTGTCTTTCTTACCAGGAAGTGCAATGCCCCTGACTAACACCATGTGAAAGGGGTCTTGACTGTAGTCTGGGTGTGAGGATTCTGGTGCACCTGCTACAGAGGATGCTCTTTCAAAAAGAGATCGAAGCGCTGGAAGTTTCCGTGGAGCGATTACAGAAAAATGGATCCCCCGCTACAGTCAAAAAAAAAAAAAATAATAATAATTATAATAATTTCATTAACTACATGTCAGAAACAGACATCAGCTTTTATACACAAATGGCAAAGCTCAAAATTTGGCAGGACATCACAGTGAGAAAAAAATAATATAGCACATAATATTGTAGACTATGCTGGTATCAACCAGCATCAAGGCAAGTACATTATACTGTCTTATTCTGCGATCACAGAATTTAATGCAAAATTTAGTAGCTTGCATGTTTATGCATTATACTTCCACAAAAATGTTAACCTGAGATCCATAATAATACTCAAAACTGCTGTTGCATTACTGAGCAGGGATGGACGGAAGTGTTTTAAGCGAGTGGGATGAAATGAAAGGTTCTAGACGTTGATACAAATAAACTGCTATAAATAATACTGATTATAATGTGTATTGTGGCGAACATTTGCTAGTCTCCATAATGCTTGATTTCACCAGTAGATTTAAATAAGCACATTAAATAAGCACAATATCATAAATTGAAAGAAAGCAAAAACAATATTACAACAATAGACAATTATTGAATTGCACAATGCATAGTGTACAATCAGTGTCACTGATTAAATACTGATTTAGTGACAGTTTGCAAGCTATTGTGTCTAACACTGTTCTGTATTTTCAGCAAAGAAGTATTATGAGTATTTCTATGCTAGTGTCACCATTGTCTTGTGCATGGGGGACCAGAACCACCATTTCTTTAGTAATTAACTCTAATTGCATAAGTACATCAAGATTATTGATTGGTTTCCACTGCAAAAATGACAAACATTTTTATAATATTTGAGAACCCTCAGCAAATTCAGTGACTTAAGGTTGCAAATCTATCATTACAACAGAACTCTGACAAACAGACATATCTGATAAAAAGTAGATCAGTGCAGACTCACATCACGTATGATCTGGACCAGGCTGTCTGCGGTGCAGCCCGTATAGCTGACGCTCTCCACAGCTGGTAGTAAGTAAGGAGGAGAATTACACAGCAACACACAAACCTTGTGTGTCTGACCGCTGCATAGAGAAACAATGAGAACACACATACAACCACACATTTTTGATTCCACAGAACAAGTTAAAAAAAAATTACATTTGCTCCCTCATCTTTTTGAAGTCGTCAAAGAGCTGCAGGGCCACGGAAAGACCCTCAGCTATGAGACTGCAGCTCTCTGCCCCGCCTCCCATGAATCTGCGCAGAAAGCATCGGTGTAAGAGTTGCAATTCTCAGCATTTAAAACCTGAAAATCTTCAAAGCAGACATACACTCACAACTAGCAGCACATCTAAACAAGCAAAAGCACACTTTTATCTCAGACTTTCTATCGTGGAGCAGCCCTTACTGAATGCTGTCAATCCAAGAGACAAACTCAAAAGCGGAGCTGGTGGGAGCGTGGCACTGGACGTAGGATTCTGGAGCGCAATCCACTGTGTTGAAGACCACCAGTCCATATTGAGTGCCACCATACTATAAAAAAGCAAAAAGATTATCAGATGTTGAAATGACAGCACTAATGTAAAGAGCAGGTGTAAACGGATTCATCCAACTCACATCTCCTCCAAAATCTGTTTCTGCAGGTGGTCCTCCATTAAAATACCTGTGATCACATAAGGTAGGTCAGTACATAAGTATTACAAATGTCAGCGTGATTAAACAGGTGATGGCTCTTACTCTATAGTCGGTAGTATGTAATTCTTCCGCAGTGATTCAAAATATGGACCAAGGTTTGCAGTTCCCTCTATGACAAACACCACATCTGACACCTGATTCAACCCAGACTTGGACGTCGGGTCCATATGGGTCGCCTTGTGTCTGCAACCAAGACAGGCGTTAATTCAATATCATACGGAACGTTTGCTGTAATTAAATAATAATGTAATAATATACAATTCACGTAGTGTACGCCCACTTAACCTTTACTGTGACTTAAGTGTCATTTACTGTATTTTATTATCTAGTTTCATGTCTGTTCTAAAAGCAAGAATACCAAACCATGACCATACATACGGGCTGTGTCTAAATACATAGAAAAACGCCTACAAAGACATTTCTGAATGATTCAGTCATTGAGTCCGTGCCAAAGATGCCTGACAGCCTCATTTTGGCTGAGATATTTTTCTCTATTCTCATTCAGTCGAACATTAACTCCATAGAAAGATAATGCTAATACAAATCAACGAAAACATAAAATTGGGAACACGTTCAAGTTTTACACATTGAAGTCTTAGCATGTTTGTTAGCCGTTATCCTCGAATGCTAATTTATCTCGTGTGTCTTACCTGCTAGTATTAGTAGAACTGACTTCTAATAAGAATAAAACGGACTGATACAGTCATTTATCTTGATTATATTTAAACCAGCCGTCTCAAGTTGTATTATGAAAGCTTCACATAAACGTTAATGCAGACCGTGATGACAACAAATATCTGAATTTACGCTCGGCAATCGACAATACGGTCTGATCTTAGATCTGGGATCTGGACTGGGTTGGTAAATCGATTTATGAGTGATCGATTTTTATGCCAAAAGTAGCCTGCGTCAATTTCAAAACCACCTAAAATATAACTATGAGCCATCCATCCATAAGGTTACACCGCTTGTTGTATGGTCGCAGAAATGCGTAAATGGCCAGTCAATCATCTCTACAACTAAACATAGCCGAGGAATTATTGTGTTTGCATAAGGAAATAAAATGTAGCCTATGCTTATGAAAGGCTATTAATAATAATAATAATAATGTATGAAGATTTTGTTATTATCATCATCATAATATTTTAATCTTAAATGTATCCTATAGTAGTGTATGTTTCTTTATTATTTAGTTTTAATATTCAGTTTTCTAATTTTTTATATAGCGGTCTCATCTTCAGTCTTATGTTAGCCTACATTATTGTATTTTATGTTTTAAGTACTTGGTGCTTTTTGTATAGTTTTTTTTATTTATTGTATTTATTAGCTATTATTATTATTAAAGGGCTGCTAAAAGGGGTTTACGTTATTGTACTTAAATAAAGAGTAGGCTATATTTAAAATCTTATTGAAACAATCTATTATTGAAATGTATGTTATTATTATTATGATTATTTGGGACAACGGGTTTTCTAAACTTAAGAGCAAACAGCTAAGTAAACAGTAGATGTCACTAAAGTCAAGCAACAAAAAAAAAAAAAAGAAAGAAAGAAAGAAAGAAAGAAAAGACCATAGAAACAACTGGATAATACTGTATAGGCCTAACTTTACTATTTTCTCGAGCAATCACATTGTACATGGACTGTCTCTAAGTTATGTCCTATTTATAGTTATAGCCTAGCTACAAAGAATCAGTCCAGTCTCTGCTCTGTGCTTCACTGAATATCAGAAAGGAGGAGACAGGTAAGTTATTGAAGAACATCATGTTTTTAGGTCGGCGTGCAACCTGTTTCCTGTCCTCGTTGCTCTTTACTGCAAGAATGTGCATAATTACTCAGACGGCCCCGAGCGACCCAACCTGCTGTCATATAAGAACAGTGTGCCGCGAGCTAAGTGGCCCTGAGGCTCGTTCGTTCTCTCTCCTTCCAACAATAGAATCTACTCTCCAGCGAGCAACGGAGAGCATCAAGTTCATCATATTTAAAACCTCCCATACAAACAATGCTCTGAATCAGTTTAACCCATTTAGAGCTATTCTCTTACAACCCCCCGGCTGACTTCCTTCGCTTTTCACGGTCAGTAAACAGAAGAGTGCCTCTAGGGTTAGCTATGATTGTCCGGAACTTAGGACCAGTGTGTGTCCAAATAAGAGGTTTTTTTTTTTTAGAGATGCATTTTCTGTGCTCTATTCCACATCCATCTCCAGGGAGTTTTCTTTAGTGGAGTGGCACAATTTTTGGAGGCTTTAGCTCAGCTTTGTGATCTGGGTGGCTAGATTAGACGGATTTAAGGTGAACAAGGGAACTGTGGAGTAAAGACAAACCCTACTCTTAACTTCATATACTGATTGACAGCATCACATCACTAAAGATTGACTGAATTTCTAGTATAGCAAAAAATTAAATAAAAATACATAAATAAATAAAATAAATATGTATTACTTATTACAAGGTTGCCTACACGACAGCAAACTAAATCATGTGTCTGCCCATTAGATCATTTAGTAATTTAGTAGAATAATACATATATGATTTACAGGGGGAAAAAATACTTTTTAATGTTTTAGATTTAGGCAGTTCTTTTGTTCACCAAGGTGTTTATTTGATAAATAATACAGTAAAAACAGAAGTTTTTGTGAAATATTTTTACTATTTAAAATAACTATAACTTTGTATTTGAATATATTTAAATTTATAATATATTTATATTTATATTTACATGATCATTCGGAAATCAATTCTTGTTATTATCAACAATGAAAACAGTTGTGCTGCTTAATATATATATATATATATATATATATATATATATATATACAGTGGGTACGGAAAGTATTCAGACCCCCTTACATTTTTCACTCTTTGTTATATTGCAGCCATTTGCTAAAATCATTTAAGTTCATTTTTTTTTTCCTCATTAATGTACACACATCACCCCATATTGACAGAAAAACACAGAATTGTTGACATTTTTGCAGATTTATTAAAAAAGAAAAACTGAAATATCACATGGTCCTAAGTATTCAGACCCTTTGCTCAGTATTTAGTAGAAGCAACCTTTTGATCTAATACAGCCATGAGTCTTTTTGGGAAAGATGCAACAAGTTTTTCACACCTGGATTTGGGGATCCTCTGCCATTCCTCCTTGCAGATCATCTCCAGTTCTGTCAGGTTGGATGGTAAACGTTGGTGGACAGCCATTTTTAGGTCTCCCCAGAGATGCTCGATTGGGTTTAAGTCAGGGCTCTGGCTGGACCATTCAAGAACAGTCACGGAGTTGTTGTGAAGCCACTCCTTCGTTATTTTAGCTGTGTGCTTAGGGTCATTGTCTTGTTGGAAGGTAAACCTTCGGCCCAGTCTGAGGTTCTGAGCACTCTGGAGAAGGTTTTCGTCCAGGACATCCCTGTACTTGGCCGCATTCATCTTTCCCTCGATTGCAACCAGTCGTCCTGTCCCTGCAGCTGAAAAACACCCCCACAGCATGATCCTGCCACCACCATGCTTCACTGTTGGGACTGTATTGGACAGGTGATGAGCAGTGCCTGGTTTTCTCCACACATACCGCTTATATATATATATATAGATATATATACAGTGGGTACAGAAAGTATTCAGACCCCCTTACATTTTTCACTCTTTGTTATATTGCAGCCATTTGCTAAAATCATTTAAGTTCATTTTTTTTCCTCATTAATATACACACAGCACCCCATATTGACAGAAAAACACAGAATTGTTGACATTTTTGCAGATTTATTAAAAAAGAAAAACTGAAATATCACATGGTCCTAAGTATTCAGACCCTTTGTTGTGACACTCATATATTTAACTCAGGTGCTGTCCATTTCTTCTGATCATCCTTGAGATGGTTCTATACCTTCATTTGAGTCCAGCTGTGTTTGATTATACTGATTGGACTTGATTAGGAAAGCCACACACCTGTCTATATAAGACCTTACAGCTCACAGTGCATGTCAGAGCAAATGAGAATCATGAGGTCAGAGGAACTGCCTGAAGAGCTCAGAGACAGAATTGTGGCAAGGCACAGATCTGGCCAAGGTTACAAAAAAAATTCTGCTGCACTTAAGGTTCCTAAGAGCACAGTGGCCTCCATAATCCTTAAATGGAAGACGTTTGGGACGACCAGAACCCATCCTAGAGCTGGCCGTCCGGCCAAACTGAGCTATCGGGGGAGAAGAGCCTTGGTGAGAGAGGTAAAGAAGAACCCAAAGATCACTGTGGCTGAGCTCCAGAGATGCAGTCAGGAGATGGGAGAAAGTTGTAGAAAGTCAACCATCACTGCAGCCCTCCACCAGTCGGGGCTTTATGGCAGAGTGGCCCGACAGAAGCCTCTCCTCAGTGCAAGACACATGAAAGCCCGCATGGAGTTTGCTAAAAAAGCACCTGAAGGACTCCAAGATGGTGAGAAATAAGATTCTCTGGTCCGATGAGACCAAGATAGAACTTTTTGGCCTTAATTCTAAGTGGTATGTGTGGAGAAAACCAGGCACTGCTCATCACCTGTCCAATACAGTCCCAACAGTGAAGCATGGTGGTGGCAGGATCATGCTGTGGGGGTGTTTTTCAGCTGCAGGGACAGGACGACTGGTTGCAATCGAGGGAAAGATGAATGCGGCCAAGTACAGGGATATCCTGGACGAAAACCTTCTCCAGAGTGCTCAGGACCTCAGACTGGGCCGAAGGTTTACCTTCTAACAAGACAATGACCCTAAGCACACAGCTAAAATAACGAAGGAGTGGCTTCACAACAACTCCGTGACTGTTCTTGAATGGCCCAGCCAGAGCCCTGACTTAAACCCAATCGAGCATCTCAGGGGAGACCTAAAAATGGCTGTCCACCAACGTTTACCATCCAACCTGACATGACCCTGGACCACAAAACCAGTCTTAAGTCGCTGGGGTATATTTTTAGCAATAGCCAAAAATACATTGTATGGGTCAAAATTATAAATTTTTCTTTTATGCCAAAAATCATTAGGATATTAAGTAAAGATCATGTTCCATGAAGATATTTTGTAAATTTCTTACCGTAAATATATCAAAACTTCATTTTTGATCAGTAATATGCATTGCTAAGAACTTCATTTGGACAACTTTAAAGGCGATTTTCTCAATATTTAGATTTTTTTTGCACCCTCAGATTCCAGATTTTCAAATAGTTGCATCTCAGCCAAATATTGTCCGATCCTAACAAACCATACATCAATGGAAAGATTATTTATTCAGATTTCAGATGATGTATAAATCTCAATTTCGAAAAATTGACACTTAAGACTGGTTTTGTGGTCCAGGGTCACATATTACTTTATAATAATAATATAACACTCAAACAAACTGGTTTGTTTGATTAAACAATTTTCCCAATTGAACACAGCAGATGGCTTGATTTAAAGTGAATATCTTTCTGCTATTTTAATTCAGGAAACAGAGGGAGAAAAAACTATTGTAATGAATGAGGTGGCCCATAATTCCTTTTTATTTGTGCTGCACACACGAATGTAGATGCTCTTGTTCCCCATTAATGAAGATTTATGTTAGCATATAATTGAAAACATATCACCTTATAAAATTCATGTTATTTGCCTATAATGTGAAATTTTCTCCCACCGAAAACTGCTGTTTCTTAAGATCAGCACTTTCGTGTGTGTGTGTGTTTTGATAATACAAAGACATGTCGGATGTATACTATTTAATTCAGCAATATACATGCGGAATAAAAAGGTACAAAAGCTGTCACTGGGGCAGTACCTTTGTATATTAGTATTATGCAAACACTAGTGCATATTAGTACCCTAAAGGCACATTTTAGTAGCCTACCTTTTGAAAGGGCATCACCCCAGTGACAGCTTTTGTATCTTTTTGTCTGAGAGTGTATATAACTATCAGCTCTTCTGTATCAGCCAGGGCATTTATGCATTCCATTTCAAAATCCCACAAAATGTTGTCTTGTTTCCGGATGTCCGACATTATTCTCTGGAGAGGTGTCCTCCAGGTGGCACTGATTAAAACACGAAGCCTTTACTGGTCCTCTGCTGGGAGACAGGAGCCATCTGGAACTCACACCAGGCGTCCAGAGCGCGCAGAACACGCCCATATACATACCACCACTATCTGGGTCACTGGGCCTACAATAATACGCCTCCAAGGTACATTTCACAGGGCACAGGTGAGGAAAAACAGGTGCATGTTCACATACACATGCACACACAACACCAAACACTCCTAGATTAGACTAATATTTTCCCAAAATATTCGCGCTTGTCATTACAGAAATGAATCTCGATCTCGAAATGGATGGATGTCTTTCCCTGAGGCTGTGAAAATGAACATAGCATTCTCTATTACAGTCACAGCTATTAGCAGTAATGATAATTGCACCATGTTACTAATTTCACTCGATAATTTTTTTTCCCCCACAGTGATAAAAACAGCTCTACACCACGCCCGCTCCTCAAGTTTTTCTTTTCTGCTCTCTCTCTCTCTATCCCCCATCTCTCTTTCAGCTCAGTGAGCTGGGTGAAATATCTTTGACTAAATGATTTTTTGCACTGTGGGAACGTTGCCATGGAGACTGCGCTCCCCCGACCCCCACCCCTCAGCGCGCGCGGAATATGGGTAGTTGTGAACTGCCGCGTCTTCACCTCAGCAGCGTCTCCGCTGCGCGCTTCTCACGCTGCTCTCGCAGGGCCGATGTGTTGCGGGTGCACACACGTCTCTGTGCACATGCATACCGGATCCGTCCACCTCTTCCTCTCGTTTTCTTTCGCTCTTATATCTTCCTTAGACACCCTGCATGGAATCCTTAAAAGGAATGTCCCGGGTTCAATGCAGGATTTGTGGCATGATGTTTAATGAATGAGTGAATGAATGGATCAATGAATGAATGGTGAAACACAAAGGGAGTAAATGGAGCCGATGGGGCCCTTACAAAAAATAACCATGGTTTTACAAAATAAATAAATAAAACATGGTTACTATATAAACCATGGTAACCACAAATTAACCATGGTTTTGCTAACCATAATTTAACCATAGGATTTGCCGTAAAACTGTTTATAAAAATGGTAGGCTAATCAACACACGCTTACTACACACTAAAACAATGGTTGATTTTCGTAAGGGGGGACCTTTAAAAGGCTAAATAAATAAAGCATAAATAATTGTAGGTGAAGGAATTTCTAGGTCTAATTCAAGTTGGGAAGTAGGCTAATCATTTTGTACTATTTGCAAATAATAGGCCTATTTTAAAGTATGCACATTTGTAGCCTACAGATTTAACTTAAATTTACAATTAAAAACCGCATTTCTTTAACTGATGTAATGTTAATATACCAACCTATTGAAGTTCTGAAATCTGTTTTGTACCTAGACTGATAACCATCAAAATCAGGTGGTGATGAAAAAGTCACATGATGAACCAAAGCTCACCACAAGCAGCTTTTCCACAAGCTGAGAAGGCCAATACTAATATATAGTATCTCACAGAAGTGAGTACACCCCTCACATTGTTGTAAATATTTTATTATATCTTTTCATGTGACAACACTGAAGAAATGACACTCTGCTACAATGTAAAGTTGTGAGTATAACAGTGTAAATTCGCTGTCCCCTCAAAATAACTCAACACAGCCATTAATGTCTAAACCGCTGGCCACAAGTGAGTACACCCCTAAGTGAAAATGTCCAAATTGAGCCCGAAGTGTCAATATTTTGTGTGACCACCATTATTTTCCAGCACTGCCTTAACCCTCTTGGGCATGGAGTTCACCAGAGCTTCACAGGTTTCCACTGGAGTCCTCTTCCACTCCTCCATGACGACATCACAGAGCTGGTGGATGTTAGAGACCTTGTGCTCCTCCACCTTCCGTTTGAGGATGCCCCACAGATTCTCAATAGGGTTTAGGTCTGGAGATATGCTTGGCCAGTCCATCACCTTTACCCTCAGTTTCTTTAGCAAGGCAGTGGTCGTCTTGGAGGTGTGTTTGGGGTTGTTATCATGTTGGAATACTGCCCTGCGGCCCAGTCTCCAAAGGGAGGGGATCATGCTCTGCTTCAGTATGTCACAGTACATGTTGGCATTCATGGTTCCCTCAATGAACTGTAGCTCCCCAGTGCACTCATGCAGCCCCAGACCATGACACTCCCACCACCATGCTTGACTGTGAGGAGACTTTGTACTCCTCACCTGGTTGCCGCCACACACTTGACACCATCTGAACAAAATAGGTTTATCTTGGTCTCATCAGCAGTGTTGGGCACATTACTTTAAAAAAGTAATTAGTTATAGTTACTAGTTACTTCTCACAAATAGTAACTGAGTTAGTAACTGAGTTACATCATTATAAAAGTAACTAATTACCAGGGAAAGTAACTATTGCGTTACTTTTTTAAAAAATGTTCAAATGTCAAATAACTTTGGATGCCCCCAATATTAAATACCGGTATGTTTAGTGAAATGGACACTAAAAAGAATAAATTATTATTATAAAACATTGTACATAAATCTACACTATTTATCTACTCACACTCAGTATCAGTCAGTCAAGCATTATAATATAATATTATGATAATTTAATATTATATGATGATTGAACTTTAGTAATTAGAATAACCAAGTATGAATGCATATTTGTCATCAATATAAAACACACTAAGGATTAATTAGCTGCTGGGTTCATGAATATTAATCACGCTGTCTGCGTTTGCTCGAATTGATTTGCTGAAATCAAAACAGGGACGATAATAGGTGAGCGCCAGCCAATGAAATTGTCGTTTGCGCATTAGTTCCACCCACTACCAGAGAAGCCAGCAGTTCTTAAAAGCTGAAGAATTCCAAAGGAACTCCGTTATTTTGACAGGAAAATACAAGAAAGTATATCGTTTACATGTAGCACGTCAATTCTACATGTTATGAAAGACTCTCTTGCTCTGTATCTTTCTTTGCGTGCGTGCGTGTATGTGAGAGAAAGCGACGGCGAGTCGTGCAAATTTATGGTATATATGGTGTATGTCAAATACAGCTACACTGCACATCCATTCAGATGAACTGAAAAATTGAATTCTAATAATATATTATAGTAATGCCACATTTTATTGTCAGTAATAAAAAAATAAAGCCGTTAGTAACGACATTTATTTATAACGCCGTTATTCCCATCACTGCTCATCAGACCACAGGACATGGTTCCAGTAATCCATGTCCTTAGTCTGCTTGTCTTCAGCAAACTGTTTGCGGGCTTTCTTGTGCATCATCTTTAGAAGAGGCTTCCTTCTGGGACGACAGCCATGCAGACCAATTTGATGCAGTGTGCGGCGTATGGTCTGAGCACTGACAGGCTGACCCCCCACCCCTTCAACCTCTGCAGCAATGCTGGCAGCACTCATACGTCTATTTCCCAAACACAACCTCTGGATATGACGCACGTGCACTCAACTTCTTTGGTTGACCATGGTGAGGCCTGTTCTGAGTGGAACCTGTCCTGTTAAACCGCTGTATGGTCTTGGCCACCGTGCTGCAGCTCAGTTTCAGGGTCTTGGCAATCTTCTTATAGCCTACGCCATCTTTATGTAGAGCAACAATTCTTTTTTTCAGATCCTCAGAGAGTTCTTTGCCATGAGGTGCCATGTTGAACTTCCAGTGACCAGTATGAGAGAGTGAGAGCGATAACACCAAATTTAACACACCTGCTCCTCATTCACACCTGAGACCTTGTAACACTAACGAGTCACATGACACCGGGGAGAGAAAATGGCTAATTTGGCCCAATTTGGACATTTTCACTTAGGGGTGTACTCACTTTTGTGGCCAGCGGTTTAGACATTAATGGCTGTGTGTTGAGTTATTTTGAGGGGACAGCAAATCTACACTGTTATACAAGTTGTACACTCACTACTTTACATTGTAGCAAAGTGTCATTTCTTCAGTGTTGTCACATGAAAAGATATAATAAAATATTTACAGAAATGTGAGGGGTGTACTCACTTCTGTGAGATACTGTATATATATATAGATATATATAGAAGGTGCACAATGTCATTCACACAAACACTAAACACCATCATGGTGCGACTCATTAAACTGATATATGCAATAAACATTCATTTAACAACGTTAGATGTAACAGTATTTTACCGTAAAATTGTCTGAAATGTCTATTACAGTTTTTCACCGTATATATTAGTGGAACTTACCGGTTTTTACTGTAGCATTTTCACAGTTTTTTACCATTAAAATCACGGTAATTTTTTACAGTGTACTTTCATTTACATGCTTAAAATGTCGAAAACGTTTTCTCTTCACATTCAGTTAAGAATTACATGAATCACATAAATGATACCACATTTTCAATCCAAATAGGCAATTATATATGAGAAAGGGAAAAAAGTTGAGTAGTTTACATCTGGATATTACTTTCAGTCGTTTAACTTTATTGTCATATTAGCAGCTTCTGTGAACAGTAAACCCTGCCTACTTTGATTTGATTGGCCATCTCATTCATTGGTCAAAGTGGCCAAATCAGCGCGTGAACTGGATTTTAGCAGTGAAAATTCACCTATCAAAGGTGAATGTGACCAAACTTTAAGGCTACATTGTCATAGTAAAGAAGATTAAAGGCATCAAAAAAAAAAAACATTTCTGTGTAATGGTTATTTGTTTTATTATTATTTATTTGACAAAACTGAGAATTTTAACATTTACAGAATGAGCTCATTCCCCTGTAACCCAAGTCTACATAAATTTTTGTAGTGAACATTATGCCACAAGCTTAACTTGCATTGAACCTGAATTAAGAAATATTCATTTAATTCCATTCCCCTAATAGTTTTCTCCAGCTATTCTCAAACATTTATCCTCTTACCACTCTTTTCATATTTTTTGCTCTGGGGCCAGTTGCGTAAACTGCTTAGACTATAATATTAGAAGTCAGTCATACTAATTTTTTAAAGACTAGTCCTTACTGTTTGGAGTCAGTGAATTTAAAAATTGACCAAATTTGATGATTAAGATGCATGTCTTAAAATAATGGCTGTGTTAATGAAACTGGCTCCTGTTCTCTTGTCAAGATTTACCCCCTGCTTTTCTCCATAGTACATTTGTAGTCTTCACCACACGCGCTAATTCCCTGCACCTCTGTCTCTCTTCCTGCATCTGTGTGTGTCAGAGAGTGCTGACTCTGGCTGTTCTGTGTACAGTGAGGCTCAGATGAACAGTGCATTAGACTCACATGAATGTGACTCTAAGAAGTCAAGATGGATGCTGAAGAATCAGGCAGTAACAAATCAAACCCTCTAAGAATCACACCACATGGGTGCAATTAACGCCAGGAAGTTTTGTGACTGAAAAAGCCATAAAGATATAACCTGATTTGAAGAATGAGGCTGAGGCAGAGAAAGGCCGGGTTTGATTTATGGATACGACACGTGTGGCTGTGAGTGTGTATGCGTGCCTATAGAAATACAGAAAAATAGAATCATGTACATAAATGCAATGCTCCACACTGCATTTATGTAAAGTGGGCCCTTGATAAAGAATTTATGATGGTAACTAAATAATTACACAGAAGTCAATGGCCAGCAGGAGGGGAAAGGGAGTGGGACACAAAGTAAGAGGTAGACAGAAAGATCAGGATGATTCACAACTTGTTACATGAACACAAACAGCTGTATCACGCAAACTCATTGCAATGATTTTTCATACATGTTTTATTTCAGCCATCATCGCTCCAGCCTTTGAATCATCCTTTTTATCATTCACATAATCATCCTCCTAAAAGTGTTTTTTTGGTCTTTTTTTTAAATTTTGTTTTTTGTTTTTGTTTTTTTTTTCAGCTGAAATGTTCTCGCCCTGACTGCATTTCATTTTTATCTTGCTCTAAGTCTCAGCTTAATCTGAACATATAAAAAAGTAAACCTTTTCAAGGAAAACTAAAAAAGCAAACAAACAAAAATATATCCAGAAACTGTAATACCATCTCAAAGAGGATATACAATATTAACAACATTAATCATCAGTGTTTTGATGATATCCAACAGGTTGCTAGGTCAACATGTTTGTCATTAGTAGTGTTAGTATCAAGTTCATCGTCAGTTTTTTGTGTTGAGCATCACTTATTAAATTATCATTGCATCAAGTTGACATCATCCATGTTAATATAAGCATGCAAACACATTTCCTCAGGATCATTCAGAATTGCACTGACATAGAGAGACAGAGGAAAGAGGGGAGACAAACAGAGAGAGAAAAATATGGCCTGGGGTGAACCAAAGAGAAAGCTATCGTCAAAGTTTGTCTTTTATGGGAGCTGATGACGGGGTCAGAGGTCACTCTACAGGGATCGTGCCTCCACAGTGTAAGATCTAAGGCAGCAGAAGAGATGGGCCTGGAGACAGGAGCTGAAGACTGCGGGTCGATACCACATCCACGTGTATGACGGAATCAATGGCCTCTTAGAAAACAACAAGAGCTGATATACGATAACGGACTAAGGACTGAGCACACCCCGGCGAGAGTGTGTGCGTGCGTCCAAGGCCTGGCATATGATTAATAATGGAAACTGAAAAAATATGAGCTCAGTGGGAAATAATTATACTGATGTACATTTCAATAACAAGGGTGTTAGTGATTGGTAATGCAGTATTCCTCCATTGAGGGATGTGTGCGGTAGCATTGGCAGTGGTTTTACTGCGATATTAAAGAGATAGTTCATCTTAAATTAAATATTCTGCTATCATTTATGCACCGTCATGCCATTTCAAACCTGCTTGACTTTCTTTCTTCTGCAAAAGATTATATTTTGAAGGCAGTGGTGTCCAAAAACAATACTGGACCCCATTGGATTTCATTGTATAAGGCTTTTGTGAAGAAAAATTGATTTTGTGTTCCACAGAAGAAAGCCATACAGATTTGGAATGGCATGAGGGTGAGTAAAAGACAGATTTTTCATTCCTGGGTGAATTATCCTTTTAATAGAGGCAGTGACCCTGGATATCAAGGGTATGTGAATTTAGTGCTTTGGCCACTATATTGCTTCTGACTAGAGAAGCAGTGACTTTACTGAACGTATACAACAACAAAAAAGCATCTGAAGTCAGTTTGTAATGTAAAATTATATAAGTAATCTTGTGGCCCTAAAACAATATAAGACGTGTCCCCCTCTTTGTCTCTGTTTGCAAGGAATGCTCAGACAGAAAAGATAGTCACATTAGCCAAAAGAGATGAAGAGAACCAGTTTGTCTTTTTTTTCCTCTTTTTCTTTTAAAGACAATGAAAAACTTCCAACATTTTATTCCTTGACAGCTGTGGCCACCAGGTTTGTCCCCTCGTACACACAGAACACATTTACAAAAAAAGAAAAGCACACCCAACACGAGAACACAGATCAGGCTAGGGACACGTTTCAGTGACGAGCTGGTTAGGGACACAACAGAGACAGGTCACTACCACATTCGACGGAGAACGACCGAAACGCGCGTCTGAGAAATAGACCCTGTCCCTACCAAGTGCAACAGGTCCTACACAAGAAATAGTTCCTCTAAGACACAGGACAGGAGACACTTGATTGTTCAAAACGAGATTTTCTCTGCGCAGGACAAAGGACGGGAAGTGGAGACGTACACGGGGTCACGGTGACATATACCGACACAGGCATACACGCGCACACACAAACCGACGAGCAAACGCATATCGACACATAAGAGCACTCCAACAAACACATAGAATACATGGGAGGAAAAAAGAGGTTGAATGCGTGCGTCTTTCCAAAGTGGTCCTCTCGGCAGAAGGATGATGGAGAGCACACACACTTCCTCCTTTCAAATTAAAAATGTCTAAGAGGAAAAAAAAATCCTGGCGTGGTATAAAAATAAAATACTATGGCCAGATCTTTTCCCCATAGGATATGTTTCCAGGAAGTGCACTCAAATCCAAGGTCCATCCCAGTTAGGGTCCTCTGGCAATATTTGAAATCAATGATAGCTCCCTTGGAAGAGTTCTCAGTGGGATTCAGTCTGCCAGTGTGTCCATGTCAGGGAAACATATTCTCAAATCATTTCATTCAGTATCTGGTAGAACAAGAAGAATGGCTGGAAAACAGGAAACACTGCTGATCTCAATGAGCTCCAAGCAGAAGGTGATAAAAATGTAAAAGGCAGAGGGACACATTTCAATACTGCACGACACGATTTGGCCAATGTATCCGTCCTTATTTCTCCCTCTCCAGATGGGAACGGTCATAAAGTAGTCCTCCTCTCCAGAGAAACAGGAAACAGTTGCAAGGATTCTGCATTGGCAGAGAAGACCACTCCGAAAACTTGCAGCTACTTGTCAGACTGAAAACACCTTGTAGAGATTTTCTATAGCTACACACAGACACCCGTACAAACTCACATACACACATGCGCTCACACATACACAGAAACATTCGTGGTCCATAATCTATCAGGTCTCTCCTGATTATTTTTTAGTTTTTTAAGTAATTAAAATCTCTTTTTTTGTAGGCTCAGTTTCAAATAACTAAATAAAGATTATCTATTTAAAGTGGGAATGTTTGTCATATTTCCCCTGAATAAATCATGACATATTTTGATTTCAACATCATTCCTGAAGCAAAACCATCCATGCCAGTTGTTTTGTTATGATTCCATGTGTGAGTATGTCTGTTTGTGTGTGCGTGTGTGTGTGTGTGTGTGTGTGTGTGTGTGTGTGTGTGTGTGTGTGAAGATGTATCTGTGTGTAAGTGTGTGATTTGTGTCCGGTCTAGTCTAGTTATTTTTCTCTATATTGTGTTGGGTCTGCAGGGTTGACATAGAGGAATAGCACTACCACAAGCACAGTCTCTTCTCTGGTTCTTTCTTGATGAATAATTATTCACAGGTGAAAAGAAAGAATGTATTTCTGTTGCTAAAAAGATAATGCTGACCTGAGGATGAGGAAAAGAAACAGAGAGACAGAAAAAAAAACACTGTTAACCATATAAACAAAAACGGCGAGTTACATAAACACAAAGAGCTTCAGTGAACAGATGGCTGCATTCATACATTGTATGGGATTGACGACTGCATTTACTATCAGATGTGACTGTTAAATAGCTGAGAAAAGCAGCTTGAATGGCGTCATATGAACAAATAACCGTTCTGAACAATTTTGTTTTGAAAGTCATGAATAAATAGCAAAGATAGTGCCTTTTTAAATGCCAGAAAGCACCACAATTAACACGATAAAAAATTAGTTCAAAAATAAATCCAACTGAGGAGCAAGTTAATGTCAAATGTTAATTAACCAATAGTGGCTTCAAATGCTGGTTTCATTTTTTTTTAGACAGCAGATTTGGGTTGCACTCAGACCACAAAACAAGTGTGTATAACTAGTTGTTCAGTGCGGTTCCATTTACATAGCAACCACACTCACTCTCAAAATTCACCTTTGAGTCCTGAAAATGTAGTTTATAGAATGCAGTTGTTAGTAACAAAACTGAGAAACGCTACCATATAGCCATATCCTGCTGCTGTGTAAACACTGATTTTTTTGTCAATGTGTGTTAGTTCATGACTGAAACCTGAAGTACTCCAGTGTAACACCCACACAGATCCCCTATGTGAGGAAGTACCCTTCTATTTACAGCATGCGATTATGTTCATGTGTGTGTGTACTCACATCTCTACTCAGAGTGAGGGCTGTCCACCACTATGTGTGGTTTAGGGGAGGCTGTGGCACTCTTTGACACGTATGCGTTTATGGATTTCTCCTGTGAAAGTTAAACAGCAATGAGCATACACGATTATTCAGAAGGTGATTTCATACATATAAGGCATTGTCAAAGCAATTAATGATTTATTATATTGCATCTTTTCAGTATTAACTGTAACCAAAGATATAATCAGTGCTGGGTAGTAACTGACTATATATAATCTGGATTACATGATAAAATTCCAAAAACTGAGTCCTCGTACTTGCTGTGTGTCAAACACTTAGCTTTGACCGTATTCACAATATAGAATGGTCAATTTAAACATTTGAGGTCTTAAGAGTCTTTACTAATGAGCTGATGAGATAATTTAGGTCTGTTTGATTAGGGAAACAAGTAAAATGTGCTGTGTTGGGGGTTCTCCAGGACCAGGATTGGAAACCACTGAATTAGACAATGTATGAAACGAATAATTATGCAAGTTACTAAACACAGGTGATGTATAGCTGTGAAACACTGTCTTCATCATATCCAGTGACCTTCAGAAATTGTTGGTTCTGGCAGTCATGACAATAATATTTCGAACCTAAAATATTTTCTCTTTTCCTTTTTATACATCAATATGTAATTACCATTTAATGGTAAGTTTAAAACAAGTTAGGTAAAAAGTCATCTAAAAATATGTAATAGTACATTACCTAAAATGAATAACCTAGATTACGTTACTAACTACAATTTTCATCGTAATCTGTAATCAGTAATGAACTACAATTTGTAAGTAATCTAGTACCCAGCACTTGTTATAATACAATAACATATTTTATAATGAGCTATTAAACTTAGACATAATAGCACACAATAACAAATGCAATAGTATGTTGATCAGGTGTCGTGCATTAAACATGTCATTCTGCAGTCATATTTTCGTATAATGACCACTGAACTGTGTAACCGATCATTGTCCCAAGAAACCAAGTTTTTATGACTTTAAAGGTCAGATTTACTAAACAGAGCAAATTAGCCGATAGGAGTGGAAAGTTCTGCGGTTGATCTACTGAAAATGTGCAAATTAAAGAACACCGACGCAGCCAGTGCACTCCTGTAATGAGCAGCGCAATCTAAGAGCGGCTCAAATTAGCATAGGGTCACAAATAAGCTGAGCTGATGATAATCAGGTGTGTATAATTTACACACAGCCACAGAATGGATTAAGATATGCTATTATGCTTTTTTGGGGGGGTTAAATAATGGTGCACATACCAGTAAACTAACTAGTATAAACCTAATTAAATCACCTTGCATGATTTATTTAAATGCTCTGCTCCCATAAATTTTGCATCTGAAATGGAAACTCCTACAAATGAATATGCAATAAGGTTAGCTGCAAAAATAACTGTCCACACCCTTTCATCGCTAATGTTTCACTGCATGCCTCTAATCTAGTTTTTTAACGCCAAAAGGGGGTTTGAGCTGACACAAGCTATTAGTAAATCTGGCCCTATGTCTCCTTCTCACATACAAAAAAAAAACCAAAAAAAACAAATCAACTTAAATCAGTATTTCATGTTCATTTATTTGTTAAGTAGCCATGTAATAGGAAAGTTTATGTGCAATCAGTCGCAAAATAAATCGCTTCAGGGGTCCTGATCCTGCTGTTAAGATTTATGTAATACGTTAGCCATTACATACAAATCTTATTTTATATAATCATGAGAAAGTTAAGTATTTTACTAATTATGATTATAAGGTCTTTTATAGGACATTATAAATGCATTATGAATACCTTTATTTTAATACATTATATATACAGGCTTCAAGGAAAGAGTTACCAGAAAGGTTTCTTTTTCAATTTAGGTTTTCTTTCTAGATTTTCTTTTAGTCTTATCAAGAGAAAGCTACATTTTGGCAGAAGCTGACACCAATACCAGTGAAAATCTGCTTTCACAATTACTACAGCAATATTCAAAGTTTTATTTAATTTTTAATACTGTATTTACAAATTAAATTAAAACAAAGAAAGTAGTTTAAGTATTTTTCAATGAAAAAAGCATTGCTTCAATTATTATTCACGTCAACAGTGAGCGAGTAAGTGGTCTGCTCTTTTTTGTGCTAATGTTTTCTGATTAATGCTGTCAACATAATAGACAGCAGCAGCTCTATTAGACTGTATTTACACTGCAAGCTCTAATGCACACATCCATTTTTTTTTTCTCCCATCTGTTTACATTCACTTAAAACATAACTGACTGTATACATTAACTAAAAAGTGCATTTGATTGTGAGGTACAAGCACTCTTTACAGGGCTTGCAGGTAAATAAAAACCTAAATACATAGTTTTGACAACCATAGTCCTTTTTAAGATGAGTGAATCTGCTTGAATGGTGTACACTTATAAAGACAATCAGGTATCAGGATTTAAAGGCATTTTAAATCGGACTTGGCTTGTATAGAGGACACTGCCTATACACAATAACACACAGCACACACTGATTGATTTTCACACACACACACACACACACATGCAGTCACGCTGTCTACCTCCACCAGCTGGTGCCAGTGTTCAATAGGCTTGCGGGGATTCGCCAGCATGGCTGTCCAGTGCTCCCTTCCCGGTCCATCAGCATCACTGCCCACACGGCACATCCCGATCACCTCATTATGACCGATACTGAGAGACAGGGAGAGAGAGAGTGGGAGGGAGAGAGTGAATTAATGCAGTTAAACTAAAAAATGAAGGAGAACCACAGAACAGTGCATCCATTACATCAAATGGGCGAGAGAGAGAACCAAAGACAGAAAAGAGACACGGGAGAACATGAGGAGCTAGGAAGCACAAAGTAACAAGATAAAAAAGCAGGCCTATTCGGCATCATATAATTAGAAAGATGCAGACAGGACCTTCGTGTCATATAGCAACCTGCCCATTAAGACACACACACACACACTCAGACAAACTGAAAGAGTTTCCACACGCAGTCCTTTAATTACGTGGACACAGACTGAGAGATCACATAATTACACAGACAAACAGAGAACAGAAGGAGAGAGAGACAGAGGTACATTCCAATTATTGAATTACCGAGATAAACAAAATGAGGCAAGAGCACAGGGAGCGGATTCAATGATTTGAGCGAAAATTTGTCACAGAGGACAGATGGGTAGTTGTTTATGATAGGTCCACTGATTACCGAGATAAAGAAAATGAGAGAGAGAAGATTAGAAGAGAGAGAGGTGTCATAATCACTTAATTACTCAAAAAGTGAGGATGAAAAGCTGCTCAAGTGACGGTGGAATAACAAGCGGGTTCAATAAGTGGAACTTAAATAAACCTTTCCTCTTGCATTTACTGTTGATCGGAGACAAGGACAGAAAATGAATGGCATTAATGCATACTGTTTACTGCCAAGCAGGAGAAGTAGAAAAAAAAAATACTTTCATGATTGTAATAGTGACGATATATACTTAATAATAACAGTCATTTCACAAGAAATACAAAACCTGCAACAGTTTTTCTATACACAATAACGTTCAAAGTTTGGGGTCGGTAAGATTCTTTTAAATGATTAGTTAGTAGTAGAGCATTTGTGGTTAAAAAGTATATAATTTATTTTATTAAATTTTTTAGAAAATGACAGATTTGTTGTGTTTGATAAGACCTTATTCCTCGGCTGGGATCATGTAAACCACTTTGAAGCTGCAGTGAAACTTCCCTCAGCCTGTTGATCCCCACTGAAGTCCACTACATGAAGAAAAATCCTGAAATGTTTTCCTCAAAAACCTTCATTTCTTTTCGACTGAAGAAAGAAACACAATAACATCTTGGATGATATGGAGGCGAGTAAATTATCAGGAATATTTTATTCTCTTACGCTCACCAAAACTGCATTTATTTGATCTAAAGTACAGGAAAAAACACGAATATATCATTAATAATAAAAATTAAACCACAATAATGAAAATAACTGTTTTCTATTTTAATATATTTTAAAATGTAATTTATTCCCATGATGCAAAGCTGAATTTTCCAGTCCTCAGTGTCACATGATCCTTCAGAAATCATTATAAAATGCTGATTTGCTGCTCAAGACACATCTCTCAGTATTATCAACGTTGAAAACAGTTGCACTGCTTAATATTTTTGTGGAAACTGATACATATTTTCAGCTTTTATTTAAAACATTATAAAATTTCTTTAATGTCACTAATTTCACTGAATAAAAGTATCATTTCTTTAAAAAAATTCTACTGACCCCCAAAGTTTGAATGGTAGTGTAGATAAATAAAACTGTCCTCTAAAATAATTCCTCTAAAAAGTCACCGATTCACTTGAGCTTTAAAATGCTGTTATATTAATCATTTAGCTTTTAGTATAAATGTATTTGGCTAATTTAATGCTGTCATCCTAATTCAGATCTTAATTTTGTGCCAAATAAATACAGCTTTGATAGTTATAAAATTGAACTGAATTAACCCCCTTAAATAGCTTCAGTGTAGCAGTTTAAAGCACAGCTAACTATTTTTTTTTTTTATGTAGTTTGACTGTAGCTTAGGAAGCTACAGATTCAAAGTAGCTCCACCAACACTAAATCAAGTCATGCTCAAAGAAACGAGTGCCAGCAGGATTTATGTCCTGCCTTTATTTTAACAACAATAATGCCAAAATAAAGTCAATCAAGCTTGATTGAAGATTTAAAACAAAGTCTTTGTGTTGCAAAAAGCCTAAAATCAAATGAATAACATCAGTTTTATGAAGCGATCTGCATGCCATGGACATCATTTCTTCATCTCAAACAAAAATAACTCGCTTTGCCTGCACCTGTGTGACGTCAGCCACAGTAATGCCGGTTTAAATACAGAAACACTAAAACATTGCAAAATGGATTGTTTAGCATGTCAGATATATGTAAGAAATGACTATTATCCAGGCGATAATGCTTCTGAATGGAGCGTTTAGCACAGATGGCATGCAGCAAAGCTAAGAGCAATTCATCAGGCGTTATCTGCGGCTCACAGATGAGCTGCTTCATTAGCAGGGGCGGCTGGTGTGCCGCGTGCCATTGGGAAGAGATGAAATCACAGAGAGCATCGACAAACACGCATTTGGGAAACTCGGATGTGGATTTCCTCAGAACTGACAGAGGTTCTTAAAATAGAATCTGATACCCGACACTACACACCTAGCAGCAGGTATACTTCATTTTTTAAAAAGTAAAAAACATACAGAATAATACAAAAGCTAGACATAAATGGCAATCTAAAGGTCTATCTTACAGAAGTGCAGCAAGACGAGCCTCACACACACACACACACACACACACACACACACACACACACAGAAGAGGTGACTTAAGGTGTGCCCACCAGACAAGAAACACTGGCTGTGTTACAGAATGTCTCACCACCAGACACCACTTCCATTAGTATTAGGCTGTCATGTATATTCATGAGGTGTCTGTCTTTATGCAAAACAGTGCAGAAGTCCTCCAGGAATAGTCTGACACATGGGGGCATAAGGCCCTGTGTTCAGTGGAGTGCATACACATACAAATATGTGCAACAGGAATTCTAATAAACCAATTAAACAACAAGCTATCTCATCAGTATCGGTCACGGAGATCCTTAAATGCATGAAAAGATCATTCTTTATTCAGTAATTCATTGCTAACTTCGCAACAACATAGCAAATGGCACTGTTTCAGTCTATTCTGAAATTTGTTATTAATTATAGTTTAATATTAAACAATAAAGCTAGCAATTATATTGGTAAACATTACAAATGTTCCAAACATTTATTAAGAAAACATCAGATTTAATATTATGTTACACATAATTTTTAATATTATAGGAAATATTTCAGATTCTGTTTCTAGGCCACTAATCAAATAAGAACATTTTCTGACAGTGATTATGATGTGACTTTGTTGAAATGGTCAGATGTTACTGTTTCTCAGTATTCAGCTCAGTATTCTCTTCAGATCTAAAATAATGAGTACTGCAAGTTCACTCATAATTGTTAATTGTGAATATCATCAAATATTGTAACAATTTAAAGTACTTTCTATTGTAATATATTTTAAAATGTAATTTATTCCTGTGATGGCAAAGCTGAATTTTCAGCATCATTACTCCAGTATTCAGTGTCACATGATCCTTCAGAAATTATTCTAATATGCTGATTTGCTGCTCAAGAAATATCTCTCAGTATTATCAATGTTGATTCAGGGATGTTCAGAAGAACAGCCTTTTATATAGCCATTATAAATAGCTTGACTGTCACTTTGGATAAATTTAGTGTGAATATGTGTATCAATTTCTTTAAAAAAATCGTACTGATCCTAAACTTTGGAATGATAGCATATATTCCACTAGAGAAATATTACAATAGAAAAGTATTTACACGACTGGACTCTTGATCTAATTTGAATCTCTCCCACAGACCTTCAATAAATCCTTTATTCTTTCAATGAATGGAAAATCCACATGTTCCTGAATAAATTCTGTGTGAGACAGCCTGTAAGCACGCCTAAAGTTACAAGTGGGCACTTCCTGTCAAGCCTCATATCACAGCAGGGAGCCTGATGTGTTGCAGCATGTCTCAGAGCCCATCACAGCATGAAAAAGACAGTCATGATCTTACCAGTCGTAGTCCATGACGGCGATGATGAGCGACACATTCTCAATGTTCTCGTTGGGGATATCAAAGACCAGAGCCTCATTATACGTGGGATTGAGAGTATTCTTCTTTATGGACGTCTTCCTCTTTTTCAGCCTTCGACCTTCACAAACCAGAGATGCCTTTACGTACGGATCTGAGAAGAACAGCAAGAGTGAAGGAGAGAGAAAATTAGTCAAAGGAATAGCAACAGCAGGGCGTAATGCTAATAACGGCATCAATAATTATTGAGCTAGCAATAACGATACATTAGCATTACTTTTTCATAATGCACCGTGATAGTGCAACATAATCATGTCCTGTGAGAGGAATCTTTATTACATTACTTTAAGCCTTGCTGTGATAATTAAATAAGCCAACACTAATTAAACATGTCTCTTGTTCTTATGACTGTGATGTTGATCCCTTTATAAGGCGTTTCAGTTTTGACATTCAACTTTTTAGAGGTGCTACTTGATATTCACAACTTTCAGAACTGATGGTTTTGTGACCTTTAATGTTATTTCATTATTCACATGCTGGACGCGTTACACACCAAGGTTATTAATGAGCGGCAGTTTCATCACGTCTCAATGTTAACAATGTCTGAGGTGCTAATGAGGTATCGCTGTTAATTATGAGGGAATTAGAGGAATGGCTGGGGACCACGAACAAAACCGGGTACCTGAGAAGCCTGTGAGGTCCATGGCTTTCAGATTGGTGGCCTTTATGATGGTGACAGTCAGTCGGCCAGCTGTTGGCAGGTAACACAGTGAGAAATTCAGCTCGCCCAGGTCAGCTTTCTCCTGCAGATGCAAAAAAAGCATATGGAAAGGTCCTAAGGTCACTTTGAGTAATGCAAATGCTGAAAGTAATGCAAAAATGAAATTCGTGGAAAGCTTTAAATGATTACACCGTATTTCTTGAAATGTTTCAATAATTTATTTGTCCTTTTATTAAGATCCAAGGATAAACTGAAGGAATGTCTGTGGCTTTAAATACTTAATCAAACATTTTTAAAGGATTTCTCTATGTTCAATTCAAACGCAGATCTATAGACAGCATCTTTGGCCTGCGATTGATTACCTCAGAATTCATTTGAACTCGTCCTTGAATTTTACAAGCAAGAGGAAAATCGTGTTTACAGTAATGCACTCACTGTAGAATGAAAGTCCATGGAACTGCACTGCGATAAACATTAAAAACACTTTTTTGGATTGCATCCTCAGGTTATGACCATATAAATCCGATAAATGCTGTAACTTAAAAAGCAAGACTACTGTACAGAGACTGTTTACATGCAAGTTCAAAAGTTTAAGGTCATTATAATTGGTAACAATTGTATAGGGACCAATTCTCACTATTAACTAGCTGCTTATTAGCATGCCTGTTATTAACATATTATTGGCTGTTTATTAGTATTTATAAAGCATATATTCTGCATGACCATATTCTGCATCCCTAATTCTACCTATACCTAAACTAAACAACTACCTTACTATTGATAAGCATCAAATTAGGAGTTTGAGGCAAAAGTTGTAGTTAATGGTTTGTTAATTGCGAGAATTGGGCCTTAAAATAAAGTGACCATATAATTTTTAAAGCTTTATTACAACTTAACTTAACTTATTGTGAGATATTATTATACAATGAAATAACTGTTTTTATTTTAATATATTTTAAAACAGAATGTATTTCTTTGATGGCTTTTCAGCAGCTATGATCCTTCAAAAAACATTCGAATATGCTGATTTTGAGCTCAAGAAACCATTATTATTATTAATGTTAAAAATGGTTCTGCTGGGTAATATTCTTTGAAAAAAGGGATTTCATTCAAAGACATTTATGACATTAAGTATTTCTATTTCAAATAAATGCTGTTCTTCTGAACTTTCTATTTATCAGTTTAATGAACAGAAAGTTCAGAAGAACATAATTTCCTCTGCTGTTCCTAAATGCTTCCTCTTTCCAATAATACCACTTACAGTTGCCCATGGTATATCTAGCAGGGATGAAATTTCAAAAACTGACTCATTGCAAAGTTGGCATCCTATCACAGTACCACATTTGAATTCAGTTTTTTTTTTTACAAATCTTTATAAATGAATTTAATAATTAAGAAGTTTGTGTCCCTATACTTTTGAACACATAGTGTGTGTTTAATTAAAAATGGATTTACATTTGTCATATTATCACTTGAATGAGTAAAGAAATCAAATGGGCGGATTCTCCTATCTGAAGCATATGTGTTGAGATGCTAGGCCTGTTTTTTCCCCTAACACTCTTTGTTGAACCTTTCATCTTTCTCTCAAGTTCTTGTTCTGCCAGACAGAATTAATCATCAGCTATGATGAAAAAAGAACAAGGGTAGCAGAGGTAAACAGAAAGAGCTGCAATATTTCATCAAAAACGTCAAGCATCTGAGGTACATCTCCAAGAACTAAGAGCTGCCAGCTTTGGGTCTGTGTCCGTACACGTGATGTGAATCTTTTTGTTTTGTTTTGGTACACATCAGCACCTCGAAAAATGAATTATATCTCAAGTCCTTTTTTTTTTCCCGAACCAGCTGAGTACGTAAATCCGCTAATGCCACCTGAGCAGCCGATTGGCTGAATCCTGCGTGTAAACATTTCATTTACATCCATTCACATGCCAGACACACAAATGTCAGAAACATACTCAAATCCAGCATGCATCACGGAATAATTTTTAAATTTGTCTTGTCAGACAGAGTAGATGGTGCCAAATTTATCTTCTTTCCTTCATTTGACCTAGTCGTGCTGTGGAAAATTGCATCTACCTTATTTAAGCACACTGCAGCTTGTGTTTGATTTGATTTATTCTCTCTGTTCTCCAAAGGTACAAACAGATTTTAAAATAACAATATTCTATGATGATGATAAAAATGTTTCTAAAAACTGCTCCATTAAGATGCAGTGGCAATTTTTGGAGAGCTCTTGAAAAAAGGCTCCTTTGCACAGTTGACCTTCACTAATTTCATGTAATTTTCTCTGGAAGGACAAGCGCATGCATCACTAGATCTCCTCACACCTCTGCTACCAACATCCCCAAGGACACATCATCATCATCGACTTAGCATGTAATCATGCATGATTTTCAATTGTGAAAAACGTCTCATGAATATAAAATGAGCTTTTCAACTCCACTTAAGAGAAATATGCAAGCACCATAAAAGATACCACCATTTTTATAAAATCTGTCCTGGCTAAGTTTCTTATGAAATCCAGCGCAATTTCCTGTGTGAAATTCACTAAAGTGTGTTGCGTCTTAAATCACACACCACTCTAAAAACAGCTAACAGACACTATAGGCACAAAAACAGTGCTGAATTTCATTTTAAATACCATTTTTTTAAAAGGCCTCCGTGCCTCCATTCTATGTAAAACGCAATTTTCTCCAGGACAAACACGCCTTTCTACATATATTACATTGTAAAAAGTGGTTACCTTAAAAAGCTATTATTTCTACCTGATTTAATCCATTAAAATTTGTTTTGTTTGTATAAGTGAATGATTTTTTGACTTAAATAAAACATCATTTAGATGTTAATATTTTTTTTAGTGTAGACTCCATGAAGATTTACTTTATTCACAAAACTCTATTTGTTTTGCGTAATTAGCATTGTGTATGCACTGCCCAGGGAAAGCAATTTTGCTCAAAAGAGACATTTGTGCATATTTTTATTGATGACAGCACTAATTTATCAAATGATGATCAAGTAAAGGAGAAGAGTTTTATATCTTGGCACACATCCAGAAGTTTGGTGTAGTCAAATGCACTTCCAGCATTTCCTATTGAGGTGTTGGCGTGATGCCGATGTGTTCAGTGCGAGTGCTTTGACATATTGAGCAACGGTGCTCATCGCAGACCCGGGTTTGAGTATGTCATGGGTCATGTTGCCACCCTGTTCCCCGCTCTCCCCTTGACTTCCTGTCTTTACTACTGTGTATGGCAATAAATGTAGCAAAAAAACTGATTGCTGTTCTGCTCAGGACCTGGATGGCCTCTTTCCCGCAGGGTTTAGATTTAACCACACTCTAATGCACCTCGACCATCTAATCAACTGTTCACCCAAAAACGAAAATTCTGTCATCATTTATTCACGCAACCTGTATGACTTTCTTTCTTCTGTGGAACGAAAGAATTTTGTCCACATAATGGAAGCCAATGGTCACCAAAACAGATTGGGGACCATCATTCTTAAAAAAATACCTTCTTTTTTTGTTTTGTCGAAGTCAGTCAGTCATACCAGTTTAGAACGATTTTTGGGTGAAGGATTTCTTGAAAATTACCCACAGGTGTGTTTGATTAGGGCTGTAACTCAACTCCCCGGGACAGTGGCCCTCCAGGACTGAAGTTGAATAGCCCTGCTGTACAGTCTCAATAGTCAAACATCTGTTGCAGTGCAGCGTTCTGCATCCTCCACAACCTAGCACTCAGTCTTTTTTGCAGTGTTTGTGGCGTTACCTAATTTGCATAAATCAAGTGCTAAAACAACTCAGACGGCATATGTTTGTGTAATGTTATGTGGCTAGAAGGGAATTTTCTACCTATTAGATTATGTTTTGTTATCATCTACACCTACCCCAACCCTAAAACTACCCCTTACAGTAATGCAAAAATAGTAAGTATTGTTGTACAGTGTGACAAAAATTACGCTGTATTGATGTGCGCATGCCCAGTAGCCACAGCTGTCTCCCTCCTAGCCTTAACCCTATCAAACACTCTCACCGACTCCGTTTGTGTTTAAGGTCTAATGAAGGTTTAATATGTATTTGTGTCATTATCTCACCGCAGTTCCTTCTACGATGTCTCTCCAAATTGGCTTCTCCCCGGTGCCCTCGCTGAAGTCCAGCAGGTTTTCCACCACCACTTGACCTATGAGGTCATGTCTGGAGAAGCGGTCGAAGTCGTAGATGGAGAAGTGGAGCTTGCGCGAGTGCAGCTCAGCCAGGGGCACGCCAAACTGGAACGTCTCATTAAAAACCGGGTTGAGAGTTTTTCTGTGCACCTGCAAACCAGAGTCACGGAAAGCCCGAGTGGAAATGAGAGAAAGTGAAGGAAATTAGATAAGCGGAGGAGCTGAGAGGGAAAAGTGAGTGAAGGGAGTGAACAAGAGATTGGTTAACATCAAAACTGCAAATGCATAAAGTTAATTTAAAATGCACCGGCTGATAGAGATGTATTTTTAGATGAACTAGGGCACTGGGAAAAAAAATCCACAGGCAGGCTGAGAAACGCAACCAGATCTTAATGAGTCCTAAGAGGGTCTGCCATCTGAACAGTGGATTATTGTAAAAGCAACGAGCTGACTCGCTAGGATAAAAAAAGATACCTTGGTCTGAAATTTCTTCTTCCTATCAGGCAGTAAGTAGATCTTGACATAAGGATCGGAGAAACCATTGGCATCCTTCGCCGGGAGGTCCAGGGCTTTCAGTATCTTAACCACCAGCTGCTCCGTGCTGTAAGAAAGACATGTCAGCGTCACCGTAATTCACTTTGAACTATCTGGAAATTTCTGCGCTCGCTAGCCTGGGCGTGAGTTCATTTCAGCGTCATCTAACCAGCAATGACAAGAGCATTGGTTTATGTTGAAACAGGCTGACATCCAGGCCAATATCAGGACAGCGCTGCAGCATCGAGTTCAGTGAGGCTCAGTGGCTGTCAGATTCAGGAAAACAGGGGGGAAAAAGAGAGGAGGTGCCAATTGTACAACCCGGCTCAGCCACTTGGAATTAATTGACAGATGGACGGAGCCATATTTGTGCTGCGCAAGCTAAATGGATTTTGTACGAACGTGAATATATGAGATAATACATCCCTAATGTGAATATAAAGACATGAATATTTGATGTGTAATGCAATGACTGTGGCCTCCAACACCGGACTTTATAAATAATCCAGAGCTTATTACGAAGCAAACCATAGGTCATTTCATGGCTAGACTGCAGCGGGGTTGTTGCGGTCTGGTGCCAAGCACAGCACGACCGTGAACTTCTGAAGCGCGAGGCCAGTGTTTGTACAGATGTAAATAAGAGAGGCGGGGGAACTTCTGTGGTTGCTAATCAGGCCTTGTTAGAATGTGTCTCTCAGTGTTAACAAATGCGTCACCCTTTCATTAGGACACTTAAACAAATCAGCAACGCTGGGGGAGGGAGAACACAAGAAGAAATCCAATACAGTCTTAGACCGACATGTTGATCATAAAGAATGTGCGATGCCATGGTACAAAATCTCAACCAATCAGCATGGAAGCAAATAAATTAATCATGTGATATTATCATCTAATTTGTAAGTGACAAATTGAATAATTCATTATTGTACAATTATATCAAGACAAGGATTAAAGGGCTATTCATGCTGACAGCAATTTTTAGAGATTGATTTTTAAGGACAGTTGGTGATTTCCAGCAATACGAGCGACAGCAACTGATGTGATCAAGTTAAGCAAATAAACAGTATGTGCAATATAGTTGGTTTATAGTTTCATATACATATTATATATATACTTTTTTTTTTTTTTTTTTTTTTTTAGTTTTATTCAAATAATCCTGAAAAAAATGAATCACAATTTCCATAAAAATATTGAGCAATGTTTTTAACTGTAATAATGTTTGTAAGAAATGTTTTTTGAGAAGCAAATCAGTATATTAGAAGGATTTCTGAAGGATCATGTGACACTGAAGACTGAAGTAATGATGTTGAAAATTCAGCTTTGCCATCACAGGAATAAGTTACATTTTAAAATATATTAAAATAGAAAATTATTTTTCATTGCAATTATAATCCAGTTTTTACTGTATTTTTTATCAAATAATTGCAACCTTTTAATAGACTATAATTTAATTAAAAACTGACCCCAAACTTTTGAATGGTCATGTATATTTATATAATTATTAATGTCATGCTCTTTACTTCCACAGAAAACACATCAGTTGATAATCAAATGACGGGCGGGAGAGTTATAATAGGAATATGGTCAGATAAGTTGTAGATGAACATAACATTTTAAACATGATTCAGATACCATCATCAGTGCAGAAATAACCAATGCAAGTGCAAACAATGATTTACTCCCTAAAATTGTTGGATAGTGGTCGAGTCGGATTGTCTACTAGCAACCAACGGCACAGAGACACTGAAATTTCCTGCGATTTAATCGCTGTCAGCATGTGTGGCCCTAAAGACATGCTTGCTAATAGTAAAATTACATCACATTGCAAAAGAAGATACTTGTTGACATTTCAAGCTCGAAAAAACGGTCTCATCCAGATGCATTTTGAGCTGTCCAGTCTAATATACATTATATCAGTTTAGCGGAATTAGAAATGAATCTCAAGTCAAGCGGCATGCAGCACAACAGCACACTTTAAATCAGCCTGGTCTTTAGAAACGTAGGGTGCCATTAGCACACAGGGCTATGATTGAAAATGACAGGCTCTGTCTTGTCCACATTAGAGCGAGCATTTAAAACCACCCCATACCACCCTCCCCAGTCATGTGTTGCACCGCACAACGGCTTTTCATTATTCAGTCACAGGCCCCCTCCCCTCCCCTCCCCGCCCCCTTTACACTATCACTATGAAACAAAACAGGACCTCAAACAAAAGTCATGCACATGCTGTCTGAAAGCGCTCGTCTGGAAAAAGCAATGATCGGCACTCAGCTGGAATCGGACAAATAGAAGGATAAATTAAAATAATAATAAAACAACATTCGGCTCCAACCCTCCTAGACAATGGGTTAGAAATAGCTGCTATTCCCTCCGCGCCGCATGTGTTATCGGCCTACTGCTGTGCTGATAGAAAGCTACGTCCCACCGGATGTGACTCTGACTGACAGTGTCAACCTGCCCGCTATTCCCAAAATGCTTGTAGCTGTGACATATTTGCATTGATGTATTGCAAACGCAACAGCATAGCAGGAGGTGTGATGATGTCAATTAAACACACATGGGGATGAGAAACAATCTTGGCCGTTAGCACTCGTGTAACATTTCCGTTTGCATTTGCTTTAAAAAGAAATTCTGTTCATTTACTCACACCACAGGTGGGTGAAATTATCAAAAAATATTATAGCATGATATGAGTAATTTCATTTCATGATAACAATATACAGTATAGTTATTTTTGCTGAAAAAAAAAATGTCAACGTCTGGCGTGGAACAGAATAAATAGTTGAATAAAGTCGTTATTTTTGTTTTCTTTGCACACAAAAAGTATTCTCATAAAGTTAACACTGATGTCACATGGACTATTTTAATGATGTCCTTACTACCTTTTTGGGCCTTGAACGTGGTAGTTGCGTTGCTGTCTATGTAGGGCATAGAAGCACAGTGCTCAGTTATTATGTGTTTCTAATCCGAAATCTAAACTGGCTGACAAAGTTCTACCAGTTTATCATGTCTGCAATAATATATTGCTCACCCCCAGCTCACCTTGATTGTTTCAAACCCTCTTTCTTCCGAACAAAAGATGTTAGGCAGAATGTCTAAGCCGCTCTTTTCCATACAATGAAAGGAAATGAAGGGAGATCACGGCTGTTCATTATATGCAAAAGAGCAGCTTAGACATTCTGCTAAACATCTTCTTACTTGTTCCACAGAAGTAAGAAAGACAAGGTTTGAAGCAAATTTTTATTTTTAGGTGAACTTTCCATCTCACGCGCACACGCAATCGTGACATACTCACCTTAGAACTCACAGCAGAACATAATAGACCGATAATGTAATGAACAGGGACAGAGGCATCAAATCATTTATTTGAACTGCTCCCTATGTGTAAGGAATGAGATATCAATCTCCACTCACCCATCTTCATCTCTTTCTCTCCCTCGTCCTCCTCTGTAATTCTGGCCGTAACACAGTGCTGTGTTATTATGTGTTGACAGGCTGTGCTGTTTAAAGTGGCTGGTCATATATAATTCATGAGCGAAACAGCCTGTCTTTCCTTCATTTCTCAAACATCAGCACTTTCCACCATTCTAATGTCCCTCTGCGTGACGGCAAAATAAAGGACCCGGTCTGACGTGCACGGGCTGCCCACGGCAGGCCTGACTATAACTCATTGTGCTGACTGCAACTCCCCTGCTTCTTTCTCCAGCTCGCCTTTTCAATTGTGAGCCCTGCCGATGAGATCTATTTATAACCCACTGATGTATTGAGAGGCATGGATCCACATTGTGTGACAATTCCATACGAGATGCTTCCCCGTGGGGAGAGGAGGTAATGGCGGGATGGATCCGAGTGGACTCACTTGAAGGCGTAGCGCAGGAGGAAGCTGATTTTGCCGCAGGTGTCTTGTTTGCCATCCCCCTGGTCTCCCTGGCGCAGCCGGTAAAGTTCTGGTTTGATCTGCCCAATGCTGGTCAGCTGCTCACTCTTCTCCTCACCATGGAAATCAGGGCTGGAAAGCTGGTGAGTCATGGGCTTAGGCCTGGAGAGAAACCAGAGGGTGAACACACTCACACATGCGCATCTATAGACAAACACAGGGACTGGTAGGGGGAAACAAAACATCTTCGTATGATATTTATGAAAGAAAGGCCTGCCTATCTGAACGATAAATTTTAGATTTTTTGCATTGCATTTTCATTTTTAAAAAATTCTTATTACTAATTCAATTGAGGGGAAAAAGTGGGGAAAATGTGAATGCAAATAAAAAAAAAATTGCATTGCCTTTAATTTAAGCTTTAATTTAAATGAGCATTTTTACGATAGTATATTACAAAAAATACTGTACTACCATAATGAGAATCTAATGAAAGACAAATTACACAAAACTGAGAAGTAAAATACCCATGTGTTTAATTGTCATAACAAAATAAAGGCTGTTCTATTTTATTGTTTTATGCACTATATAATATATATAATAATATAATTTATTTATAGGCCTACATTTCTTTCCTTTTTTGAATGTGGGGTTATGACTATGTTTTTATGAAATTCACCCAGTAAGGTTACTGTATCAAGGTATTTAACCCCAGATTGCTCCAAAGTCGTGGTTGTGAAATTAATAAATATTTTAACCTGTTCTATTTAGACCTGACAAAAATATGGTCCAAATACACACAAATATACTGTTATACTGCATGCAAAAGTGATATACATATTATCATTTAAAAGTTTCGAGTAAGATGTTTTTTTAAGTAATCAATACTTTTATTCAGCAAGGATGCATTAAATTGAAAAAAGGAGAGTAAAGGCATTTATAATGTTACATACATTATAAATAATGAGCTTCATTTCAAATAAATGCTCATTCCATCACTGCTGATTCTATCACTGATTCCACAAAAATATTAAGCAGCACAACTGTTTTCAACATTGCTAATAATAAGACATGTTTATTGAACATCCAATCAGCGTTTTAGAATGATTTTCTGGAGGATCATGTGACACTGAGGACTAGAGTAATGATGCTGAAAATTCAGCTTTGCCATCACAGGAATAAACTACATTTGAAGGTACATTTAGAATATATAGAAAACAGTTATATAACAGTTATAATACTGTAACAGTATTTCACAACATTAGACAATAGGAAAAAACGGTAGCATATGTAAGACCTTTTAAAAAGAAAAACATTATATTATAACATTCTGCACACATTCTGCAAGACACAAACCACACACTCACTCCATCATCCTGTAAAACACGCGCACAGAAACCACAGACAGGAACAAGAAGAGAAGGCCACTGACCTGGTGGTGACCTGCTGCTGGGAATGGGCATTGGGCAGGTCTTTCGCAGCTGAGCCTCCTTCTGTTGCTGGGGGCAACTCGGGAGATGTCTGGCTCAACTTAAGGTTTGCTGAAAACAAGAGAAACCATAAGCCATAGAAAAGATGAAAGGAGTAGTTAAGAGAATGGTGTATAATTAACAACAATCACTGTCTCTTAGGTCTCACAAAGAGTAAAGTAGTGCTTCTGAGTTTGATACACAGCAGGCTTTTACTCACCAGCATTGTTGGGATAAGAGTCCATGTCTAGGTAAGAATGCTCCTGCATCTCCTGCGGACCCCCAACCACACCCCCCACTACCAGCCCCCCTCCGCCCTCCACCCCCACCAGGTCGGAGAATTGGGGGTGATGCTGACCATGCTGTGAGAGCGAGGGATACAGCAAGGAAGAGGAGTGAGTATCTTTCCTCTGCAACAGGGGAGGAAGGAGCGAGGAGCCCCCTCCACCTCCGACCCCACCCAAACTGGCCCCGCTGGGCAGGAGCCCCGACGTCAAGCTCAGACCCCCGCCTTCCTTATCTCTCCACGGCAACCAGCAGAGCTTCCAGGAGACGAAGAGAGAGACAGAGAGCAGCACGATGCCACAGAATGTTACAATGACGGAGAGCAGACTCACTGAGATCTCTGAAACAGAGAGAGAGAGAGTTTGATTTATTACAACCTTGAGAGGTAACAAAAATCCTAAGGAATTTAATGCTTCTGGTTCATATTACAATGAATGCTTCCGGTTCCTTTATAATTACACTAATGGTTTCTTTAGGACTTGAATAATTGGTCCTAACTATATACTAACACATATACGCTATATAAAAAAAGTAAGAAATGTAATGATTCTGGTTCAAATTGCAATGAATGCTTCTGGTTCCTAATAATTACACCAAGGACTCTTTTAAGACTTAAATAATTGGTCCTAATTATATACTAAAGACAAATACTAAATAAAAAAGGAAGAAATAATGATTCTGGGTTAAATTCCACTGAATGCTTTTGGTTCCTTAATAATTATTCTAATGATTATTTTATGACTTGGTCCTAACTATATACTTAATTATACATATATATACACACACACACACACACATACACATATATATAAAAATTATTTGATCCCCTGCTGATTTTGTGCATTTGCCCACTGACAAAGAAATGATCAGTCTATAATTTTAATGGTAGGTTTATTTGAACAGTGAGAGACCGAATAACAACAAAAAAAATCCAGACAAATGCATTTCAAAAAAGTTAGAAATTGATTTGCATTTTAATGAGTGAAATAAGTATTTGACCCCTTCGCAAAACATGACTTGCTACTTGGTGGCAAAACCCTTGTTGGCAATCACAGAGGTCAGACGTTTCTTGTAGTTGGCCACCAGGTTTGCACACATCTCAGGAGGGATTTTGTCCCACTCCTCTCTGCAGATCCTCTCCAAGTCATTAAGGTTTCGAGGCTGACATTTGGCAACTCGAACCTTCAGCTCCCTCCACAGATTTTCTATGGGATTAAGGTCTGGAGACAGGCTAGGCCACTCCAGGACCTTAATGTGCTTCTTCTTGAGTCGCTCCTTTGTTGCCTTGGCCGTGTGTTTTGGGTCATTGTCATGCTGGAATACCCATTCACGACCCATTTTCAATGCCCTGGCTGGCTTCAATGCCCTGGTCCTGATGGTACATGGCCCCGTACATCGTCCCTTTGATGCGGTGCAGTTGTCCTGTCCCCTTAGCAGAAAAACACCCCCAAAGCATAATGTTTCCACCTCCTTGTTTGACGGTGGGGATGGTGTTTTTGGGGTCATAGGCAGCATTCCTCCTCCTCCAAACACGGCGAGTTGAGTTGATGCCAAAGAGCTGGATTTTGGTCTCATCTGACCACAACACTTTCACCCAGTTCTCCTCTGAATCATTGGCAAACTTCAGACGGGCTGTACATGTGCTTACTTGAGCAGGGGGACCTTGCGGGCGCTGCAGGATTTCAGTCCTATTGTGTTACCAATTGTTTTCTTGGTGACTATGGTCCCAGCTGCCTTGAGATCATTGACAAGACTCTCCCGTGTAGATCTGGGCTGATTCCTCACCGTTGTCATGATCATTGAAACTCCACGAGGTGAGATCTTGCGTGGAGCCCCAGACCGAGGGAGATTGACAGTTATTTTGTGTTTCTTCCATTTGCGAATAATCGCACCAACTGTTGTCACCTTCTCACCAAGCTGCTTGGCGATGGTCTTGTAGCCCATTCCAGCCTTGTAGGTCTACAATCTTGTCCCTGACATCCTTGGACAGCTCTTCGGTCTTGGCCATGGTGGAGAGTTTGGAATCTGATTGATTGATTGCTTCTGTGGACAGGTTGTCTTTTATACAGGTAACAAACTGAGATTAGGAGCACTCCCTTTAAGAGAGAGAGAGAGAGATAAATCCTTACCTGCATAAAATACACCTGGCAGCCAGAAATCTTGCTGACTGATAGGGGATCAAATACTTATTTCACTAGTTTTTTTGTTATTCTGTCTCTCACTGTTCAAATAAACCTACCATTAAAATTATAGACTGATAATGTTTTTGTCAGTGGGCAAACGTACAAAATCAGCAGGGGATCAAATAATCCCCCCCCCCCACTGTGTGTGTGTATATATATATATATATACACATACACACACACACACACACACACACTCAACCTACTCATCACCTAAATAAATACTCAATAACCTAATAAAAAGTAAATAAATATAAATATATATAAAATAAAAAAAATAAATAAAGTTCCATTCAAAAACAGTTAAGGTATATGTCTATATTTAAACATTATTTTATTTTAAACAGCAATCAACAGTTTCACAAAGTAAAACTTACAATGAATACAAAAAACACAAACAAAACTACTCCATTCAGTAAAAACAATCCTTTGTAAAACACACACACACACACACACATATATAATATTTAATTGATATTAATATTTCAAAATTTTGAATTGTTACATGAAAACAATCATATATTACATTGATTTAAGTATCACAAGCCTTAAGTACACACAGCAGGCATTCTCGGTTGAATTCGAGTTGTGGTTCAGTGATCGATTCAGTCAGTGAGTGAGTCATTAGACTGATTCAAACTGACAACTCGTCTTTTTGACCAGTTCATTATAAAGAACAGATTTTGTGACTAAATCCTACTCCGCTGTCAAAATCCTACCCTGCTGGGACCCCAAGGCAATATTAGAACTTCTTTTGGGTACTCTAGCGAGTGCTTGTTTTTAAAAAAATAAATAAATAAATAAAAAAGTGCTGCCTTAACTATGACTTCTCTTTTATTTTTGACTTCTCGTCTTTTTATTATCGGTGTATAATTTTGCCATCTTTCTCTCTCATCACATTCAATTGCCATTGCAAACTCTTTTTTCTTTTTCCTTGAACGCAGACGTTCAAGAACCATTAATGGCAACGAACATCGTGGAAATCAATCGGTTATGGTACAGTATTTTTTTTAAAAATGCAACTCAGTTCTCAGTTCCCAACTCCAGGTAACAAGCTTGATTGCATAACCTGGGAGGATGAACGCAGAGATATTTGAAAAGAAAAATGTGCAAATGAGGTAGCGTTGGCAGACAAATGCTGCGCTTAGGGAATGACTGGGAGAAACTGAAGGAAGTGCACAGAGAGAGAGACAGGATCAGAAGGAGAAAAAGAAAGGAGATGGTGCATTGTGCCTGTAAATTACCACCGGCTCTCCCAACATTCACTAGCTCTTATCTGAATACAAAGCCAAGAAAACGATGGATTTATTTCCAAGCAGAAGAAGTGTCAATGCCAATGACAATTTCCACAAAGATGTCCTCTAAACTGTGATTAAGCCTCATGACTCTGTCTCTCACAGAGTATGAGCTTTCAATCATGCAGCCTTTAATAACAATTTCTTAGGGTGCGCATGAGTGAGTCACTTGAAAAAATGAGACTTTGGCAACTCAGTTTCAGCACCAGACTGAGTAGAACAGCAACTCTCCAACAAGCAGGACAAACAAGTGCCTGCCAATCAAGAAAAACAAAGGGCCTGTCTGTCAGCCTGACTCTCAAGAGCTCTATTCAGATCTCACACCCACATAGTTCCTCTGCTTACCCTGCACTCACATCACTTCCTCAGACGCAACACCCACCAGCTCTAAAAGCCCCCAGGGTAGTTCTACCTTGAGCTACTCTGTAATTTCTATTATGCAAGGAGGTTATATTGTATGACTGTCAGCTCGCCCTTTATTTCCTTTCCGCCATGCCGTCTTTCTCAGTTTTTGTTCCACCATCTTTGCTTCTGCTCCCAACTACTCTGTTTTCCTCCATGTATGGTTCACACATTCGCAGATCTCCAAAGAACCAGTCTGGGTTGGGCAAAAGTCAGAGCTGGCTCCCTTTCAATAATTTATCATTTTAATTGATTTGGCCACATATCACAGGATGTTGGAATGGAATTTAAACTGGAATAACAGGAAGAGGAATTCTTTGGATTGCAAACAGTCATAAAACAGAGGAGATTTCAGTAATCCAACATAAAATGGGTTTGGCTCTCCTTTGGAAGCCTTTGGTAAAATTAGAATATTGTGAAAATTGTGTTCTCACACCATGCTTCATAACATGAGTGCAGTATATAATATAATATAATATATATATATATATATATATATGTATGTATGTGTGTGTGTGTGTACTGTATATACACACACACATACAGTACATTATATATATATATATATATATATATATATATATATATATATATATATATAGTAAAAAGTAAATAAATAAATAAAAATAACTAAATAAAATTAACTACCTCCTTAAATTCATCTTTGGTTTTCAACCTGAGCATTTCAAAAAATACACATATAATTTTAGTGTGGTAAAATCTAGAAAGATTGTATAAAGATGCAAATCCAAATCTAGATTAACGGCTGTCTTAGGCTTAAGGTTAAAAATACTTATTTTTTTCTGTTTCACCCTGCTACTGTATGCTTGATGGCATTAATACCCTTCAGCAATAGTGCACATATGGGCCATACTATGAGCAAACAATTATGAAATTTTGATTTCACTTCTGAAACCTTGGCATGACTGCATACGCACACAATCTCTTCTGAAACGTAACAGGAAAGACATCATGCTTTCCATCTTAATCTAACACCACCTTCATCGTTTGTCTCCTTTGCCTCTCCTGTGCCCTCCTCCTCCTTTCTCCCCCTCCATCTTACTCCTCTCCTTCCACCCCTCTCATCCTCCCTCTTGCTGTTTTCCTTCTTCCTTTCTCTGTACTTTCTGTCTCTCTTTGGTGAATAATTCATCAGTCTCTGTATGTCATTAATCACTACTTGTTCAAAGATATGATCAGAGAGAGAGACAGAGGGAGGAGAGAAGGGACTGATCTGTCAGCTCGAAGAACAAGACATAGATAGAGAGAGTGAGAAAAAGGTAAATAGGAGGAGAAAATGGAAGAGAGTGGGACAGGAAAGGAGATCAGAGATATCAATGGAGGAAAGAGGGAAATGGAGAAAGAAGGCAGTGAAAAATTATAAAGGGAGACAGAGGAAGGAAGGACGATTGCAATGAAGCAGTGGTTCTCAATCTGTGATATGCAGGTCACTGTGTTTGTAAAGGATTAAAAAAAGAACTAAAACACATTTATAAATCTTGATAAATAATAGATTTCATTAAAAATTCTAAATACAGCCATTTTACATATTCAAAATATAAAAGACAAAATGCACCAACATTAATTAAAGCTGCAGTCCGTAACTTTAGGTGCTCCAGCGGTTAATAAACAACTACGCGTCTTGCAGAAGAACATTGTAGCCGGAGCTACTTCTCTCTGTTCATGTCTATGACGAATCACGCAGGTACTGGGCTACTCTGCAGTGGTACCTACCCGAACCAGTCTAAAATAGTCCGAATATAAACACTTATTATAGGTGTAAAAACAACGGTTTGGAAAATGGATTCATGGTGTACTCGCTTATTATATAAATTTTGTGAATTTTGAACAAAAAAAGTTACGGACTGCAGCTTTAACTAATAATAAAAGCATAAAAATAATTACCTATGATAAAATTTCTGTTGTCTCAATTCAATAACATTACTACCTGTCAAATGTTCGATGCACTCTATTCAGGTTCATTAGCTACTAGATGTTAATTTTAATGAAATGTGAACAATGGCAAAATTATGGATTGCTAAAAGAAAGGCTATTTTAAAAGAGCCTCAAGTTTCAAAGCTATAAACAGAATAATTTATATTCTACTTAATGTAGGCAGCTGTTGTTTCTCCCCAGACCTGGAGTGTTAGGTGGGCCACAATTTTTCTTTTGCTATGGTCCACCAGCTGAAAACATTTGAGAAACACTGTGATAAAGGATGGAGAAAGTCTTAACTATGTTTTATGCCATTTCTAGCAGGTCATAAATTGGTCACTAGCTGATGCAAGCTGGTTTATTACCGACCATGATCTAAGAATCAGCATGACCACTTTTACAGTGGAAATGAGCAGCTTGGACCAGCAAGACCAGTTAGAAACCACCTAAAACATATTCACTGCTTTCTCCATCCTTTATCACAGTGGTTCTCAAACTCTGAAAATTTAGTTGGTGGACTGCAGTAAAACAAAAATTGTGGACCACACATCACTCCAGGTCTGGGGAAAAACAATAACTCCCTATTTTTTTTTTTTTTTTTTTAAAGTAGTATATAAATTATTTTCAGTTCGTAGTTTTGAAACTTGAGGCTGTATTGAAACTGTATTGCGACCCATAATTTTGCCACTGTTCATATTTCATTGAAACGAATTGAACGCTATAGAAGTCAGACGACAGAACTGCTAGCATGTCCCAAAACACAGCTGCCAGTTTTAAGTGGATTTTCCAGCAGGGAGCTGACAGAGAGGAATAATGAAGAAAAAAACAAGGACATATCAGAGGAAAAAGGGAGATGGGGAAAGGGGGAGGGGCCAGGAAGGAGCTAACAGATTAGTGTACATGTTGAAGCAGACACATCGGCTGACTGGTCAAGATAACAGATTCACTCCACACATCGAAGGTGAGGAAAGAGAGAGATAGCACCAGAGAGGGGTTAATAAAGTCCGCAAGCGTTCCCCTGTGAGAAAAACAAGACCGGAAAAAAAGTGGAGAGTGATGGAGAGAGAGAGAGAGAGAGCGAGAAGGATGGCTGGTGCGGGAGAGGCGGAACTGCAGGAATGAAAGATGTGGAGCCAAACAAACGGACACTGATGGAGGGAGAACTAAACACGGGAGGGGTTTGGGATTAGAAAGGTTAATGTATTGATCTGCTTGCAAAGAAAAAAGACTGTTCGGAAGCAGTATATCTGGGGAGGGAGTTTGATCTACAAACTCTGGGTTGGCTGAACCAGGAGGATCGGCGTTCTGCCCCGCTGCTAAGCTTTCATTTCATCTTGTCTCATAGACTTTTCCACACCATCACCACCTCCTAAAGAGAGCTGGGTAGGGTTGCACCAGCCCATCACAGAGTCTTAACGGTGTACTTAATTTGGTTGCATCATTTCTTCTTAAAGCAAGAGCAGCTAGTAATTTGCAAGCTGTCCATGCAGGAAAGTGCAGTTGCATAATATGACATTTACTTTTATCTATCTAGTAAGCCTTCAATTTTGTAAATCGAAATAGTCTTGAATTTAATCGTCTTTTACTAAACACGTTTTTTTTTTTTTTTTGCCTTACCTAACTGTTTGACAATGATAAATTACATGTTCCTTAAGTTTTAAAAATATACACAGACATGACATACTGTACAATAAATACATATATAAAATATGTATTGCATAATGCATACTGAAATATTTTAAATAAATATTCAAGAAATATATATTAAACAGCAAAACGTATTATATTAGGTACTTTTTCGTGACAGGTTTTTTAGTGAGATAAGTCTGTGCTGCTCACCAAGGCTGTATTTACTTGATCAAAAATACAGTAAAAACAGTAATACTGTGAAATATTATTAGTAATCTATTCCCGTGATGACCAAGCTAAATTTTCAGCAGCCATTACTCCAGTCTTCAGTGTCACGTGATCCTTCAGAAATCATTCTGATATGCTGATTTAGTGTTCAAGAAACATTTTTATCAATGTTGAAATGTTGTGCTGCTTAATATTTTGTGGAAACTATGAAATAAAAAAAAAAAAACAGAATTTATTTGAAATAGAATTTTTTTTTAATACGTTAAGTTTTTACGGTGACTTACGGTGATCAATTTAATGTGTCCTTGCTTAAAAGGGCAGTTACCTATTAATAACATTTTTGTCTTCATTTACTCACCCTCATGTTGTTCCAAACCTGTATGAGTTTCATTCTTCTGTTGAACTCATAAGAAGATATTTTGAAGAATTATCAGTTGAAGGTAGCAACTGACTTCCTTTTTTTTCATACTAACAATGGCTACGAGAAACTGTGTTTGGTTACCCACATTAATATTAAAATATGTTCTTTTGAGTTCATCAGAAGAAAGAAAATGATACAGGTTTGAAACAAGTGGAGGGTGAATAAATGGTGACAGAATTTTAATCTCTTGCTGAACTATCCCTTTAATAAAAGTATTTTAAAAATCCTTCTGTCCCTGAACCTTTGAACATTTTTCCTGTGCAAAACATATTTAGTAGTGAGTCATTTGCTAAGTATTTTAGCGCTCCTTTATGTTACAATTAGGCTAAGTTGAAGCTTATGCACGGAACACATCTTTGGTTTTATTACATAAGCATTCACATGATTTCATTATCACTGTGACTTAAAGGGATAGTTCACCCAAAAAAGAAAATTTGATGTTTATCTGCTTACCCCAAGGGCATCCAAGATTTTTAACTCAAACCGTTGCAGTCTGTCAGTCATATAATGTCAGTCAATGGTACCCACGGCTTTGAGAGTGAAAAAAAAAAAACATACACAGACAAAACCAAATTAAACCCTGCGGCTCGTGACGATACATTGAGGTCTTTAGACATGAAACGATCGGTCTGTGCAAAAAACTGAACAGTATTTATATCATTTTTTACCTCTCAAATGGACCATTTGAGAGATAAGTGGCACTTATATAATGCACTTATAAGTCTGCGATCCGCCATAAAGCAAAAAGAAGAAGAAGACGTGTTAGATGCCGGCTGTTGTGGACAGTTAGTCATAACTGTTAGACAGAGGTAAAAAACAATATAAATACTGTTCAGTTTCTTGCACAGACTGATAATTTCATGTCTAAAAACCTCAGTGTGTCACGAGCCACAGGGTTTAATTTGGTTTTGTCTGTGTATGTTTTGTTTTTTCTTCTCTCAAAGCCGTGGGTACCATTGACTGACATTATATGACTGACAGACTGCAACGGTTTGAGTTAAAAATCTTCGTTTGTTTTCTAGTGAAGAAACAAAGTCACCTACATCTTGGATGCCCTGGGGGTAAGCAGATAAACATCAAATTTTCATTTTTGGGTGAACTATCCCTTTAACACCCTGCAGTAGAGGAGGAATCAAACGTGATTTTGGGGTTTTATCCTGAGCGTGCTAATAAATACACTCTAATATAAAATAGAGAGTGGCAAAATGTCTTTGGATAAAGCCGCAAATCCAAATCGAAATGTTCAATCCTGCTTTGCAAGTAAGCGGTAACCGACCGTGGCTTATACAGAGACCCAGGGTTAAAAATAGTCCGTTTCACCTTGTTACACTATGCTTGACAGCATGACTACCCTTCAGCTGTAGTGCACATATGGGCCATACTGTGAGTACAGAAGAGTTTAAAGAGCCTAAGGCAGCTTCCCTCAGTTTCCTACTAATTAATACTATGGTAAGCTGCCCGTCCTGCTCAGCTATGCGTGTCACTATTTTGCAATCCATTCAGTAAAACAACATCATGAACTGTGTTTCCCTTAGCTACATTAGTGCTTTCCAGCTTTTGATCACAAGGAATAGGTGTCAGATATTTTCTTTAACACACGGTTTGTATGTCTTTGACTTGAATTGCTCACTTTTCTTGCATAAGTGAGAGTCAGACTATCATTCACACAATCGATTTAAAATCATGTATTATATTGCAGTCCCTTATAAAGTTCCCAGCCATTGACATGTTTTTCATGTCATTTTTATTTGCATTTGGTGCTTGCTGAGTGATAATTTTCCACTAGGAAATTTGGTATTGTATCACTATTTATATTACGTTCTTCCTTGGACAAATTGCTTGTGTTGTAAGTTGCTTTTGGCTAAAAGCCTCTGCTAAGTGAATAAATGTAAAATGTAAATGTAATTTTGGACACTGCTTCTAACATATCTCTCATGATTCAAAATGCAGGGTTCAATCCAGCACCACCCTAATAACTAATGACCGACATTTATTAATTGTGTCAAAACTGGTTAATGTAAGCAAATGTCCAGAATTAATTTGAAATGGTTGTATTTATTAGAATAACCATATGCAAAACATCTTGAAAGCACTGTAACATTCAACATTCACCAAGGTTATGGTTTTGGCATGATTTCACAAATGAAACAGTGTAAAAGAAATTGTTTAAAAGGAAAAAAAAATTTTTGTTAAAGGGATAGTTCACCAAAAATGAAAATTCTGTCATCGTTTATTCACCTTCTTGTTATTCCAAACCTGTATGACTTTTTATTCAGCAGAAGACAAAAACTGTTTTTTAAAGAATATTTTAAATGTGTCCATACAAATAAAATTAACTTCCACTGACTTTCATTATATGGACAAAAAAAAGCATGGAGACATTATTCCATATGCTTTTTCCATTGGTATCTATTGAAGAAATGAAGACAATCATGTTTGTAAATGATTAAAACATTTTCATTTTTGGATGAACTATACCTTTAAGAAATAAAGATAATGAGTAGCTTTAACTGACAGTCTTCACCATTTGGTTGATTGTTGGGTATTTGGAGACCCTAGGAAGGAAAGCCTACACAGCTTCATTTCTTCTCCTTCTTTTCACAAGGAGCTTAGAGCCATTTAAATTACCTGCGGTTGTGCCATTTCATATTAAAGAGAATGCAAGTTCAATTCCATTTCAATCACTGGGCACTTGGGAATTTAAACAATAATGACTAAATCTGTAAACAGGACAGTCTCACTCTGAACACAGCATCCAGCCATAGCACCTGTGGTGGGCATGGTGTGAATACAAATAAAAAAGGCCAGACGCAATTACATGAACGAGCAGCTTTTACCAGTGAGGCTCTTTCCTGGTCTCATGACTCAGTGAGGTGGGCAGATGATGAAAATTACCCTTTTAGGCCATTTGTCAGGTGCAAGTCAATATTTTGGTTAGAAGTCAGACATAAATCATAGCAATTCATGCTTTGAATAGGCTTTAAAGTGATAGTTCACCAAAAAATGTAAATTCTGTCATCATTTATGACTGGCCCTCCTGTCATTCATTCAAACTTCAGAGGATTTAGAATATAAGTCATATGGACCACTTTTATAATGCCTTTGTGCCCTTTCTGTAGTTTAAAAGCACCGGTCCCTATTCATTGCTACTGCATGGACAAGAGAACTACTGGCACAATGGCTCCTTTTGTGTTCAAAATAAGTCGTCAAACTGGTTCGAAACAACATGAAGTGAGTAAATGATGACAGAATGCTAATTTTTGGACCAACCATCCTTTCACCAGGTTGTGGTGTGCTCTTACCTGTGTTCAGCTGTCTGTTCGGTCCTCTCATCATGTAGCTGAACTCTTGACAGCTGGCACTCTGGCTCAGGCCTCCAGACCGGAAGCACAGTTCCTCCACCAGCACCAACGCCTTCTTACAAAGGTCGTCTTCCCAGTCCCCCGACATCCTCCAATCCGCATCGCACACCCACCCCACACTCAACCAATCGCGCCGCAGCTCTCACCGCCCGCACCAACTGGACGGCGCCTGAGCGGAGAGGGTGTGTCTGTCCACTTTCTGACGATTCCAATAACACAGGGTCTTGTTTTTTTGCGAAGGACAAGGTTTCGACAAGGAGCCGAGACGGTCTCTTTATGACCGTTAATTGAAAGCTTTAATGGTTGCTAAACCCATTGGTACGTGTGCCACAATCACTCTTTTCAATAATAACATAGGCTCCTGGAAAAAAACAAAAAACAAAAAAAAAACAGGAGAGAGGGAAAAAAGAATAAATGAGAGCAAGGGAGGAGAAGACAATGCATGCATTTATTATGTTAAATCCATTATTGAATTGAATGTGCTTCGCTCGCGAATGTTTTTGTGCACATACTTGTTATAAAGGATGACAATGACATCCCTGAGTCCTTGTCATGGTGAAGAAGGCTGAAACCAATTCAATTCACATAAATATTAAGAATTTGCTCAATGGATAAACAGTGAGACTATATTTAGGTCTGTTGTTCAGAAAGCATAGCCTAGATTTCGTGGGCTATTACTCTCAGTTAAATCATCAGTCAGGGAAGAGGAAAGTGTTTGCAGGCTCAGTCCTTAAAGCAGCATCAGGGCAGAGTTGAATTTGAGATGTATGTTCTATATCCACTAGGTTTCTCTCTTTGTTTTTCCATTCAAGCTTTACTGTTCATTGTGGTCCATGGTTGTATTTCTGGAATGTTCTACAGGAGCTCTGAAACTGCCTGAAAAGAGAGGAAGAGAGGGAGAGTGTGTGTGAGAGAGAGAAAATGAGGCACACATCATTAAAAAACTGCTGTAAAATTATGGTTAAATTATAAAGGCAACCCGCTGAGCTCGCAGAGCTCAATAGCATGCAGAGAAGAACCAATCATTCTAGATATCTGTTTCTTCTCAAAGACTAACAGCTCTCCTTGTACAGTACATCTCGGGAACGAGGATGTGGTCAACCACAAAACAAGTTTATCGTGTAAGCTGTTGTTGCATGATACTGTGAAGATTAAAGGTGACATGTAATTTTGATGTTAAACTTGTAATGTTAATTTGAGCTGCCCAACACATCGGCTCAACCAATGGTGTGAGGTTTGGGCGGGGCTATATGTTTGATCAATAATTACAGTAGTCTCTTTTTCTTCTTTTTTTGCAATTCTATTTGGTATCTTTAAAGCTGAAGTCTGTAATTTCTGCACTACTAGTGTTACTAAAGAGAACTGTATAAATAATTCATGTTTTCAGACCATTGGTCTGATTAAATGATAGCCTGACCCAAAACTCACACCATTGGATGTGCCAATAGGATGACATAATAACACTGGTTTATAAATATTAAACTGTGATTAGTTTTAATAATTATTATACTGCTTAAAATACTGCCTAATTTTAAGCCATTATTATTAGGTTTTTTTTTTTTTTTACTGACACTGAACTTTTGAACGGTAGTAAAAACTATCCTTGCCAAAACGAATAGCAATAAAAAAAATAAAATAATCAAATAAAGCATTTTAACATTGTAGTTCGGTGGACACACTTCACCTTTAGGTTAACCCTGTCCTAACAGGGTGCAATGCAACAAGATTCTAGTGACAGGCAATTTGTCTGTCCACAGCAAATGTGAAAAATGGGGCGTTACACAACACAGAACAGTTCTCACACTCACAGCACACAGCAGACGAAGAGCATAGGAAACACTAAGAAAACAAACCTTGTTTTTTCATGCTTGTGAATGGGCAAATTTTGAACCCGCAAGTAGAGGATAAAGGCTCTTAAGATTCACGTTAAGTAGACCAATATTCACAACATTTTATTACATCAACACCACAGCACTAGACATAGTTCATCAATTTGTAATTCCAAGAAGCTTTTTGTTAATGGATTAGAATAAATAAAGGTCAGATCTACACTAAGGAGTACAGCTACCGGCACTTTTTCCATAAAGAGGACTTTAATGCAGTGTTACCATAAACACTGCAGTAATTCATTTTTTTCTGTCTGGTCTACAATAATCAAAATTTAAGGATTTTTGAATTACAAAGAACCTAAAATACATATGTTACAAATCTGTGTTTTCACAAATCAGATGGCATTGAGGAAAAATGTTGTAGGGATTCATCTGCTGTATGTATAATTTGTCAGTATGAGGTTCTATATCTATGAGATCTCTCAGTATTCTTCCTTTGTTCTGTGCTCATTCTGTCTCAGAAAACCAGGTCAAAGCTCCACCTTTCATTTCCCTTCTCTTTCGCTCCATGTCTCAGTGTTTCTTTCCACCCCTCATCCCCTCTCTGCGTCAGCTAAAATGGTGCAAGCCCAGAAAAGGTGTGCAAATCTATCAATATGTGAATCGATTCAACGATCGTCTGCTTTCATCGGATAGTTTTTTTCAAAGCCAGCGAAATCCCTCAAGAAGTCCGATCTGTTTCTCTCTCTGACGAGACACCTCCTCTCATTGAGCCAATCGTCCATCTATCATTCTGATAGACTATTCTTTCATGCTTTTTAGGTCTGTAAAATGTCATTGGTCTTTCATTGTAAGGTGGATGGTTTCTCTCCAGCTAGCTGCATCTTTTCCATCCGTCTCCGATCCATCAATCAATCAGTCAAAGCCTTAAGTACAGCTTTAAGTCATTCGGGGCAGGACAGGTCAATATGTTCACCCACACACTCATTCAAACCTTCCTTTGGAGTTGTCTAATCAGTGTGCCCAAGCGGTCCATCAGTCCAGAGCGTCATCTAAAGGAAACCCAAACAGATTGAGGTCCATTTATCTGTCTATCTCAGATCTTTGGTCCATTGTAAAAATGAGCCTCAGATTAGCTCATAAAAAACACACACACACACACACACCCCAAAACTCTTGTCTGCTCTCCTCACCACGGTTCAGCCTGTAAATCTGTCTGAGTTTGACTTAAAAATGCTGCATATCTCAATCTGAAAGATGGCCGTCTGGCAGCGAACTACAGTGTCACTGTCCAGAAATGCCAGGTCGATTGTGAACAAAGTTAGAGTGGAACTGAGAGGGGAGAGCAGGTGAAAGAAAGAGGCAATGAAAGAGAAAACAGAAGCAAGACATAAACTATAAGGCTTGAGAAGAAAAAGAAGTCAGAAGGGCATACAGCATGTGGCTTTGGAGTCCAGATGGAAAAAGCGTCTTGATGCAAGTGTAAATGTCTAGAGGACGGGCATTTACAAGTGATATGCTGTAATAAAACTACACTGACACTCTGGGATATTATAGGCTGTGCATCTGGAAAAATGCCGGAATAGAATAATGTGGTGGTAAAATCCATGCAAGTGACACCGACATGAAACACGCGGACAACAGAACATGAAACCGGTCTCAGACATTCCATTGACTGCTGCCCAGGTCTCAATCAATATCTCCAGGAAAAGCAATACCCCACAACAAGGACCCCAGCAACCTGTATGGTCACTGTCCAATCACACACAAGCCAAACGGAATTGCCACAGTCCAATCATGTCATAAAGGCCACAAAAGCCCCTGTCCAATCACACACTAGAGATGAAAACCTATAATAAAATGCAATGATTACATGGATATGTACACGGCCACAAACAACCAGAAAGGTCAGTGTTCAGTGACATCCATCGAAACGGTCATAATTGCATTGCCATTACATACGGAAACATTTGAAGGTTGCAGCTCTGTTTGGTGTCTAGACAATCCACACAACACCCAGACGCCCAATTTCAACCGGAAAGCAGAAAGACTAGATCAGGTCGCTGTGTCATTGAGTGACGGAAAACAGTAAGCGAATCCAAAGCAGAAGAGATGATTCTCAGATGCGCACTTGAAGATGACAAAAAATAAAAAATAAAATCAATAACACCACTTTAGATTACAACTAAAAACCATTTAAAAATTCGGTACATTTGTAAATTCTGTTTAATCACAAAATGCACGTAATCAGTTTGAATCACATTATCACAAAACAAAGTAGTGTGAATTTCATTACCAACAAGCAAATGCATAATATTTATATTATAATTTATTATATATTTTTAATAAATATTTTATTTAAAAAAATTAATTAAAATTAAAAACAAATACCATTATAGTTTATTCATTTTTAAACATTTTCTAGTACTTCAGAAATAAGTACAATAATGAAGTAGAAAAGCAAATTTGGTTTAGCTTTTTTGTAAATTGCCAACCATTAATAATCAACTTTTTTGACTATCAGTCAATAAATCCTTGTAAAACGCTGCAAGCATAATAAAGGTCGCAGACACAGAGGTGCAGCTTTAATTTAAAAGCTGAGTGTCCTCTAAAAATTGCACACAGATCATCACTTCACGTTTATATCAATTCGGACGTGACTGAAAGCGATGATGTCCGAGTGGATGAATCTTTTAATTTGTAATTAGTCTGTCTATTTCCACCAGTTTGATCCATTCAAGCGGATTTGCAGACGTTTTGGCGGGCATGAGCTAGCGTGACAAATGAGGCCATCCTACAATACAGCGGGTCCTAATAACCTCTAAATAACTGCAGCCAGCACTAACAAATGTGTGTTGTCATTAGGCAAGCTACTGACAATGATAATGTTGCTGACTGTTCATACATAAGACACCTGGCATTCATTACATAACTGTCAGGTGTCCTAAGTCCAGATCTGTCAGAGGGGCTGTCCGTCAACACCACAGATCAGCAGCAGTCACTCAGGTCACTGTTTGTTTCTACAGCAGAGAGCAGTTGGGTCTGAGGTTCCGTCCTCGGCCCTGAGGTGAAATTATTTAAGCCAAAGAAGAATGATGCAATTCGTTTTGTCCCGCAGGCAACGTCTACTGCCCTATTTAAGTTGACCGGTTTGTAGGCTAATGGTTAAGTTGCTGTAAAGTCTGCAAAAGATGACAAATCTCAACATGCCTGGAAGCAGGGTCTTCCATTCTGCTCACAAAGAATCAGGCATAAGATCCACATGATCAAATATATGCACATCACTCAAACCATACACATTATGCTACATTTTAAAGAGGATGCACACGGATAAAACTTTATAGCTAATAAAATTTATCTCCTTTTTTGTTTGGCAGTCTGCTACAGTATTATGGCTCTTTGAGCCATTCTCCAGTAGTGTTTAAATATACAGATATATAAATGTTTTAGTTGCTGTGTAATGTAATTCAGAGGTGTCATTGGATAAATTTATTCATTTTGCATATAATATATGCAAGATATAAGGTATATATATACACACAACCTGAATTCCGGAAATGTTGGGATGTTTTTTTAAATTTGAATTTCAAATCACATGAGCCAATATTTTATTCACAATAGAACATAAATAATAAAACAAATGTTTAAACTGAGAAAATTTACAATTTTATGCACAAAATGAGCTCATTTCATATTTGATGCCTGCTACAGGTCTCAAAATAGTTGGGATGTGGGCATGTTTACCATGGTGTAGCATCTCCTCTCCTTTTCAAAACAGTTTGAAGATGTCTGGGCATCGAGGTTATGAGTTTCTGGAGTTTTGGTGTTGGAATTTGGTCCCATTCTTCCCTGATATAGGTTTCCAGCTGCTGAAGAGTTCATGGTCGTCTTTGACATATATTTTTCATTTAATGATGCGCCAAATGTTCTCTGTAGGTGAAAGATCTGGACTGCAGGCAGGCCAATTCAGCACCCGGACTCTTCTACTACGAAGCCATGCTGTTGTAATATCTGCAGTATGTGGTTTTGCATTGTCCTGCTGAAATACACGTCATCTGGAGGGAAGCATATGTTGCTCTAAAACCTTTATATACCTTTGAGCATTCATAGTGCCTTCCAAAACATGCAAGCTGCCCATACCGTATGCACTTATGCACCCCCATACCATCAGAGATGCTGGCTTTTGAACTGAACGCTGATAACACACTGGAAGGTATCCCTCCTCTTTAGCCCGGAGGACACGGCATCTGTGATTTCAACAAGAATGTCAAATTTGGTCTCTTCTGACCATAGAACACTTTTCCACTTTGAAACAGTCCATTTTAAATGAGCCTTGGCCCACAGGACATGACGGCGCTTCTGTACCATGTTCACATATGGCTTCCTTTTTGCATGATAGAGCTTTAGTTGGCATTTGCAGATGGAAGGGCGGATTGTGTTTACCGACAGTGGTTTCTGGAAGTATTCCTGGGCACATTTAGTAATGTCAATGACAGAATAATGCAGATGAGTGATGCAGTGTCGTCTGAGGGCCAGAAGACCACGGGCATCTATCAAAGGTCTTCGGCCTTGTCCCTTACGCACAGAGATTTATCCAGTTTCTCTGAATCTTTTGATGATGTCATGCACTGTAGATGATGAGATTTGCAAAGCCTTTGCAATTTGATGTTGAAGAGCGCTGTTTTTAAATTATTCCACAATCTTTTTATGCACCCTTTCACAGACTGGAGATCATCCTCTCTAAGACATCCCTTTTATAGCTAATCATGTTACAGACCTGATGTCAAATTAACTTAATTAGTTGCTAGATGTTCTTCCAAGCTAAATCTTTTCAAAATTACTTGCTTTTTCAGCCTTTGTTACCCCTGTGCAACCTGCGAGATCTGTAGCAGGCATAAAATTTGAAATGAGCTCATTTAGTGGATAAAAGTGTAAAACATCTGTTATGTTCTCTATGTTCTATTGTGAATAAAATATTGGCTCATGTGATCTGAAAGTCTTTAAGTTTTCATTTTATTCAAATATTTAAAAAAAAAACGTCTTTTTCCATCAGAAAAATTGCTTAAGTATATAAAGTGATGTGTATGTGTATTGTATGCTTTGGCTTAAAGCACCATTGAGATCAATTGAGAATAACAAATGTACATTTTAGGCAAATACGAGACAAATTCCACATTCCAAGCAATTGTAGTTTCCACAATCGCCTACCTCCTTTTGAAGTTTTCCCGTCTTTCCTCTTTACTCAATGGAAACCTGCCTCACAACTTCCCTTATTCCCCTGAAATTGATAGATGTGACTGAGACTAATTGTAAAAGAAAAATGATGGCTAATCCTTTTCTTCTCTACTGAGGCAATGAATTTGAACACTTCTATTGACAAGGGATGTAAATCCATTAAGTATAACCAATAGGATATTAGAGTAATTTCTTAATGAAGCCGTTGTGGTTTTCTTTCTCTCCTCCTTTTTACGTTCCCTTTCTTTCTCGCACTCACTGTATCACCTCCATGCCTGTGGTCTTATCTGCAATGTCATCGGGAGTCTAATCTGCTTTTGTTTTCTGTAAGGCTGTTGCTTTTTAAAAAAAAAAAAAAAAAAAACCTGTCGGAAGATAACAGTAATTTTCTTTACCCCTCTGGCTTCAAAGCAAAATGTTTCCAGACTTCCTGCAAAGTGGGAATGAATGAATAAATGATAACAACGCTGTTTTAGTAGACTCGTGTAGCAATTTCTCTTCATCTCCCTCCCTCCAAAGCCATCGCTCTCTTGCTTTTCTAACCCTTCCTACCTCTTTTGTCAACCTGGTACCACTCCGCTTCCTGATCTCATGCGCCTAAAGAGGAAACCAGGCTAAACGGCCTTCAGCGCGGTCACAACCTCTGCTTACGAACACTCAGACAGATCACTGCGTCATCTCATCGTCTTGCTCATATCAGCCACAATACTGTGAGTTCCTGGACACTTTCTCCATCGTCTCCGGTGTCTGGCCAGCTCACTGGCCACTAAACACTCATCAAAACTGCCCTGCCAACGGCTGCTGTCATTTACACAACCAGACCTCCGCTGCTGGCCAAAGACAGGGGTGATATTACATATCGCTGTAAAAAAGATACTTTGGGCCTTTGCGGTTTGTGGCTGCAAGCTGAGGTAGCGTAGGGCATGTTGTAACATTGTTTTCAGCGTCTAAAAAGAGTTTGGTACTATTTAAAAACAGTCAAACCTGTACAAAACGGTGGGAAATGGATTTTGCAGGTGAAAGTCTGCTTCAAGTTACCCTCTGGCCCAGATGGAATCTGCAGGCTTTTTCAGCGTAGATTTCAGGGAATTCTGTGGAAAATGTGATAAGCGCTAGCTGAAAGCATAATCAAATTAGCCCAAGTAATTAATAAACAAATACGCAAGGGAGGTGGGAAATTTCTAGAATTATGTGAATGACAAGCGTCCCAGTTCCGAGGAAATCTGCAGATTTCATGTGGGCCTGGTTTTCCCCTCCCATCCTCTCTCTCCTCCGCTCCGCTGTCCAGGCCCTCAGAGTATCTAAATTATCTATAACATCACACAGGAAAACACAGGCAAAAGAAAGAGCAGTGAGCGATGCGAGGAACCCTGGGATACTGGTGACGCTGTGTGCCAGCCCTTAAGATTCTGCTCCCACACAGATAGAGCGTAGAGGGAAGCTCTCGGCGGCCCGACAGCCAGGCAACGTCATCACCCGCTCCGTCACATTGTGGGGGGAATTAATCGCCCCCTTATATGGCTTTTACCAATGCCGTTATATGCTGTCAGTGAGCGAAGGAGAGGATTCCTGTGACAGTTCCATATGGATGTATTAATATTTGCATAATTATGGTCCTGTGCCTGATAGAAGCCCATGTAAGCCTGCCTTTGAAGACTGTGGGGAGGGGTGGGGTTTGGAGTGGAAGGAACACTGATAAGGGGTTGAAGAGGAGGGAAGCAGCCTCATATGTACATTTCACATCCTTTCCTCTTGAATTTCATATGCATATGCAGATTAAGCATGTAGAGTAGGAAATATGGAAGTTAAGAACAGAATTACATAAGTGACAGAGTCTAAGTGACTGATAAACCCTGTATACATTGTTGCACACATATATGCACATCTGAAAATGCGAGGTCACGATGCTCAGCACATACTCATGCATGATTTTGCAGTAGAAAAATGAAGATTACTGAAGCAGCTGAGAGGTTTTTTGCGCGACGATACCGGACAGACGTGCAGACCTTTACAACACGGGCGCACAAATAAGACAGATATTTTATGGATAACCTGAACACAACAATCCGTAGAGAGTCTGTGCCGTTTCAAGCAATGCAGATCTCGAACGGAACGACAGTCTACAGCATATCCACACTCTCTCTTCCGAGCTCACATTCATCCAAATATTAATTTTCTCATGCGACGCGTTACAACAGCAACATCATAACATCCGCCCCGCACACCCAAAGACAGATAAAGGCTGAAATACCGCACCTGGGACAGACGGATGCCAAAGGGTAGACCGAGAGGGACAGAGGAGGTGTCTCTCCGCTCCCCTCTTCCTCCTCTCTTTCTGTGTTTTCGCCTGTCTTCACAGCCTCGTTTTTTTTCTCTCTATTTCACTCTCTGCCCTCCCTCCCTTCTCCCTCCTTCGCCTTGTGCACTGAATACTAAACGAGCCTCGTCTCCGCTCATGGGCTCCAGCGCGCGTGCAGTGCTAAACACATACTGATGTATAGAGAGAGAGAGAGAGAGAGGAGGGATGAAGAGGGAGAATATTGGGCGGAGGGGTGAGACCTGCTCTACTTGTATGAAAAAGTTATTCTTTTTTCATACAATAGGTTTCAACAAGGTCTTCAAACGTTTCAGTAAACATAAAATTAGATTATGCTGTGAAGAATTTGATTGATCCCAGTGTCACGAATCTTACTGCATTCAATAAAAAAAGATTCGTTCAATAGTTCGGTCACTCTTTATGCAGGTTACATCGCTGAGCCAGTAGGTGGCGATACCGTCAGTTTTTTGTGTGTGTGTGTTATGAGCCAGTCACTCACTGAATCATTCACTCAACCGATTCATTTACAATCTAAGCAATTTAGAATTTGTGTCTAAAAATCTACTACGAGAATCCAGAAGGAATGTTTAAGGATTATAATCGTTTTCTCCACACATGACAACAAACCGTCTTACTTCATTTAATTACTCAATGGAATAAAGACAATGAAAGTGTAAATAAATCATGCTTTTTAGTAATACCCTGCTGCAAAAACAAACAAACAAACAAAAACAATAGAAACCGTCACAGAATTTGTAGCCTAATGGTTTTACTGGTTATAATGGCAACTGTATTGGTTTTAATGAAAACTGTAATGGTCCCTATGGGTCTCTACTGGTAATTTGTCATCCTCTATTGGTAGCTTGTTAAAACCACTACATCATATGGAATATGACCCAAAACACACTAAAGGGAAATATATTTTTAATAGTTTTTATTTTGTTGGTGGTTTGTAATGTTTGTAATGGTATTTGTACTGGAAACCAACAGAATTTCTTTTTTTTTGTGATGGCTTCTATTGTTTTTTTTTTTGTTTGTTTGTTTGTTTTTTCAGCAAGGTGTCCTCCTAATGCATTTTAATTGAATGTGGTCATAAGCAATTTTTTCAAACAATTCTTACACCGCCCCTTCTCTTCATGTTGTGAAAAAGATTGGGGGACATGACATGAACCAATTAATGACATTCCCCCTGTTCAGTCTGTCAGATGTTCAATGTCAACAAATAAACTATCCCAATTCATTTACTTCTTGAAGGCAGGAAAAGAGTCAAGCACTGCAAAAGAAAAAAAAAGAGAAGAAAAACGTAAGAGATTAAAAATAGGAGTGACTGTGTGACAGCAATTATGGGTCACTTAAAATATTCGTTTAAATACACCACTAGTAAGTGCATCCATTTTCACGTGTCGACATTTTGGTTTTGGTCTGATTCTAGTTGAATAGGTAGCCAAACAACAGTAAGCAGTTTGCAAAACTGTAAATCACAAAATATATCACAAAATGTGCTGTAGTGTTTTGTTTTAAAATACTTTTAGATATATGTTTAGCTAACTGTGCAAAACCTAGAAAGACTGGTCTGGCCCACTAAAATTATATTATAGATGTTTAAAATTCTTTTTCCCTCTAAAATAGTCAACCCCATGAAAGTCACTGCATAATTGACGCGCTGATATGAGATTATCCTGTCAATCTAATTTATATAATACCCCTAGTATTATATAAATTAGACTGACAGGCTAATCTCCTATATTTGAACTCATTAACTACAACAGTTCCTATGTAATTATTTCAGATGGGATAAAAAACGTATAGCCAAGGGCACTTTTGTGATTAGATCAAAATTAGTTTAGGTACAGCATAACCTGAGCATATGCAAATCACTCTGTGTAAACTGTCCAACATTACAGTCCAGGGGCATTGCAATAGACACTACAGATAATCATTACTAAAGGTGCTATAATGCTACTAATAAAGAAATATGAGCATCTGTCAACACGCAATGAATACAAATGCCCATACAGTGCACTACTAATCAGAGATTTTTGATGTTATCAGGAAAGCCAATCAGCTGTGCTTGAACATACTGGTCATATACCGTCATTGATGAGATCTCACACATGTACAGCTGCACTGAAAATTCATACAGTGTGAAGCACAGGATGCCTGTACCCCGAAATCCTTCGTTTTGACACTATTTAGACCTACAAATAGTCCATTCAGAAGCGCAGAACTCTTTTTATACAATAGTAGCAGCTGTTATAGTGACTGTTGTTTATCTGTCATTATGAATCCAGGTAATCAAGCTGTTTCAGAAACATGAATGCCTCCTGATGATTTATGTTCTATCGTATAGAGTATTGATGAGGATTCTGTTGAAATAAAAGGCATGCAGAGAAGTAGCCTGAAGCACGGAGCACAATGATTGGGGCATAAATGAGTGTAAACAGCTGCCTCTGCTAACTGTCAGAGCAGTGCACACTGAGAGACAGAGGGAGACAACAGGAGAGGACAGGGCAGAGAGAGTGAGAGAGCACAGCAGCAAGGCTATCAAGAGAAAAAGAGGGAGGGAGAGGGCAGACTTAAAGACAGACTAAAAGAGAGAGAGAGGCAGGTTAGAGAGAAGAGGAGATCTGAGACAAAAAAAGGGTTCAGAGAGAGGAAACTGAAAGCTTGGCCTCAGGCGGCAGCCGCTGTCGTTACTGAGTTCGTGTCACTGAGGGAACATGTACTGGCACTGCTCCTGTTTCCTACCAGGAAATTATATTTACTCATGCACACAGAGATGTACATATTCTTGGACACTCATTTCTGGCAGAGGAAATGCTACAATTCAGCTGTGGAGAGGTTTTCAGTAATCGAGGTGTTGCCCAAAATAATGAGTCCATGAAGAGCTGCACAATGTGATTTACACAAGTAGGACGTGTTCCTGGATATTCTTATTCAGAAACAGGTACAAATATCCAGGAACCAAAAGATTGTCATGACATTCTGTTCCAAATGTTTTTCAGTGTCTACATTCTTCAACCAGTGTATATGATTCACCAATGAATAACTTTTGTGATTCTGACTCTTTTGAGCCAGTTCTTTTTAATGAATGAATCAAAAAGACTCCTGAATGCATGAGTTTATATATGAACCAATCTAATGATTGATTTATTGACTGAATCGGCCTTCAAGTATGAAAGAAATATGACTCCACCCAGTAATGGTTTTTTTCCAGTTAATTTTTCACATAATTTTATTAAATAATTATTTGCAAATATTTGACTTAATTGTTCAAAAGGGACTCAAATCAGTCTTAGACACATGATTTCTTCATATGTATAACTCATGAATCAGTCTAATGACTCATTCATTAAATGAATTTAGAATTTATATATGAACCAGTCTAATAACTCATTCACTGACTGAATATGTCTTTGTGTGTTAAATGAATCAGTCTTTTAGGCTGAATCAGTCTTTTAAGTTATTTTATTTTATTTTTTTAAACTGACTTCAAAGATTTAGAATCACAGACTATTTTAAGTCTGTTCTTTTTAATTAATTGGGCAAAAAGACTTAAATAATCTGCCCTCGAATCTTGAGGTACACTGAAAAAAATGATTCATTGAATTTACAAAATTTTTAAAGGTAAATAGTTGCAAATTCAATCAATTTATTTGATCTACATTTAAATAAACAAATTTAGTTGACTAACTTTCAACATTTTTTTTTAATTAAATGTTGCAAACAATTTATTTTAGCTACCACTTACCTTAAAAAAAAATGCAGTATCATTTTTTTCAGTAATTCATTCACCGACTGAATTGGCCTACTCTTTTAAGTCAGTTCTTTTTTTAATGAGTTATTCATATATAGATTTTGTATATGACCAAGTCTAATGACCCATTCATTGACTGAATCTGTCTTTATTTGTTAAATGAATCTGTAATGTGATTTTGATTCTTTTAAGTCAAATGACTCATTCGCTGACAGAATCAACCTTCTTTAAGTAGTAAACGAATCTGTAATGGAATCGTTAAGTAATTGGAATTGTGTAAATTCCCATAATCCCCCATCCTTTGTTGCTAATGGAACAAGATTACTGTCAACCAACACAGCCACAACACTACCTCTAAAATCAGAGGGCAATAAATGGGTGATGTCGATCCAAGAACATGCCCTACTTGTATGAATCGCGTTAAGCGTGAAGAGCCATCTAAAGTGACGTTTGACCTTATTTTTATCTATTTCGACTCCTGACTCTCTGTCGGCAAAATCTCGCACCAGACTTGAGAGGTACAGCAAGGTGGCGCACCGTGGAAATACTGATAACGTCTCAAGCCTCAGTGCCCAAGTTCACCTCTCTTATCCGCAACAGTTTGTCTGCCCTCTTTCACTGGATTGCTCCTTTTTGAGTTCTCCATTTTATATTGTTACCATGACAACCGTCTCTAAGTGAGTCGCCCACATCTCGCGTTCCCTTTCCTCTTTCATTTTTTACTTTCCTTGCAGTGACTTTCATCTTTGTGTCTTCTCGACTCATTCCCCTACTCTTTCTTGCACCATCACTGTGACTCTCAGTTTTTCACTCTTCAGGCTCACCCCCATTTTTTCCTCTTTCTCACCACCGTAATGTGTGGTACAGATTTATGTTCAGTCTTCTTCACTACAGTCTGCAATAAAATATTTATGCTTCATTCCAAACATCTCCACCATATAGAGTTTCAGATGGGTGCTGAGGTGCTTCTTTTTTTCCTTCTTATTTTAAATTTATTTTGTATTTTTCCTGACATAGTGTCTGTCTGAAACTGCAACCAAACGGACTTTAATAACGGCTTATTGGGAGGATGACAAAGATCAATAAGCAAAAGCTTTAAAAAATAGGTTTGCACCAGATTAAACATCAAATACATCATCTAAATTGACATCAAAGCATGAACTAAGTTATATCAAAACAAACATGCAGCCAGAAAAAAAGACTATCTTTATGGGAGTATTTATACTTCACGCTTTTTACTAATCAGTTAGCTATCCAGTCATAAAAAGATCAAAACTAAAAGCCCTCCAAGATGTATTGAGATAGATAGCAATCCAACAGATGTGTTTTGAGCTGAATAATACTCAAGTTTAAATATATATAGTTGTTTAGGCCACATAAGTAATCTTCACTCATCCCAGAAGTCATGCATTTTTAAGCAAACTTATAACGTATATTTATAATGACATTCGGACATTAACATGCATAAATTAACAAAAAACGTTTAATCATTTAATTTGCAATCTAGCAACTCCATAAAAATCTACAGGATTATTTCTATTTCATGCACATCAGAGATTAAGTATAATAACACAAAGAAAGAAAGAAAGAAAGAAAGAAAGAAAGAAAGAAAGAAAGAAAGAAAGAAAGAAAAACAAGGCTTTAGGTCACAAGTAAATTTTACTTTTCCCAAATTGCTTTAAGTCAACAAAACTGATTGCTTCAAACCAGCTTTGCTATTAAATAAGCCTACTGTTTAAATTTGTCAACTATTTAACAAATACAATCTCAGCTTTAAAGCAGCTTTACAGTATCCTTATTCAGCTCAATGTACTTCAGTGTTGTTTCAGTTCAGTTTCAATAAATGTGTCAATTTTGCAAAGTTCTTCAGTTACAAGTTCAATAAGGCAATAGTGTCACTATTTGGTTGTTAGTTGATTAAATTCAAAGTCAGTTGATTCAGTGTTGATTCAATTCATTTTGAAAACAGTGTTAATGTTGTAAAGATAGTATCATTGTTCAGCTCAACTGACCCTTCGCAGGGAGCTTGATTGACAGGTGATCTGACCAATCCTAATGCCAGTTGACATAAAATACCTTCTGATGTTCATTCATGTTTATTTTGTGCTTTAAGTAAATATGAAAAGATGATCGGTTCACATGCCGCTTAAACTGAGGCACTTCAGCGATCTGTCACGACACAATAAAGAGCCACAAAATGGTATTTATTGTTTCAATTTCTTAAAAATTACAAAATTTGAAACTTTGTTTCATACCAAAAGTAACCTGGCTCTGTCTTGTCTGTCGGTGTGTTGTCAGTTTCCTCTTTGCTCCGTGATGTATTTTTCACTGTGTGAGAACGTGATTTGTGGTGTGAGACCATAGCTTGTTGGACGTAGCAACACTAACTAAGGGTAACTAAGGTCTTTGCGAAGGGTCAATTCAGTTCCAAAGTTCAGTTGATCTGATAGTGTCAGTTCAGTTAAATAGAAAATATTGCTGAATATTAGTTGCCTTTTAAACCCCAACTTCACCATCCGGAAGTTTGTAAGTGAAGAAGCCACACTTAAATAAGCAATCATGAATGAGATACACTAATGAAGTAACCATGAAACTATTTGCCCTGTGGGGCTAAAAATGTTGCTGCCTGGCATTAGCATCCTCAACATCATCACCACATGGAAGTTTGGGAACACCGTAAAACACATTCAAACAGCTCTCATGAATGAGACAGTCATGAACAGAGTAACTGCAAATCTTACAGTAAATGCTGATTGCCATATGGAGTGTTGAAGTGTAAAGTTTGCTGCAGAATTTAGCATATAGCCCAGGGATAGTAGATTAGGCTTCTATCTGGGACCGTTTTTGGCCAAGTGTAAACTGAACGCGCATACCAAATTGAATTGCAATTGATCAATTAAAGAGCATGAAATAACTGCATAAATGTACCCTATGTTGCAAAGAAGTCATGTTTGTGTCTCGTTACATCATATTGTGTTAGAAAAAAATGCATCCCTCAGACTTATTTGGCAGGATTGTGTCCTTTTCCTTTTAAGCTAAAAAGAAAAGTGATGAATATTCAATCCTCCGGCATACTTCTCGCGTGGCTGTTTGCATGGGAGTGATAGAGTGGCTGAAAAAAACAGTGAGTGCACTTCACCCGAAGCAGTCATCTCTTCAGCGTCTCTCTTCAAAGCAAATACTGTTGTTCACACATTTCTCACACCCCAGGGACACGCTGTGGCAAAGGCAGAGTGGTGGCATAGGGAGGTGTCTGCGTTCACATGTGCTGATGTTTTTCACCACTGAAACAAGGGGCTCTATATATCACGCTGCTCTGGCTAAACTGCTCTGCTGTTCAGATGTCCATTTCAAAGCTTGATGTATTGCTGACTGTATGGAGTTGGCCAGCAGGCCACTAAAGCACTCTGCACAGAGAGGAGAATTAGAATCGGGAGTTCTCTGTACGGGTATGAAAGCACATGGAGAATAGATTTAAAGGTGACACAGGTTACCAGACACTCAAACACTGCCAAATTCAAAGAGATGCAGGGAGGTGGACGATTGAAGAGAGAGGCCGTGTTCCATTCTATTCGCTATAGTTGCATATGTTGTGAATCAGTAGATTGTGAACACAAATTTGCATGCTAGCAAGTAGGGATAGGCCAAACTTCATATTTCCAAAATAGACTAGTCAGTTGGTTGACTCAACTCTTAATCATAAGACACATGTTCAAAAACAGCCAGACAAAGTGCGGTATAATGGAACAGAATGAAGGGGTCTATTAAACTAGACTATTTTTATCATGAAATTTCCATCTGATTGTGTATGGTGGTGCTTTAAAGGAAGTGATGTTTTATTAACAAATTTTGGGAGGAGCACGCGCAGATAATTAAAGCAGCCAATTCATCATCAGCAATCACACCATCTATCCAATCAGCTCGAGAGAGAACCCCTATAAATAATCAAAGTAGTCTTACCTCCATCAGCTCTAGTCTTTCAGCGTTCGGTTCGCTCCTTTGCCATTATATCACAGACCCAATTTTTCCCCATCCAAACAACGTGACCTATACTCGATTTTCGGATCCTCTGCAGCAAATACGCCCGCCCCAGGATCACTCCTCCTCCGCCAGTCATCGCCGCCGCTCGACCAGCCACAAGATTTCCCCGACACCGAGGCTTAACCTCGCCTCCACTGCCTAACTTCCATCTTCCCCGGCATCCCCGTATTATTCGGCTGCGCCAACAATTCCTCCGATCGGAAAGTGGTATGTATTTAAGCCAGAGGCAAACGCTGATGAATTCTAACGCTCCGTTCTCGCAGAGAATAAACAAACGGATTTGTACGATCTATTCGTCACCCTGCAAATCAGCCAACCTCACTCCTAAATCCACTCCATCCGCCAAGGCGGCCAATAGATTGAGTAAAGCCCCAAACTTGTCTCGCTTGACACCACCATTGTCCCGCATAAAACCCGGCTCTCCGTGAGCGTCGGGTCGCAGAAGCAGGCCTTCAATGAGCCTGGGCCGCGCCCAGTTCTTACTGCAGCAAAGCCTCACTCGCTTCCCGCTTCGGCTCAGCCTGCACCACGGCTCTTCAGGCCGCAGTGCCGCATGCAGCCGGGCCTCTAACTTCTGTTTCTAGACGCAAGCGCGAGGCTGCCTCCGCTAGCGGTGCAGGCCACCAGTCTTGCCAAACAATTTTCAGGTAAAAATCGCTAAAGGCAGGTAATTTGTTGTTAAATGACGTCGCAACATCATCGGATGTTAATGTCATTACGTGCTTAGAATACACACTGAAATTACTCTTACTTTTCACCAGCATTTTACCTGTATTTAATTTACTCATTCCATTTTTATAAATGGATAGATAAGTCAGATAATCAACAGTGAAACTTCTCATCCACTGTTGATCTTAACCAGAAAACTAAATCTCAGTGGACCAACAGTAATGATTAACTGTACAAAGTACATAAGTACAAACGAAAAAATGAAGTCGTACCGTAAATAAACAATTATTGAACAAGTGCAACCTGCAACTTAATTCACATATGAAGTGCATACTGCTAGGCACCTCCCTCAAAGTGTCTACGTTACCAGCCGATGTGCCGCTTGGCTGGCTAGCTGTTTCAATATGCTTTCCTTTTGTGTGGTTAAGAGAAAAACACATGCCTTTTAACATTTTATCACTTTTTAAAGGTTTCCAAATAAAAATTTAGAATGGCTACATGTGTTGCTAGTTGCTTTGAAAACAAGTTGCTAGGGTAGTCTGAGAAATTGTTAAATCCAGCAACAAATTGCTAAGTTGGCAACATTGCAGACTACCCGGACATTTCAGCATGTCCCGCCAAAGTCACAAGCCACTCCCCTTTTTTCCGCAGCAGACAGCTGCAGAAGCAAGCATGTGGCTGCCTTCGCTTGCAGGCCCATCTCAGACTTTCCTTCTACTTCCCCTAACCCCTTTCCTTTTCAGCAGCCTCCAGTTCCTGTAGCAGGTACTAACGCGAGGCCGCCTCTGCTAGCAGTGCAAGCTGCACAGGCTTTACAGCTTTTCTCTCAGAACGCCACAAACCCCCGTGTCATGCAGCTGAAGCAAGCGCAAAGCTGTCTCCGCTTGCAACACAGGCCCTCACATGTCTTTTCCTCCTGTTACTCCTAACCCCTTTCCTTTTCAGTTGCCTCCAGCTCCTATAGCAGACGCTAGCGTGAGGTGCCTCCGCTAGTGGTACAGACCACAGGTTCTTCAGGATGTCACAAACCCCACTCCCTTCCCATGAGTGAGCTACAGCAGCCGAAGCAAGCGTATGGCCGCCTCCGCTGGCAACACAGGCCTACATATCTTAGTCTTTTCCTGCCACCACTAATAACCCCTTTTCCTTTTCAGTGACCTCCAGCTTCCATAGCAGACGCTAGATTGAGGCTGCCTCCGCTAGTGGTGAAGACCCATCCATATCAAAGAAGCTCACCGAACCCTCATCAGCAGACCCCTTCAACGCCAGTCCATCCCTGTTCACTCGTACCTCGGACCCGCCATAGCCATCCTCTCTAACACCACCAAATCCACCCATAGCGGCTCATCTCCACTTGTAGCAGCGTCTGCCCCCGCAGGAGCCTTTTCTATATTCCTCCACTGCCGCAGCAGTGTCTGCTCCCACTGGAGCCCTATCTGTATTTACCCACTGCCGCAGCAGTGACTGCTCCCACGGAAGCCGCCTCCTCTTTTCAGATGCCGTAGCAGTGACCGCTCCCACAGAAGCCTCCTTCTCTTTTCAGATGTCGTAGCAGTGCCCGTCTCAATAGAAGCCACATTCTCTTTTCAGATTCCACAGAAGTGCTCACTCCCGCAGGACCCTCTATCCCTACTTCCCACTCATCTCTGCTTCTCACTGCCGCAGCAGTGCCTGCTCCCACAGGAGCCCGTATCTCTACTGCCCACTCATCTCTATTTCCCACTGCCGCAGCAGTGCCTGCTCCCGCCGGAGCCCGTATCTCTACTGCCCACTCATCTCTATTTCCCACTGCCGCAGCAGTGCCTGCTCCCGCCGGAGCCCGTATCTCTACTTCCCACTGCCGCAGCAGTGCCTGCTCCCGCCGGAGCCCGTATCTCTACTTCCCACTGCCGCAGCAGTGCCTGCTCCCGCCGGAGCCCGTATCTCTACTTCCCACTGCCGCAGCAGTGCCTGCTCCCGCTGGAGCCTGTATCTCTACTTCCCACTGTTGCAGCAGTGCCCGCTTCCGCAGAAGCCACATTCTCTTTTCAGATGTTGCAGCAGTGCCCGCTTCCGCAGAAGCCACATTCTCTTTTCAGATGCCGCAGCAGTGTCCGCTCCCCTAGGAGCTAATCTCTCTCTTCTCTAAGGCCACAGCAGTGCCGTTACTCCAAGCGACGTCCAGCACCCCACCAACATATACTATGGCTGCCAATTTTGGGGGGTATCAGCGCACCTCTCTGGCTGCTGTCCCGTGCTTATTGCATCTTTGGGGGGAACGCTCTTCCCGTACAGGGGGAGTACCCTGGGCTCGGGGGTAAGTACCGAGCTCGGAGCCCTCTCCCTGGACAGCACGCCAAATACGCATAACCTTTACTCAGTTTATTATATGTAAGTGTGAACTCGTGAAATGAAATTAAAGGAAAACTCCACCGTTTTTCCATATTACAATATGTTCTTCCCTCAACTTAGACGAGTTGATACGTACCTCTACCATCTCAGTGCGTGCACTCAATCGCTCTAGCGCGCGGCGCCACTATGCTAGCGTTTAGCTTAGCACCATTCATTCCTTAGGATCCAAACATGGATGAATTACGACCTCGGCGCAGTAATATCATCACTCCTGAAAACTATTACTGCGCCAAGGTCGAAGTGCTGCGAAGTGCTCTTCTGCCATACATTATAGTCATCATTTTTATCCGCTTAGAAAATCGCCACTGTTTATTTTGTGTCACCATACTTACTTGTGTAACTACTCATGTGACCATCTTTAAATAGGGAAAACATGGAAGTGTTTGGTGGCTTCTAAATTCATCCCTGTTTGGATCCTAAGGAATGAATGGTGCTAAGCTAAACGCTAGCATAGTGGCGCCGCGCGCTACAGCGATTGAGTGCACGCACTGAGGTACGTATCAACTCGTCTAAGTTGAGGGAAGAACATATTGTAATATGGAAAAGCGGTGGCATTTTCCTTTAAAGATGCGACTTTTCTAAGAGGGTTGATGAGCAAACTGATCAACCAGCTAAAGCATGGCACATAAAGCATGCATGCATAAATGAACAAAGAAATATTTACTGTGCAAAAGTTTGGTGTAAGGTTTATTTAGCATGGATGCATTAAATTGATCAAAAGTGACAGTAAAGACATTTATAATTTGATAAGGATTCTATTTCAAATAAATGCTGTTCTTTTAAACATTCTATTCATCAAAGAATCCTAATAATATATCAAAGTTTTCATAAAAATAGTAATTAGCACAAATGTTTTCAACATTGACAGTAAATAAGAAATGTTTCTTGAGCACCAGATCAGCATATTATGATTTCTGAAGGACTGGATATAAAGCTTATGATTGTCAACCTTTCATGTCAACTATCTCTTTTAGCTATGATGACCTTGATCTACTAAACACTAGAGCACTCATGTCATATGATATTTTTCTGAAGGAACATATTCAAGTGTACCATGTTATTTATCAGCATCATTATTTGCTGCATAAAGTCCTGAATGTTTTTTTAATCAAAACCGAATATGTATAAACATAATGGCATTCAGATATTATACCAATACAATACACAGAACACTACAGAACATACATAAATGAACAAATAAATCAAAAGATGTGTGGGGGGGATTTCATCTGTTCATCTGATCTGCACTTTTAATCGAGCAACTCAAATTGTTGTATAACACTTGTATATAAAGTTTGCAGGATTGTTTCCTTTGCATTCACATACAGGATGAAATATAATTTCTGCTCATTCTCTGATGATGTGAGAGCCTACTTCTGTCATTTATGGCTGCTCCTCATCATACTGTTTAACCTTTGTGAAAAAGTCGAGGTATGACACTGTCTATCTTGACTGTGCAACATAGTAGTCAAGACTTTGGTCACGACTGACAGCACTAGCTGACTGTTTTACGTCATCGGCCCACGTCATGCATCACTACAAGGATAGCTACTCACCTGGGAATTGTATTTCCTCTTCTATCTCTCTCCAGGTGCATTCTGGGAATTTCAATTTCAGCAAACTGGAACAATTTTGACAACGGGACACTCCTAAAAATGTCCATATTAAGACATCCTGAGAAACGCAGAGAAGAGATTTGGGTTGAACCTAGTTTTAAGAGAAACAGATCAAAACGAAGGAGATAAAAGACAAACATTTTGAGAAAAATCTCGAGGAGGAGGAGGAGGAGGAGGAGGAGGAGGGGGGGGGGGGGGGGTAGAGGCAGGGGTGGTGTGGGACCTGAAGGAATTGGGAAAAAATGAAGCAAATGAAAAAAGGCTTTGTTTATTTGTTGTGTCAGGGATGTTTGGTTTCACAAGCTAATGAGAAGCAATTAGACAGCTGCCAATTAAGCATGACCATTAGACTGTGACTGAGAGGATGGGGAAAAGACAGAAATACTGATGAGGGATGGAGCACAGTGACAGGAGACTGTTGGGCTTTAGGGGAGAACGAGGGAAGAAAAAACACAGAAAGTAATTATTACAGACAGAAACTTCTGGAAACCTAACAAAGCGCTTGAGTGTTTATCTCTGTCCGTAAACAAGGAGCCCTGAGGGCCGCCTGAATACAAGCACTCTGAGTGCTGTTGGTCGGTCAATGTGAAACCCATGTGCATGATATCTCCCTTAACATGTTGGAATTGTGGAAACAGAGCCATCACTGTGGCAAATAAGCTACATGCTCACTCAGCCGTTGTGCCCGGCGCTGGGGAGCTCCACTCTTCAGGCGGAACAGTCACACTGTGGAGGAGCAGAAATCTGGAGACAAGCGCGTCTATGTGTGTGTGTTTGTGTACGTGTAGTCCAGCAGGGGGTGCCACTCTCGGTTCTTGCTCTGTCTCTGTGAGGGTTCCACTCAGCCATCTGGCTCTCAGCTGAAGAAGTGATGCTGAAGTAATGATTAACCTCTACAGTGTTCCAGCTCTCTGCTAATGGAGGCTATTTCTCTCTCTCTCTCTCTCTCTCTTGGCCCTTCCCTCTCCTGCTGCTACCTGAGACTGGTCACTCAGAGAGATTGAACTGATGGGTGTCTAGGGGTGTACAACCATAATTATAGGGGAAGCCAGGGCTACTTTTCTAACAGAGAGGATTTTTCGCCCCCAATATCCAGATGGGGCAAGTTGTCACAAATGTTTTAAATGTACAGTTTAGAGCCCTGCACAGGCCTCAGATTTAGGCCCTAGCCCGGCCCTGGCCCGAGACGCTAAGCCCCTAGCCCGGCGCGTGTCCAACAGTTGATCAGAATTACCGGCCGGAGCCCAAACCGAGCCCATCTTTTTTTCTCCCTTCTCCCAAAATGGCTTATACTACTGTTTCAGCTATTAAAATAGTTCAGTTTTGTATGTAATGGCAAGCGATTATATATATATATATATATATATATATATATATATATATATTTATTTTAAATTTTTTTATATTATTAAGTTCATTTAGAAAAACATTTGGAGCATCTTTTGTTCGTTAAATATACGTTTTTTTCATTTTTAAAGTAACAACCAAGCGGCCAGCGGCAGACAGTGAGCTGATCATAGCCTATGTTTAATCAATTTAGCCTTCTCAAATCATCACGACTTGCCTAAAATAAAATCTATAGATATACTAAAACAGTTCAAGTATATAACAATGTTTAAACACAAAACCTAGATATATGTACGCTATATCCAATCGTTTGTGCGGAGAGTGGAAGCTAAAGCGCGCTTTTCAGGACATGGAGGCGCCAGCGCAATCACTTGCATTTTTTTTCAATGGAAACAACTTAAAATACGCCGTAATTTTTGCTCATAAAGGTAAGAGTAACACATCATTCGGAACTGTAAAGGGTCTACTTTTATTTCTGTGTACTCACAATATCAACAAAACGTTGTGCTTTTATTGTTACGGGGCTGACGAGACGTGAAACGTACGGATCCATATGCAGGAAAAAGCTATATCTTTCTTTTATAAATATGATAAAACTAAAGACTTTTTGGAGATATGAAGGATGCAATACTACTCTATAGGTACTCAAGATTAACATGAGATTTGGTGAAACTGCATGTGTTATGTCCCCTTTAATAAATGTTTTTCTCTAGTTCACTTTGGCCACAATTATTGGCACCCAATTATTGCAACATCCTTTTCCCAAGATAACAGCTCTGAGTTTTCTCCTATAATGCCTGAAGAATTTGGAGAACACCTGACAATAGATCAGAGACCATTCCTTCATCCAGAATCACTCCAGACCCTTTAGATTCCCAGCTCCATGTTGGTGCTTCTTCTCTTCAGTTCACCCACTCATTTTCTGTAGGGTTCAGGTCAGGGAACTGGAACGGCCAAGGCAAAAGCTTCATTTTGTGCTCAATGAGACATTTTTGTGTTGACTTTGATGTTTGTTTTGGATCATTGTCCTGATGGAAGATCCAACCATGGCCCATTATAAGATTTCTAACAGAGGCAGACAGGTTTAGGTTTTTTATTTTTAGGCTTTCTAACCCAAAGTCTCAACTACTCTCTGCAATTCTCCAGATGTGATCTTGGAGAGTCTTTGAAAAACATTAAGAGAAGGCTGTCAAACTAAGTCTGACTAGAAAAGCAACTTTGATTTTCTAGTTAAGATTAGATATATCTACTTAAATTAAAATTATACATTTTTAAATCCATTTTCTTACATTCAAATATGCATTGCAACTGCATTCTGCTTGCTACCTTAATTCAGTACAAATGAATTGGAAATTAAAAGGTATTCTCATTTCATTTCTGTATGGCATGGTTCAATGAACTGTATCTTTTTTCTCTGGGGCAATGACAGCTGAAATGCAGAATAGCTTTTTCTAGCCAAGACATTAAGGTATGTGCCTACACAGAACTCTTTTAAAATAAATCTACCCTGAGAAATAATTAAAAAGAGTGTTATGTAGCTCCAGTTTTCCCTATACATTCACACATATAAACACTCACATATTCTTCAGAGCGGACTGCCCATCTAAGCCTTCAGCTTGTCTTAGAATATTGCACACACACACAAACACTACATTAAGTCCCTCTTCTCTGCGGCCAGCCAAACTCTTTATTTAATTAGGTTAATTAAAAAGCTAGAATAACCATTTTCCTGATTACTCATAATTTTGAGCATTAAAGAATTGAGCAGACAAATGAAGCCAGCACTAGTCTCTTCATTTCCCTTAACTGACCCAGTACACACACATTTTCTTGCTGTCTCTCCCACTCACGCTGTTAGTGTGAAGGATGACTTGAAGCTCCACTTCTTTCTGTCAGAGATTTTATATGATGTGACACAATAAGCTCCTTAACACATGGAGTTAATGGACTCCATTTCTGAAAGCATGGGGAAAATGAAACAACGAGGATAAGTGTCCCCTACCAAACCTTCCTCAACTCACAGGCTTTTAGATGTCTACATATTTAGATATTTAAGAGATCTGGAGGTGTTGCTGGTATCTAACAGTGCTAATACTTTCAATACCAGGTAAAGGCCATTCAGGAGCTTTAGAGATGGTACTGGATGAGATATGAGATACCAGAACATCATCACTGTGCCCCTGAGCAAGGGATACAGTTACAAGTAAAAGTATGTGAACCCTTGGAAGGATCATAAAATAGACAGTTTGCTTAAACACAACACGCACACAAAAATGAACCATTTTCAAATTATTATTATCAAAGAAATTAAGTGCATTTATAGTGCAGGGTGGAAAATGTTTGTGAACCCTTCGATTTAATAACTGTTCACCCTCAATAACCTCCACAAAATGTTTCTTGTAGTTGCTGGTCAGAGGCACAAAGATCAAAAGGAACTTTGCCCCGCTCCTCTCTACAAAATTGTGACAACTCATCTATATCTGGTGAGAAATGCTCTGCTGTATGAAATGAAATAAACATGTTGTCATCATTTACACACGTGTTTTCATGTTGCGTAAAACTTGATTGCCTTTTTTGTTCAGTGGAACATAAACTTTTTTATTTAGCAAAATATCCAATCTGCTCCACTCCAACAAAAGTGGATCGCAACAAAAACATAAAAATCCAATATGTTTAGAGTTTAAGGTTTCCAATGGCATGAGTGTGTATAACAATGATTCACAGGATGTTCATTTTTGGGTGAGGTAACCAATCAGTATTTTCCCAGCCGTCAGTGTGTGCTTTACATCACAAATTTGCTAATAAACAACCAACAAAATACTTATGTCTGTGCTGATATCACCCCAGCAAAAAACCATTTATTTGTACTGGGCTACACGGAATTAGGCTGAAAGTGTGGCATATATCAGGGGGTTGTATGTAATGGTAAAGTGATTATATTTTGCTTAGTTTTTTTATCAAATTAATTTATAAAAATGTTTGGAGCACTTTTTGTTCGTTATATGTAATGACCAAGTTACAACAACCAAGTTCATTATATGTTGATTTTTTTTAAGTAACGACCAAGTGGCCAGCGGCAGACAGTGAGCTGATCATAGCCTATGTTTGATCAATTTAGCCTTCTCAAATCGTCACGACTTGCCTAAAATAAAATCTATAGATATAAACAGTTCAAGCATATCACAATGTTAGTTTAAATGTTTGAACTATATAAATGTGTGCTAGGTGCATATCTAATAGTTTGTGTGAAGAGTGGAAGCTGAAGCGCACTTTTCAGGACACGGAGGCACCAGAGCGATCACTTTTTTTCTTTATAGTGGAAACAACTTAAAATACGCCATCATTTTTGCTCATAAAGGTAAGAGTAATACATCATTCGGAACTGTAAAGGGTCTACTTTTATTTGTGTGCATTCACAATATCAACAAAACATTGTGCTTTTATAAAATGAATAGGAAAACAGAGGATGCGCTTGCCGTCTTGTCTTGAATAGGAGCGCTTCACAATGATGAACCAAAACTCAACGAATTGAGTCACAAATATGATAAATATATCTATTTACAAAACAAAAACTCTTTCATTATGTAATCTGTAAAGATGCATTTCTCTCTAAAGGCACATCCAATGAGGAGATGGCAAGTCATTTTTCATCACCGTCTAAAATATAAAAATAAGGAAAAACAGGCCCGATTACGCTTTTCTTTTTTTATGTTGCTCTGCACTGAATTCCTTAAAATTTAAAGGATTTTATGCAACGCAATTTTGTCTGATATGTGAATTATTTATTAGCCTATTTTTTATCCATGCAGCAAATGCTTTAAAAATTACTTTATTGCATTCCAGATGATTTTAAATAACTTTTCACTATAAGTTTTACGGGTAGCTTGAATGTAAAACAATGTCATGAATTCGTTGTATTCCCATTTGTAAAATAGGCTACAAATTAATTGTTGTAGTCTGACCCAATCTCATGAAAGTGCATGTAGCACGATTTTCTCTTTCTATTTGACGTAATGTTTATAAGAAGAAATTGACTTTGGCATGCAAAAGACTTTATTAAATGGCATGGCTGGTTCAGTCGACAGAAATACGGGACAAATGGGCCTATAATTTACTGCTGAAATGTTTGCAGGGCAAATCTCAGGTCAGACTGAGCGCTCATGGTACGCACAGTGCGTACAGCCGTATACCTGATTGGATTGGATGACACATCTAGTGGTCTTATAACTCTCCTCTTTCTCAGCACAGCTCCAGGGTCAGGGTGACTGATGAACTTGTCCTCTTGGTGGAAATTTTCTTTGGGTGCCAATTTCAGCCTAAAAATCTTTTGTATTTTTCTAATAATGGTAGCAGATAGGGGTCAGGCAGCTTTGCTGTACACCAGTGAAGACTGATGTCTTACTTTAAATTGCTTTGTTCAGTATTTCAAAGATTTTTTATGGTCATTTGTGCATGATTAGTCAGAAAGGGGTTATGAACATATGCTGCAAGGAGGTGTTATGTACAGTCAGTGGATCATTATCGGAAAATAAACCCAGGCAGGGTGACCTGGTATCACCCTGAAGGGGTTTATTTTACAATAATGACTAACTGACTGTACATTATGCCACTTATTACATAACTTCTCACAAAATAAATAAACATTTGGACATGAAATATTCATTTGAGTTGAAATTATTTTATAATCTTGCATATTATTTTAAAGCTTCCACTAAGGAAAATAGTCACATAAAATAAAACCAGCCTAGCAACAAGATGAACACTCACCAACAACATTACAGTCATAATAATACTAATGAGGTAATTTTCACTATATAGTCAATAATTGAGACACAATTACATGTTTGCAATGAAACAAAAGACCGTGAGTGAGTCTGTGGTTTGATCCATGAAAGTAGTGCTGGTTTCATTTACCCAGATTAGTTTATATAAAGTGTTGCCACATATGAGGGCAAATAGAGGACAACAATCAGGTTACAGAAATAAAAATAAAAATAAAAAACAAAAATAAAATGTTTCTTTTTATTCAACATGAGAACTGATTTTTAATTATAAAAGCTTACTGTGTGCTACAAGGTTGTTAACTGATACTATGCCTTTCTTGAAGCTATCGATCTGCCTTATTTGGATCTTTTTTTTTTTTAAATTGAGATCGCCAAACCCCTGCCACCCACTGAAAGTGATTTTCAGGGGGCACCAAACCAAAATCAGTGCAATGTGCCCAGAATCCCTATAGTGATGCCACTGGTTGTGTTTAACAGCATTGGAAATCATTCTGGAATCAGGGCAGCTAAAAAAATTATAAAAGTGGGCAGGCACTGTTGCACTCTATAGTAGGAAATATCAATTGAACGCCACATAAGGGGTTGTTCACAAAATAATGAAAATTCTGTCATCATTTACATGCCCTCAAGTTTTTTCAAAACCTGTATGAGTTTTAAAGAACTTTTTTTAAAGAATATTGGTACCCGAACCGTTGACAGTAGCCATTGACTGACCGAATATTATGGAAGTCAATGGCTACCCAGCAGGCACACCACGTCATAAAGACGTTGATATCTGGTTAAATTTCGGTTGCGACATCAGGTGACCAAAATTCTATGTAAATTCAATGTCTATGTTAAATGCCAATGTTAAATTGATGTTCGATACCAACGTCAGCTGACGTTGATATTTTGTTGTTTTTAGGTTGTGTAACCACAATCCAATGTTAAGTCAACGTCAAATTGATGCCAAATATTGACATCAACCAGATTTTCATTTTCAACCAAAATGCAATGTCTGAACGACGTCATGTCCAACGTCAACCTGTTTGGTTACCAACATTTTTCAAAATATCTTCTTTTGTGCTTAAAAGAAAAAAAGAAACTGTGTCCAACAGATGAAAGATGTTCATACAGGTTTAGAACACCTTTCACACATACAGTCTTTACTGATAAATTACCGGTAAATTATTGTTAAGAGATCATGTGTGAACAGGACCTTTTCAAAAATACAGGTAAATTCGTTCTGGCAATTTACCGGTTTGAGAAGTTGTTACCAGTAATGTGCTCTGTGTGAAGGCAGAACAAGATTACCAGTATAAGGACATACGAGTTCAGAATGTACTGATGTAAGACGTCTACTCTGGGCCAATCATAACATTCTGACGGAAATGACTCATTTACTCCGCTACATGGTTTAGTTTGAAGTGATCTAATACAATGTCTATGGGCCAAAAGCAGCTTTTGTGTCAGTTTGACACAAAAATGACAAAATCAATAAAAGTACTGATTGCCTATACCCCTCCATGTTTACAAACACAACACCGGGAGGCACAGCTATTTATGCCGAGCTCACACTGCACCTTTTTAGCCCCCATTTTCACTCACCGACAGGTTTTGCGAAATCGCAGACAAATGCCTGAAATCAAAGGGCAAATCGGTGCTCGTTCACGCCAGTGACAATAACACAGTGTGTATTATCAAAGAGAGAATCACTGACGCGTCACCAACACCCACGGAATATATGGCATGCTAAATATCTCACCTGTCTGCGATTCAAAGTCCTGCTGTGTGAAATGAGTTCTGACTGAAAAATACATTGGCGATGACCTACAGCCAATGAGAGAGCAAGATACAGAGCGGGAAGTTCGGGGAGGAGTTAAGCCAGGCTCACACTACAGGATTTTTGGCTGGATTTCCACAGTCTGCGACAAAACCCCTGGATTGTGACCAAATCGGTGCTCGTTGCGGTCGCCGAAGCTCGTTAAGTATGAGCAGGTTAGCAACATGAGCCGAACCTGTCTCGAGCTATCACAGACGCTACGATATTTTCAAACCTGCTTGATTTTATTGCCATGTGATCTCGTAATGTGAGCGACACAAGGACAAGGTGGAACTAATCCAGCCAATCACAGTGCAGATGGTATAAACATGGTCTTATCATGCATCTTTATGAATAGAAACGAAAAGCCACAAATTGATCAAATCAACTAACTAGAACTAAATTTAACAAATGCATAGATTGTGTATATAATTCTAACTCTGCATTAGAGGTCATTTCCGTTTGAAGATGTCACAGAATTTAGCATTAGACTATTTTGAAACTGATGTGTGAATGGTGCTTTGCCGGTAAAAAGACGGAGTGTCATCGCCTGTGTGAACAGAGCATTTTTGTATTTACCGGTTTATTTTCCCGATTTAAGTCATTCCAGTAATTTTATGACAATTAGCTACTGGAAGGGGCTAATGATGACAGAATTTACATTTTTTGGGTGAACTATCCAGAGATCAGTGTAATAATTTTCAATAATCTATTATTATTTAGCAACATGTTCCTATGTAAAATTTAACACAGAAACACACACTAAAAAATCTGTTTTGGTTCAAGGGAAAATATAAATTTACACAGAGCTCAAATACAGGATATAATCTTCATGTCTCTGGGTGACTGTGTTTCCCTTTGTCGTTCTATTTCTCTCTCTTTTTCCTCTCTCTCACACACACACACACACACACACACACACGACAGTGAGGGGGAGCCTGTGAATGACAGATTGCTGAACTGCTCATATGCTGTGTGCCTCGCTGGAAGAGCGTGAGTCACCCCCCACACACATATCCATACACATTTATGTGCATTTATCACAGACGCATGGAGTTAAAATCATCAACATACATCCACGCATGTTTGTTTGCATAAGCATTAGACTTGATGACAGGACGATTTAAATAAACATAAATATAGACCTCCATAATCATGATGAGAAGATCATCTCTTAAAACAGCATGCTCCGTACGCGCGCGCACACGCATCCCGTTGAAAATATAATGACCGCGTTTAAGCGGCTTCTGTCTGTCGGTGCGAGGGTGAATGTGTCACTGGTGGATGAGGTAAAACACATGGGTCGGAGGTTTGTAATCTAACAATGAAAAGCAGAGAAAAAGCTACTGACTAGTGGCTATACGATTGTGCATAATTAGAATAGCAAAGCTTGTAGCAAATAAAAACAGGGTTTAAATAAACTTGGCATTATCGACCAGATTAATTTATCACGTAGAAATATGGCTAATGATAATTCAATATTTGGCACAGGGCTTGCTGCTATAGGCCTAAAATTGCACTTCTGTTGTTTATCTACAAAAGCAGTTTTCTTTTTCAGTCTAATCTAATAATTTTGCATATTTTTCTTGATTGGGTTTATACATTCCAGTGTTTGTTTTCAATAAAATTTGTACTTACCTTTGCACAAAAACAAACATTATGATACTGGGCTGCCACTTGATGTCCAATACAAAATCTCGACAAGGTCTCGAAGCAAAGCCGGTCCAGACCCAGCTGTGTTTGATGTCAGGGTCTATGGGTTTAGCAGTAACAGACCATCGGTTATCAAAGCTAATTGCTTCATAAATCACCAGCGCCCTCTGCTGGCTCACACCACCTCTTACGCGACAGCAGTAGGCCTTGCTATGCATTTCTATAGAAGTTACATAACAATTACCCACTTGAAATGATAAATAGAGCACATCATTATTGTAAGATAATCAGCTTATGAGAACATGCTGGCAAGCAAATGATGAAATTTGAGAGGTGCTTGGTGTCCGCTGAAAATAATATTGATCTATAAAAGCATCCACGAACAGCAGGGTTGAGGTTGGAATACAGTGTTCTTTCTGGCAGACAGCAGAACACAGTGTTCACAGCATAAATATCTTTATTCTCTTTGCTTAGACTGTGACTATTGCCATGTACTGCAGAAATAGTTTTGCTGTTCCATTTTGAGTGCGAGATGTTTAGTTCTCACTGAATAAATATTAGCCTTGTGACCTTCATGATCTGTGTGAGAATTTATGCAAAGAAATAAACATATATATACACACATATATATATATATATATATATATATATATATATATTTCACTATGATTTTAATATTTGGCATGGCCTCACTCAGTTGATATTAAAGATATCACGGTTACATTTTCACAGAATGTTCTTTACCTTATAAAGGATGATTTTATGTAGAACGCAGTAAATCACAAAAAACTGACTTTAGCTGGGTTTTCACAGGGTCATATATATATATATATATAAGGCATATTTTCCCCTTTCCTCAGAAACCCTATAGAAATGTACCTACCAGCTGGAAAACAACTTTAAAAAGCCTTCATTTGCCATTGTTAGAAGCCTTTTTGTTCAGAATAACCCCAAAGCTGCTAGTGGATAAGTTTGAAACCCTTGAGTGTCCTGTTTGGTGAAAGTACCCAAGTGTTGCCAGCACTGACCGCATTGTTGTAAATGCTATATTAGGATAGTCAGTAGGGCAAGAATTGTCCTGGCATCTGAGAGTAAAGAAATGTGGATAAAATGAACAGTTTCTGCACAAATTTTCCTTTTTATTCACTAGGCCTGATAAGTAGGCACCCTCCTCATCACAGTTCTCAGGTATGAATTCATTATAGTTACTGTGTGACACATGCAACGAAAGCAAGCACCTACATTTTTGCTTGGCAAACTGTGTATGTGAGAGTTTAAAAATGGTAAAGTAAAAGCACTTTTTTTTTGGACGAAATTGGTTGCATCATTGACCTACTCATAGCTTATGCCAGCTTTACTTAGCCTGAGCGCGATTATTTTCCCTGTGAGGAACTTTATGCAGACAGCCAGCAGTAATCAGCACATTTATGGACTGTGCTTATTTTTGCAAAGGGGAAAGGTTAATGTTGCGCAAAACTGTGGGAAAGGAATTGACCCTAGGAAAATCAGGCTCAGAGTGGGAACATTTCTGACTCATGTACTCATGATGCACGAAAAGCATGTATGTGAGTGAGAATGTGTGTGACAACCACTCAGGGCAACACACTGAATGATCTGACACTATTAAAAGATGTGCTGCGGGGTCCAGTGGAGCTGAAATCCTGAGATACGTGAGCAGGCTGACTCATATAAGAGTCCACACACATATAACTTAATATATATTAAACTGATCGAAAAGAGATGGTTTTGTAATGTTACAAAAGATTTCAAATTAATGCTATTCTTTTTTTTTTTTTTTACTTTTTATAGTTTTTCAGTTTCAAATATAAAATAAATGCTATTATTTTAAACATTCTACTCATCATAGAATCTTGAAAGATATCGACTCTTCTCAACATTGATAAGATTTTTTTTGTTAAGCCGCATATCACCATACTGATTTCTGAAGGATCATGTGATACTGAAGATTGGAGTAATGCTTTTCCATCACAAGAAAACATTTACATTTTATAATATATTAAAATAGAAAGCAGCTATTTTAAATTGCAATTTAAAAATTATCCTTTTTTATTGTATTTCTGATCATAAAATACTTCTTTCAAATACAATAAAATACAACAAAAATATTTAAGTAAACTATTTTACAATATTACTATTTTTACTGTATTTTTGATCATATAAATGCAGCCTTGGTGAGCATAAGAGACTTCTTTCAAAAACATTTAAAAATCTTTTTTTTTAGAAAATTTTGTCCCAAATTATAGCCGAGTATTACACCCACACACACCAACATTTATTTACAGCCCCATATATTTGCACTAGCATGTGGCCTCAGGATATGCACAGAATGAAATATGAACAGTACAAATTAAATGGGTCTATGTATAATAATGTGTATGTTTTTTTCAAGATGATTAATAAGAACAAGACTCACAGTAATATGTATCCCTTTTAATACTGCTAGCGTTCGCATTAGATTAGTGATGGTGCAGAAAATACTGCCCTGATCCAATGTAATTTACTCTTGTTTGTGCACTTCGGCACAAACAAACACTGTGCTCATTTGCATACATTTTCTTTGGTTAGACTGACATCTTAAAACACAACAGAAATACACAAGAAGAGACCATAATGAGTCCCATGGCTATCACTTTAAAGTGGTGTTGATTAGTACTGCCTTTGTGTAACTAAAATTACTAAATGTGAGACAAGCGACATTAACAAGCAAGACCAAAGTGGATAAAATAGCATATTATCATACCTATTAACACCTTGCGTGAAATTCGCAGCTGTAGATGACATCATAACCATCTGGCCCCTTTTACACAGGCATCAGATATAATGTAATTCTCATCAGAAGAAATATGTCACTGATAAAACGTAAATAAGCAGTGAAGTCTTTGGTGTGAGACATTGTCCTTAAAATACTCTGTAGGTTCATGCAAGCATCAAGACAATGCAGTTCATATTCTCTATATATATATTAGAGGATCTCGGTACCTAATCATATTATAACGTATGAAAATCTCTGCATATCTGTGACCTTGGACCACAAAACCAGTCATAATTGTCAATTTTTCGAAATTGAGATTTATACATCATCTGAAAGCTGAATAAATAAGCTTTCCATTGATGTATGGTTTGTTAGGATCGGACAATATTTGGACAAGATACGACTATTTGAAAATCTGGAATCTGAGGGTGCAAAAAAAATCTAAATACTGAGAAAATCACCTTTAAAGTTGTCCAAATGAAGTTCTTAGCAAAACATATTACTGATCAAAAATTCAGTTTTGATATATTTATGGTAGAAAATGCACTAAACATCTTCATGGAACATGATCTTTACTTAATATCCTAATGATTTTTGGCATAAAATAAAAATGGATAATTTTGACCCATACAATGTATTTTTGGCTATTGCTACAAATATACCCCAGCGACTTAAGACTGGTTTTGTGGTCCAGGGTCACATTTTTGACTTAAAGCTACAATGTGACACACAATAAAATATAACATTACAATGTTCTCAAGTAAGATCGTGGTGAAGGAACTTTGGAAACATTTTCTCATTCTGATCCCAACTTAGCGCACTCAATTCAACTCTAAACCCATACCTGTGTGCCATCCGTTCACAGAAAACAAAGCAATCTTCAATAAAAATGGCTGTGAATCAGGCTTAAACCTGGGCGCCTGTAGGCATTTTACGGACCCCAGAGCTAGAGCTCGATGTTGTCCTGTGGTTTTACACCACCTCCACGTAGTTAGCAGGGTAAAGGCCCTCTTTCCCTCCGTCCATCATGCCTCTGCACCAACCCTGATCATCCTCATCCTCGATCTTCAGAAACTCCTCACCTGAACACACACACGCAAACATAAAGAGTCAGAGGTGGCACACGTACATTATACAGACACACAATATATGAATACACAAACATAAACAAAGGCAGCTTACCTGCTTTGAAGGACAGTTCATCTGTCTCCTGTCCAACATAGTCATAGAGAGCTCTGACTCTCACTCCTCCAATCATTACACTGAGACGAGGAGGGAAACAGGCAGTCAATAAAATAAGCCCCTTCTTAAAGATGTTACTGACCACTCCCTACCTTAGAAACCATCACGATCCACTAAATCAGCAGACAAGCCTTTGTTCTTTTCTAATGCAAATCTTGCATGTGTGGATAGTTTAATCCAAACTTGTTCCCTTTTGTTGGATAATTATGGAAGCCCATTTTTGCCAGAATCATGCTTTGGTTAATCATTAAGTAAGAGATAAAAGGTTGAAATTGTGACATACTAATTCATTAGACAGACACAATAAATCGAAATTATGACACTCGTTATGACACAAGTCAAAATGATAACAACAATATAAAATAAAGTCCTAATTATAAACAAATCTTCTAAGAATTATGACTTTTCATCTAATACTTTCCACTATGCTAAATTTTGAGTCTTTACTCATAATTATGATTTAGTACCTCATAATTTCATCTTGTTTGCCATAACTTTTTATGTCATAATTCTGATTAATCAAAGCATGCGGCAAAAACAGGCTTCTATTGTAATACATCATAGAAACATAACTGTCTATTTGTTTATTTCTTAAATATAACATTTTTTGAACCATACACCTTACAAAACTAATACTGTGAAACACTAAACCAAAAGAAGGATAGTAAAGGAAGTTTATGAAGATAATACAATTTTAGGGTCCATTTTTTCCACACCTGTCTAAAAAGGATACCCAATGCTATAACATTTCAGACTATTACTGTCCCTTGGATAGGTTTAAACAGAATTTATCCATAAATGCTAAAAACAAATTGTTGTTAGCCAGAGCTCTTACAATACACAGAGAAGATAAAAGCTGATTTATTCCCTTTTTTAAATCTTCCTGAGAAGTCATGAAGTCTGTGGACTACAGTGTGTGTCACCTATCATTTACTCCAAGGATGTTGATGTTACTAGCTTAACATCAGTTCATTTACATATGAAGAGTTCAGATGCAAAAGCCTCTAAGTGCCGTCTGAAATTTTCTTCTAAAATGAGCAGTTTTATCAGGCTCCTATGTTTATGTTCAGTTATTTCACTTTAACGGCAATGAAAAGAACCTATTCATAGCCATTAAAGTGAAATTACGGAATCTACACATAGGAGCCTGATAAAACTGCTCATTTTAGGAGAAAATTTCAGACGGCACTTAGAGGCTTTTGCATCTGAACTCTTCATATTGATTCAGATTATTGTAGATAGCAATTAAAGGGTTCACAGTACCATAGTGAATGTGTTGTAGAAACATTAGGAACTAGTGTAATGTTATCACTTGCAATGTCTTTTAAATGAAAGTTTTTTTTCTTTTTCAGTTGGCTTATCAGCATTTGCCTCAATTGTGATTCACAGTCTCCACAGTCTTACTCACAATATTGCATAAATTATTGATTTTTTGTAAAGAAAAACAGACAAACTGTTTTGCAATGTCACAATTCATTCCAGTATTGGATATGTTTGCTTCTATATTTCACTGAAAATCACTGTTCAATCCCCAGCTCATCCCTTGTCAAGCTTGTCTGAGCAATCTTAACCAAGGATACTGAGCTTTTCAATGGGTCAATACACAGCAGCAAACAATAACAAGGCCTGAAGTTCAAAAAGGCCCAGTTTGGTTTGTAGCGAATAACAGTCAGGCAGCCTAGCGCTGTGAAACCCTACAGCAAATATCACTGTAGTAAACTGACCTTCTCTCCATCACTACTGCTTTCTGCTCCACCTCCTTCTTTCCCTTTTTATGCTTCTTGTCTGGAGTCCACTCCTGAAATAGAAAGAGAGCGAGAGACGGAGTGAGTGAAGGAGTAAATGTGGGTTTTGGCACAATAGAACGCAGTCTATTTGAAGATGTGCATCTGTGAGATGCATAAATATCACAGATAACAACAAAGACATCACTTTAACACCCTCAAGAATGCATTAACCTCAGAACTCTACTTTAGTTTAAAACAAACCTTAGGCCTAAAGTGTCACAGTTTGTTTTTGCTACGGACACGCGCGATATCAATGTGACTTACTGCACATTTCTCATCGCAGATAATCCACCTTATTTTTTACTATAAGACCGGGTGCAATCATTTGTAACTTGAATGTGTGAGGCTTTTTGTTGCTTCAAGCTGTACAAAAAGAGTCACTTAAGCTGCTTGATCCTGCAAACTGATATTTGTTATCATATACAGTCATTTTAATTATCGTAATATATTTATGCTTCTAGTTATTTACCTATAGCAGATAATAAATCAGAAGTCTCACACATTCACAGAAAAGACTTTACTTCTGTATTTCATAATAAAGTGGAAGGGTACAGGTAACACAGGTTGGGCTCTTTTAACAAACCAGCTTAAGCATCCCAACAACTGCATAGCAATACAATGGCAAACACCCACAACACCCTAACATTTTCTTTAGAAGTTTTAGCTAAAGTTTGTCAATTTAAATGCATTTGTGATATAAGCCGCATGTATTTACCTGAAATTGAGGCCAGTCGGTGGGCATTCCTGGCCCGTGTGAATTCTTCCACCAGCGCAAATCTTCCTGCTCGCTGATGGACATCAGAGTGTTATGGAGCTCATTGTACACGGCTTTTACGCTAACAGAGCGAGCGAGAGAGAGAGAGAGAGAGAGAGAGAGAAAGAACTTGTATGATTTGCTCATTGTGAGTAATACTGAAATGGACAGAAACTGAGATTTGACCAGCACAGTATAACCCTTCTCACACACCTATCATTGTTGGTGACATCCAAGTGTCTGTGGATGGACAGGAAAGCCTGTTTGAGGAAGCTTATCCTCTTTCTCTCCTCCTCTTGCGATTGGTCAAAGATCGACTCCATTTCCTCCATGTAGCGTGGAGCATAACGCGTCACTTCCTCAAGAACCTTCTCATAACGGGCTCGCACCTGCAAACAGGAATTTGCAGCCAGTTAGTCAGATGTGTTATGTGTATTTGCCACTTCAGATTGAACTGGATTTTGAATGCAACTTCAAAACAATTTTTAAATTATCCAAGCAGTTATTTTTCAAACAATAAAAACAATGGTTAACTTTTTATTCACAACTGTAAAAAAATATATATTTATATAATAAATTAATACAAATGCTGTTCTTTTGAATGTATTATTCATTACAAAATCCTGAAAAAAAAAAATTAAGCATCACTGTTTTAATATTGATAATAAGAAGAAAATTTTCTTGAACGCCAAATCAGTATTGAATAAATTACATTTTAAAATACATTAAAATCGGAAACATTTATTTTAAGTTGTAATAATGGTGTATTTTTTACTCAAATAAAAAAATATATATTGGTCCATATAATAGGTCAGATTTCAAACCGGTCTTGAATGACTATCAAAAACGTCACATGACAAATAAGACTAGATTTTCACGTACAGTATTATGAATTACTAAACAGTTAAAACACAAGTACAGTCATCTGTTTCTTTTTCCTTGAACCTGAGTTGATTCCTCTCTTTTCTCTTTTCTGTTGCATGCCGTAGATTGATTCTTGGTCATTAATGTGTGCAATATATTGCATGATTTCACTGCATCGTTATGCAGCTTGTAAATGTAAACAAAGTTTTTTCTGCTTCCTTTTCCTAACTCGGATGATAAAAGACTATTTGAAACTGTTATTTTCTTTTTCTCTTTCTCCCCCACACAGCACTCACTTTCTCTGTTTCCTGGTGAGCCAGTTCAGTCTCTTCCTGGATCTTCCTCTGTTTCTCGATGGCAATGTCAGGGTTGCCTTGGGCATGGGCCTCCCTCTCACGAGCCATGTGTTCCTTACGGCAAGCTTTGTGAAACGCTGACTTAGCCTTCTCTAGCTGCCTCAAAAAAACACACATTCAGGTCAGATTCATGTAGGCCAGCGGTTAGTATTGCACACTCTATACATTCATTTTCAAAAATTCATTATTCAACAATTAACGTATGTTAGCATTTATATAGAAAATTTTTTTGGGTTTTGTCCATACAATACTGTGTACAAATAAAATGAGTGAAATTTCAACCCCAGAACTGCAATGCTTGCATTACCTTCTTCAGTCTCTTGGCCCAGGGCTTCTGAGCACGTGAGAAACCAGTTTCAAAATCCTGGGACTCCTTGAAACCTCCAAATATCTTCTTATGGAAAGTCTCCTTCTGCCACGTCCGGATGCGATCTCCATCCTCTGACACCAGAGCACGACAGATGGAGGAGTGCAGCGAGGAGAGGCGGTCAGCAGAAGAGAGGAAGCACTGCCATGCTCGTAACAGAGAGCCATAGAGAGGACCTGGACAAAGATGAAGACAAACATATTCATGAAAGAAATGAGAGGACCATTTAAGGTCACAAAAAGAAACTTCTTCATCAGACACTAAACTAAAGATCTCATATAAAACACAGGTCACAGCTCCTTAACTATATGACATATGATTTAGTCTCTTATATTATGTTCGAAATAGCATACTACTCATACCAGTGTTGGGTAAGTTACTTTCAAAAAGTAATTAATTACAGTTACTAATTACATCAGCAATATTGTATTTAAATTACTTTACTGATTACTCTGTCTGAAAAGTAACTTAGTTACTCAATAAGTAACTTAATTATTCAAATCGCCAATTAGGCTACATCTTAAAATCCCTATAAACCTTAATAGAAATTAAACTGTTTATTCTTTCAATTTGAGTCAAACATAGAATAGTTTAGCCTTTTAGCTTTAACACAACTTTAATACTTAAACATTTTTATAAAAAATGTTAACCTTCTTTGGTTAACAAATATAAATACTCTGCAAAATATCTGAATAACAAAAAAGCTTAAAAGTTAAACAATACATTTCAGCTTGGCAAGATGTTCATGAAAAGCCCAACTAGTAAAATCCATACAGGTTTATGTAAAAATAACACGTTAATTAATGTAGGTAAGAATAAATTACAGAAATGATCTTCTCTGCTGAATAAAGCCGTGTCAGATCGCGCTGTTCTTATGAGGTAAATTCCTCAGAACAGGTCTTCTTTCAAAAATTATGAAAATGAGATGAATCTTGATTTTTATTTTTTAATTTTTTTTTTTTAATCTATCTAGGTGTGGGCGTTTGCGTTGGGTGAGTGACCGTGAATACACGCACGCACACAATGCATATTTTTCAATTAAAGACAGCATATGGATTTATATAGGCTGGTTTTGGTGCTTGACACCTTTTTATTGGTCATTTTGTGTTTCAAGAATAAGGTTAAGAATTATGCTATTAGTTAGCCTACTTAAATATAAAATGTTTTTGTCTATTTAACAGCATTACAATAGTGAAAGACACGTCTCTTGCGCGGCGGTATGTTGGACTCATGAAAAATAATCACTTTGTGTGTATTCACCAAAACTGATTTACTGAAGTCAAAACACGGACGGAATTCGCGATAGTGCTAGTAGAGCTTTGCACGGGCCTCAAATTTAGGCCCTGGCCCGGCCCGTGTCCGACAGCTTATCAGAATTACCGACCCGAGCCCGTCTTTTTCCCCCCTTTCTCCCAAAACAGCTTATACTACTGTTTCGGCTATTAAAATAGTTCAGTTTTGTATGTAATGGCAAATTTATTATATTTCGTTTCGTTTTTTTTTTTTTTTTGTTTTTAATTAGTTTAGAAAAATGTTTGGAGTATTTTTGTTCGTTAAATATAAGTTTTATATAATGTATAACGACCAAGCGGCCAGCGGCAGACAGTGAGCTGATCCTAGCCTATGTTTGATCAATTTAGCCTTCTCAAATCATCACGACTTGCCTAAAATAAAATCTATAGATATACTAAAACAGTTCAAGCATATAACAAGGTTTAAACGTTAAACCTGCGCTAATGTGCGCTAACCTATCCAAATTTGTGCGGAGTGGAAGCTAAAGCGCGCTCTGCAGGACATGGAGGCACCAGGGAAATCACTTGCATTTTTATTTTTTTCAGTGGAAACAACTTAAAATAGCCTACGCCGTCATTTTTTAATTTTTTTTATTTTCTGATAAAGGTAAGAGTAATACATCATTCGGAACTGTAAAGGGTCTACTTTTATTTGTGTGCGCTCACAATATCAACAAAAGGTTGTGCTTTTATTAAACAAAGAAAACATACATGATGCGCTTTCTGCCGTCTTGTCTTGAACAGGAGCGCTTCACAAAAACGAACCGAAGCTGAGCGAATACATGCCTCACAGACATGATAAATATATCTATAGAAAGCTTTAAATTATCACTTAACGAAAAAAAAATCGAAAACAAAAACTCTTATTATAATCTTAATCATAATCAATAAAGATGCATTTCTCTCTAAAGGCGCATATAATAAGGAGACGGCGAGTCAGGATCAGCAACTTCATCCTGAGTATTTAAGGTTTCTCTGTGAATCAGGAAAATCTGAAAGTAAATGAACCGGCGCGCGGAGGGTTAAAGCCGCTGCATTCAGTTTTATCTTTAGATGGTAAATTTAGATTTCAAATTCAATACTGATTTTAGAACTGTTGAAATTATTTAGTGTATGTAACGCAAGTACTTTATAAGTAACTGTAATTAAATTACCTAAAAATTAACAGTAATCCTTTACTTTACTTTTTCAGTGGATAAGTAATTTAATTACAGTAACCCAACACTGACTCATACTAATCTTTTTTCAGTGTGTAGTATGTATACACACAACAGTATGCATTAAAAACCCACATTTGCTAAAATGTGGTAAATATTGTAACCCACAATGCATTGCAAATTTGATTATTCATTTTCAGTGTGGTGCATAAAATATCACTTTCTCCTTCATGTTATTTCCTTATTATTTGACCATTCTGTCAAAACTGAACTCATTCTTAGACAAAATCTGATCAAATAAAATTCTAAATAATATTTTTTTTCCTCAGACGAACAACGTAGTAAAGTCACATGACAACATTATAGCATACACTTAGGATAATTCATTAATTAAATGTAAACATGACCTCAATAAAACAATTATTGTTATTTACTGCATACTATTTTAAATATAGGATGCAGTAGATAGTAAGCAATATGCTTAAAAATTTGATTGAAAAAGCAAAACAATCATATTAACTCTGAACTTATTAATTAGCATAATATGAATTAAAATAGTGAGGTCATGTCACAATCATTTAGCAAACTATTAGCATTATTGTAATGTAAAGTAAACATAAAATATTTATCATTTACTATTATGCATACTGCTTTTAAATAACATGCAATATACAATATACAGTAAGAAATACATTAGCATTATGTTCTAATAATTTAACATTTGATTGAAAATTCAAAATAACAATTGTATTATTATTATTGTTTTAATCATAATAAAAGAATCGGTAAACTAATCATTTCATTTTCAAAATCATTTAGCATTTACTTAGAACTGTTGTAATGTTATAAAAAGACAACATAAGTAAACGTGGCAAATCATTTACATTTATTTACTATTATGAATGCAAATTTTTATATAACATGCAGTCTACTGTACATATGGCACAGTAAGCAGTAAGCAATACATTTTTTGTTCAGAAAATCTTGATCAAAACTGCAGTACTCACTGGCATCCACTAGAGGTTTCCACTTGGTACTCCACTCACTAAGTTGCTGCGCATACTGTCTCTCGACCCTGGCCCTCTCCTGGAAACACGCCACTATATCATTACATGCCTGGAAGGCATCTTCGGTCCTCTTCACTGTCTGGTGGTAGTTCCCTGGCTGAGACACAGACAGACAGAACATGGATAAAACTGTAAAGTTAATTGTAAAATATCAAGGGAAAAGAAAATGAAAGACCTGGCGCTAAAGGTTTATAGGCTTTTAAGAGGTCAAAAGTGAGGAATTTACTGTCAGACACAGGGAAGATGTCCCTCTCTCCTCTGAGGGACTGGCCTCATTTCTTTTCCAGAAGGGCCACTGGGTTTGTTTGCTATGGATTGGACAAGTTATCAATATAGCGTAAGGTTTTTTTCTAATATAAACGCCTGAAGCACAAAGAAATCCAGAGCACAATTCAAACATTATTCCTCCCCAAAAATAATAAACATCTATGACTAGACGAGTACCAGCGAGTCGAGAGAATTCAGGCCACAGTAAGTGGGGCATCACATGGACAGCGCAGTGAAAGGGGTTGATTAACTGCAATAACACAATAAATGAGAGAGAATGAGGGAGGAGGGCAAACATAATGACATTTCCAGAATGGGCGTCGTGTTTGCTGATGTGGAGAGTGTTCTTCCATTTTATTAGCAGCTCCCCCACAATTTTATCAGTTCATCTCTCTCCTCTACATCTTCTTTCTGTGCTACTCTTTGTTGGTTCTTTCTCTTTCTCTCTCTCTTAGCTGTGGTTCGTACCACGTATTTTCCCCAGTCTGAGAAAAAAGTAAAAACAGCTGAGGAATCTCAACTCCGGCCAAGAGCGGTGCAGAGCAGCACCTGCCAACCAATCAGAGAATCACAGAAATCAAACAAATAACACGATCCCTGTCAAATGGAATATAACATTCAGCTGGACTCAAAGCTGCACAATATTTAAACAGAACTGTTTTACCCAACTGACAAGCCTGTTTAAAAATCAACCCCGTTCAACTCTGGCCGAAACTTTCTGCATTTCATCACTGCAATCTACAGTCAGTGCTGTGGTTGACCAATCACAGTGTCTAGGATGAACACAAAAACCCTACAGCGCTCAGTTCTGGTCAGCGGCCAGCCAATTACAAGGTAGGACATGCAACAAAACCCTTGCAGGCGATAGCAGTGAGGTTGTTGTAAACTGACTGAACATCATTGGTCAGAGCATTTCACCCCAAACCGTAGCATTGGCCAAGCTCCAGATGGGATGGCAATTCAGCAAAAAGAGCTGAGGCTAAATACAGAGCTGAGGAGAATCTTAAACAGCTTCATACGGCTCTCAAAGAGCTCTAGATGTCATTGATAATAACAACAAATCACAACAGAAAACCCCATAAATATTCATCAGATAAAACTCACCTACAATGTTGATGTGGTATACTATTACATGCGTATTCAATTACTGTAGATGCAGAATTACTTTTCAGCAATACTTTTGTTAATGATCATTTAGTCACACAAAAAAAGATAGTAAAACCCTAAATTACTTTCTTTATGGGGACCAGCCAACTGCCCCCACGAGAAAGAATATAATTCTATTTAATAAACAGATTCAATAATACAGTAGTAATGAAATAGTCATGAAAATCTTGTTTCTTTTGGGTTTCCTAGGGGATAGAAAATAGCATTACTTCAAAATAAAGACAACAGTGGTGAAGAGAAAGTCTTCTTTCATTATGATGCAGTAACAAGTGTGTGTTATGTGTGTAACCAACATAAATTTGCCCCAAGAGGCCGTCCCTGAAATAAGTATACTGTAAATCACTTTGGATAAAAGCAACTGCTAAATAACAGCTCGCTATTTACTTTCTTACTATATATAAGCCTGAACATGAACATGACAGCTAAGTGCCGATATGTAATTATATATACAGCACCATTGCATAATTACCATTATTAGTATCATAAGGACCAATTAGAAATATGTTAACTACTGCACTAATATAAAACAGAAAACTAAATGTTAACATTTCGACTCATGAGCCAACACACCTCATTTTTATCCATGGGGTGTTTTAAGGTTAACACAGAAACACTTCTGATTGAACATGCCAAATGTGAAAATACTACATGATTGCTACAGTCTAAAAAATACAACTTTTATAAAGGTATTAAAAGGCAAGGTTCTGCATGATTCCCAGCAGCACTGGAGAGCAGAACGGCAAACCAATTAGGGAGCTGAGAGACAAAAGCTGAGCTAATTAAAATGGGTGGAGGCACAATGGATGAAATTTATAGACTGAGATTAAAGGTTAAAGAACCATAAAACATGCTGCAGTAGTCTCAAAGAAGTACAATAGACTTCACTCAAATATTAATCTTCATTTGGTTAATGTAGGGTGTTCAGAAGTTTTTGTGAAGCGTTCCACTTAATGTGCAAACAAATCTTGTCATCTGTTGTTGCTCCAACTGTTTTAGCTGTTAAAACCAAGTCAAGCCACATCATCCACATGCATTTCTTTCCGCTAACACATACATAAAGCAGAAGCGGATGGTATTTTCTAAAGGTCCACCACCCTGTCTGAGTCACTGCTGTCCTTCCTCCCTCTCTCACTTACCATCCAGAAGCTCTGATTGTTGGCATCCTCAGGGCCTGTCTCTGCCGAGAGCGTTGACATGATGGAGTCTGGAATAGAGATATGACAAACAACATTTAAAGGTGCACTCGTTTCACAGAAAAACTAGTTAATAGTACCTTTGAAAAATGTTTAAAATCATCTATAGTCACATGAGATGACCACTGAAGTGTTTTAATCTACATAGGGCGGGTCGCCTCGTGGAAGCTGCCATGTTGAGATTACATGACAAACTAGTCACTTTACCTCAGTAAGCCCCTTTTACTGCATACTTTCATTTGTGGGATAAATTTATTCTTGCTGACTAATGTATTACATTTCTACAGTGGCATCAGTAACCAAAAACATTTGTTTTTGGTTGATGCTGCATCCACACCACCAGGTGTCAGTATAAGTCAAAAATGCCTGGTGGGTCATTCCACCGAATGGGTGCCATTTGCTTCCAAAACTCTTCAAAAAAAATTTCATTTTCTATCTTTTTTAAAGACTGAATCTAGTAATACACATATTTAACTATTCGAAATCTGTATTGGTCCATCTCAGGTAACTTTATTTACTTTTTTACACAATGTTTAAGTGGAAGATGGATGCATTTTCCTCAGTCCAGTTACCAAAACTCTAATGTCTTTTAAAAAGCATGTTTAAAATTATGTCAACAAATTCCTTAATTTCCCCCTCAGGCAGGTGTTTATTTTAAAGAAATTGTTGGTTTCATGGTCTAAAAACATTATTTTTATCATAAAAAGTCACTATTTATCTACATAAATATATATCATCTATTTATCAATTTTCTATGATGCAATTTATTAAACAATAGGATCAATTATGGACCAAACTTAATTTAAAAAAATAGTGTTTTAACTTTATTTTTAAAGAAAAAAACTATTTAGTAACAGGAATGAAACTGGTAACAGGAAGGAGTATCCATTATATTAGTATACAGGTTTGACTACACATGTGAGGTGTTAATGTCCGCAATGATACAGTGAACATTGACTAGTGAGACCTCACTGCTAAAAAAGGCCAAATCATGTTTCTATTTAAATCTAGTGGTCTGTTGAGGTTTTTGTTAGGGCTATGTTTAAGGGTAGAGGACAGGTTATAAGATAATATATAAATAACTAAAAAATAATAAATTAAAAATAATAAACTTAAATAATATCTTTTCAGTTTTTCTGTGGATATTGTTTTCTTATAGCGCAGCTCACACTCAAACGCCATTCCATATATGAGTCTAATACATAATTGCCACAGGACATAAATCATACTTGCAGGAAAGTAATATAAAACAACAATGTAGGAACAACCATATGTTTTCTCTGGGCAAAAACATTGTCTCAGTGTGGATAGAAGGCCAAAACGCTGAGAAAAAGATGCATTTTTAAAATTTATCTAGATTAATATGGATGTAGCCTAATATTTACAATAATAATTCTGATGACACTACTCACTCCTGTTACTTTTACTCAGTTACTATATATAAGTATAGGATATATCAGTATATGAGTAACAGGACTGAAAGTAACAGGATTGAGATTTTAGGATAAAATTAGCAAATACATATAATCTAGCCACATGGAGTACATGATAAAATTATGAGAATACTCAGCAAATTATAGTGATTCACAAAGATTTGTATTTTTAAAATAAACAAGTAACATCTAAGAAATAATTTAGGTAACAGGACAGTGTGTTTATAATGACACTCCCAGCCACCGTTACAATATCATCAAATATACAGAAAAGAAAATAAGACCACATGCTTTCGGTAATTTCATTGCCTTCAGAAGATCCAGATGTTGCAATATTATGTTGAAAATGTGTCTTGTGGAATTTTTCCAGTATTTTAGAAAGGGGAATGTGTTAGGTTAACAGGACTGAGTGAAAACCAGGGGACACGACTAAAATGTGTATTTTATCCAAAATATTATAAATTTATTTTGAAATAAATGCATGTAAAGCACAGATGGGATATGGAGGTACACAAAAATGCAAAACAAAATGATTTCTGAAGGATTTTAAACATTATATTTAATGTTAAAATGTAGCATTAGACACTGGGGACATGTACAAATGCTATATTTTCTATAATGCTATATTTTTCATTTTTAAAATTATATATTTAAAATTTCCAGTTAGATAAATGTGCAGGACACTTTATGCATGTTTGTACCTATAATGTCCTGGGGACAGAAATGGTGCCCATTCAGTGGAATAGCCCTGGTGTATCAAATAGAGCAACAAACAAAACAAAGTTACAGAAACATCTTTAGAACAAAATTACTAGTAGTTATTTTTCTTCGTTTAGCTGTGAGAATTAGAGGTCAGAAGTTACCAGAAGGCTAGTACTCTCCATTCGACATGCCAGAGGGACAAATGACTGGAATTTATTTCTAGCTTGTCTTAACAGGCAGACAATAGTCAGATATGTGTGACAGAGCTGAATCGCGTACTGTGTCTAATAGCATGCTTGGAGGGCGTTGTGTTTTACAAGTTTTCTTCTATTTAAACTACAGTTTACGAACTGCGTCAGAAAAAAAAGTGGCTCCAACAAATAAGTTTAATGGTCTTGAAGTCTAGTTCTTGAAGAAAGGAGGATAGTTATATACAAGGTTGTTTACAGAGGATCAAAGAGCTTTCTGGATGAAAAATGTGTTACTGACTAGTTAATGTGTGAAAAGTGAAATGGCTCAAAGCAGATGCGAGTGTTGAAGTGGGTTATAGACAGACAGATAGTGCTTAATACTCTCCACTGCTATCTGCCTTGATCCAGAGCGCTGGGCTTTGACATTTGAGCCATCCCAAAATAAACATGGGGTGAAAGTTCACCAACACCAACACATACTCAAACACACACAAATACACTAGTTCTCTTCTGAAACCACACAAGTTGATGAGCTCTTTGACACATATGCTTGCAAACACAGGCACATGTGGCTGGCTGACATGCCCACACAGGCACATGTCTGGGCTGCTCTGAACACACACATGCCAGAAACACACGCCACAGACAGCACAACATGCCTGTGGCCATTTGTTTCTGTAAATGTAATAAACCACATTTTGTCACAAGACATGGAGAGAGAACAAGATGACAGAAGGGAAGTGCATGAACAAGCTGTTATTTGTCTGTCTTTTCTACTCTCTCTCTCTCCCTCTCAGAGGGTTCATGGACCTCAGTGCATTATCCCACATTTTCTCTTCCCACTGCAGGGGTTATGGTTATAGTAAATCACTCTATATTTGAACTTTAACCTCACTTCCTGTGCCCCCTCTGTTCCTCTCCATCCAGACAGTCTTGTGCTCTCAGAGAATATGAGCTGGGATGAGCTTAAAGGGACAGTTCACCGAAAAATTAAAATTCTCTTTCATTTCTTATGCTCTTGTTCTTCTAATTCTGTTCGATTTTTTGTTTAAGTATGCAGTTTGATCATATGGTAACTGATGGTCAGCTATGCCCGTGAAAAGACATCAGCAATCCAGTGCCGAGAAAAGAAAAAGGAAAAAAAGATGAAGCCTGTGCATTACTTTCAGGTACATTCATAATCCTATAAAACTTTTTTTGGCTGTTGACGTTAATAATGTTTTTTAATGTCTAATACTTCACCACCACCTACGCATCTAATATTCTCTCCGAGTTTCCATGTTCTCTTATGAAAATTAGCCATGGTTTTACCAGAGATTATTTTACTATAGGGAGATAAGAGCGTAATGGCTAACTCGGATCACGTGTCCCTTAATAAACAATCACATTACAGTTGTGCGACACTCAATCGGCGTTTACGGATAGCATAGAAATGAATGAGAAGTGCCGTACGCTGAATCCCACCTGTCGCAAAAAGTCAGTGCTTCTCTTATAAAAAAGCATTTTTTTTCATGGTAAACTCTAAAAATAGTTCAATCCAAATTACTGTTTAGTGTAAAACATGTTGAAGATTAGCAGATAGGCTGTCAATTCATTAAATGATACGCCGTTTCCTCTAAAAGCTGTTTATTTAGCGTAGTGAAGCCTCTCTTCCATTGACATCCATTCAAAAAATACGGCCTCTGGTCTCCATTCCCATGTACTGCCAGATCGGAAATGTTAGCTTTAGCCGTTACGCTTTTTCGGCTAATGGTTGCAGGCTTGCCTTCTAGTGGCTTTGGTTTTTCAAATAATAGTATTAGGCTAAGATTTTTTTGTGGTTATAAAAACAGACCTAAGCCAACAACAGCCTTTAAAATGTCTTAAATGCATTATATAAAAACAATGAGGCAATAATGATTAGTTAATTAATAATTATATGGTTTCATTGAATAACACTGTTAAAATATATAATGTAATACAAAATAAACAATTTATGTACATCACATATTATTACAAATGCCTGTAAAGGGCGCCAAAGGCCTGGTAATTGCTGCCGTAACGCTTACAGGATGATCAAATCTTTGTTTAATATTGACCAAACATTTAATTCAACTATCCACTTGATCTTTAATTTTTGGCCACCTTTTTGTGATAGATGACACAGCCTCTATAATTTCTTCAACAAGAAATTGTTGAAGCGAGATTTCTGAATGCTTGAGACCATAAAATCAATCAGACAACTGTATTAATAAAATCACAGCCATAGGTAACTGTATTATTTACAAATTACAATTGTAGCTCTAGACAATTTAATTACAATTTATTCATTTATTCACTTTTATATTTTATTCAAGTTCTATTTTGACCCCTATAGTAGGTGTGTGTTTTTTTTTTTTTTACTTCCATAATATTTGTGGGAGGGGGCACAACAATACAATTCTGCTTAGGGCACCCATTTGGCCAGCAGCGGCCCTGAGTATATTTCAAGTCTTCTGTAGCTTTGTGTGAGGAACAGACTGACATGCATGTTATTTTAAGTTGGGCTTTTAGAATAAATTGTTAATTTATTCATAAACCAGACGGATCCAGTTCTAAAAGTTACGATGTAACGGAAGTAATGACAGATCTTTTCTTTCATTTTGTGACATACAGCAGAGTGAAACGGATTATATCAAATGAAAAAAAAAAAAACATGTAGGACGGGGAAGTTTTTATCCATCGGTTGTTGATTGGATGGAGGCAGATGTAAATGCAGGTTTTTGGTCAACTGTAAGGAAGAGGCGGGGTTTATGCAGACTCAGTGATTGGAGAAATTCTGCCATTTCACCAAAAGATTTAGATATGACATTTTGATTAAAAATTATAAATAATACATAAAAGTTAAACATTCATGGATTAATCGTTTAATACGATGCGTTTAGAAAATAGATGGAGAGAATACTAAAGTGGAAGATTTTCACTGAATAAATATTTAAATTTCAATCCGTTTTTCACTCAAAACATGAATTCAGAAGAAGTATAGAAAAGATATTGCACAAGCCAATTTTCTATGATGCTCTTTTACATCAGTTTTGAAGATGAAATGATTGCCACTGCATTCACAACTGCATGAAAAAATCAGCTACATTCATCAAAACTTTCCCTGTTTTGTTCCAAAGTGGACAGAAAGTTATGCAGGTTTGAAGCAACATGAGGGCGACTATGTGATAACAGTATTTTCATTTTTTTCCACTGTCGCCTGTTTGCATTCAGTCTTTTGTGTGATGATCACTACTAGGAGATCGAACTGTAAAGGTACTCTAAAACATCTAAGAAAAACACCATCTAGAATTGCACGTTATAAAGAACTGCATTTTGGAAAGGACAAAACAGTACATTCAAAATGGAGATCAAAAACTATTTGAAAGTTTTGAAAGATCATGTAACTGGAGAGGAGGGAATGACCCATTTCTCTGAAAATATCATCATGACGTTGCTGTGAATCTCTCTCTTCTCTCCTCTTATTTTCTCTTTTCTCCCCCTTTTCAAAGCCCTTCAAACCCCCATACCCCTCACCCACCCTGGCTCTCTTTTTCTCTCCTCCCCCTGTCCCCGTTTTGAGTGTCACACATAACTCAACACACACCCACACACTGAAGAAATATATAGCAACTTATGAATCCATCAGACAGAAATAGTATATGCATTCTGCAGAACTCATCAATGCAATGTGATCTAACCTGACACAAACACATGAAAAAATAAAGTAGGATAGAGAAAAAAGGACACAACAGACTCACCTCTAACTTTTTCAGGGAAACTTTCCTTTTAGTTCACACTTTTTCTTTTCTGAAGTAACAGACCACCCCTTTTCTGCTGGCTTTTCCACTTCTAAGACCACAATATGCTTATGGTGTGTTCTGGACACACTCTTTCTTCTCCTCTCTGCCTTTGACCCGCTGTCAGTGTTTAATGAGGTGGCTTCCTGTCACTTTCTTTCTCTCCTCTCCTCTCCTCCCTCTCTCCAGATCCCCCTCTTTCCGAAGCAGCTGCGGACGACCAGACTTTTCGCTCTGTGGATCATACTACATGACAACACTCCTCCCTCTCCCTCTCTCTCTCTCTCTCTCTCTCTCATTTAAACACAGAGTTGCTCCTCGCAGTAAAGTGGTAATGGGTTCAGTCCAGACAATTAGTTTGGATGTGTTTCATTCAAGAATAAACCTACAAAGAGAGACACATACCTGTTGCACATTTTTTCACTTACCCCCCCTAATTAAAGATTTCATGGTAACAAAAATAAGGTTAAAATAAGGTCTCAGTTTGTTAACTTTAGATCAAATTTTACAGCATTTATTAACCTGCTACTGTTACTTAAATGTTCATGGTCATGTTAATTCAGTGTGTTAACTAATACAACTTTCGATTTTAAGAATGTATTAGTAAATGTTGAGATTAACTACCTAAGATTAATAAAAGCTGCAGAAGTATTGTTCTGTTCATTCATAATAATTAATGTTAACTTATGTTAACAAATTAAACCTTATTATAAAGTGATACATATTTCATATTCTGCAAATTTTTGTCTTTTGTAACCACTACATTTATTACTATCACAATTTACCCACCTTAAAAAAAATGCTTCATCTCACAGTTCCCATGGTCTCAGGAGGTCCACACAACAGCTGCCTGGCACATCCAGTGGTTCCTAAGGAGGGAAAAAGAGGGGAGATGAGAGAAGACCCTCAGATTGTGTTGAACAAAGCTCTGTGACTCAGTATTACAAAGATGGCAGCTGTTGTACACACTGACAAGAGCCCATCCCAAATATCTCTGCATGCATGGTTCAGTTATATTTTTATAATCTCAGGAATAGTAATAGCATTTTGAGAATTAATAATGAACCATCTCCGTTCTATCTCTGTGCTATTTTTAAAGACAATGTGTTCATAATCGGAGTCAAATATCTTACCCTCATCGCTTTCCACAGAATCACATAACCTATTTTTATCTCTTTCCAATATTTTACATATTTACTTTTATTACATTTAGCTGCTAGAAAACAATACAATAAGAAAAACAAATATCTAAAAATAAATCATATGAAAAACATACACTAAACAAAAATATATGAGTTCAAATAAAGTTTAGAAATATCATAAAAGCCTGTATAGTATCTATTGATCCAGTGATTTGATTCTTGCTTTTAAAAGTCCAAAACCTGTCCGTGTATACAAATAGCTTTAAAAGTATACACCTCTTGATGAACCAAGCAAAACTTTAAATCTCAAACTACTAATACAAAGTAGCCTACTAGGCCTACTACCCCAAATTTACAATTTAATTAGGAAATGTACAATTTAGAAAGAAAAAAAAAGCTGTGAATTAAATTAATAACAAAGCCAAAATATCTTCTTTAATAATATAACTTCTTTTGTTTTTTTGCGAGTTACGAAAAAAGATCACTTTTAAACGGCATGTTTATAACTGCACCACAGCTGTCTGCTTGAATTTTGTAAAGGCGCTATTAACGGACGCCTAAAGGTAGGTCCTACTCAGGATATATAAACCGCCACACAGCGGGCGGAAAAGCCCTCAGTCTGTCGTGGTAGAAGCTGATGCACTATGTGTGGGTAAGTGTTTGGTTTCATTGTTAAGCATGTAACGTATTTATTGTTTTACCAGGAATTTATGTCGTAATAATCATAGTCATAAGACTACTATAAGCTAATGCGTCTTTTATTCAAGTTGTGTAGTCAGCGCTACTATCACCACGTGGCGCGCGTGGATGTACCTCATGTGAGCTCATGGTGTGCTTGGTTATTTGCATGAATAAGATATTTGGCTTTTGTTAACGTTAGCCTTACCTGTGGACATCTGCTCCTTTTTTTTGTTTTATTTATTTTTTTCTCTTTTCTCAGAAGATCGAGTATGCCAGGACTCTTCCCTGCAACTCTTTGAGGTGAGATGCAGCTGAATCAAATACCTTATTAGGGTTCGTGAAATGCTTCTGTGATGTTTTAGCACTGGGCTCTGAACTCATGTGAAGACAAAGTGCAGTTCTGCTCCTGACATGGCAGAATCTGAGAAGTGCTGTTGAAATTTAAAAAAAAAGACTAAAATGCGACATGAGTAATAAAACTTCTTTCCTTACAGAGTCTGGAATCTGGTGACATTATGTGAGTGTGGCTTGTGGATGAGCTTCTGCGTGTCTACAAATACTACTTGATGTGTGAAATGTATTTATTTTCTTGACTATACAAATGCTAGTAACGTTTGTAATTTATTTGTAGCTCTTGTGTACTTTTATTTTGTAAGTTTGCTCCTTTTTACTATTAAATGAGACTTTGAAACCAAGCTTGCAGTTGTTTTCAGATTACATGATTTGGAAAATGCTGTTAAACTAGTGTTCGCACCAAAATTGTCAAAGCTCATAGTTTGCTGCATTAAGTGCTTAATCTAATATGTGTAATTGGCTAAAAATTGGTGTGACATGATCTAGAACAGGGATGGGCAACATCGGTCCTGGAGTGCCAATGTCCTGCAGAGTTTAGCTCCAACCCTGAAGAAAAAAAAAACCTCACCTGCCTGTAGCCCTAGTAATTCTGAAGACCTTGATTAGCTTGTTCAGGTGTGTTTGGTTAGGGCTGGAGCTAAACTGCAGGACAGTGGCACTCCTGGGGCCCGTTTCAGAGAGGAGGTTATGTGAAAACTGAGTATGTTAACCCTGAAATGAAGGAAGTGGTTTTGTTTCAAAATGGGAGGTGTCAAGCTCATTTCTGAAAGAAAGGTAACTTGTACTCAGTCAGTTACCGTGGTAAATTTAATCTATGAACCAAACCTGGTCGGAATTTAGAATTCTTCCGATACTTGACCATCTCTTCATCAGTCAGTGGTGCTTGTACCGGTTCTCCCCCCTTTTTGGGAGCCTCTGCCTTTTTGCTGTCGACAAGTCAGAATTAGTTATAAAGTTAACTAAAGAAATGTAACCGGTTGGATTAGAGAATATTAAATTATGGGAAAGGAGTGTTGGACTATGTGGAAAAAGCTGCAGCGCATTGAAATAGACACTGAATGATATTTAATGTCAACCGGGACGTGCAGAGAGTTACTCAGGGGCTCAAATATAAAATGGGGGCAATGTAAAAAAAAAAAAAAATTGATCAAGAGTTTGGATGCACTACTTTTATATTTTTGCAAGTAGTCACTTATGGTCATTAAGCCTGCATTTATTTGATCAAATTTTTAACTTTAAAATACATTTTATGCAATTCTGATTTATCAATGTTGGTAGCCTGTGATACTTTTTTCAGGATTCTTTGATTAATAAGTTTAAAAGCTTGAGGTCAGCAATTAAATTTATTTTTATTTTTTGAAAGAAATTAGTTTTCATTCAGCAAAGATTTGCTAAATTGGTACAGTGATAGTAAAGATTGATATTGTTAGAAATTGACTATTTTGAATAAATGCTGTTCTTTTAAATTTTATTTATCAATGAACCCCAAAAAAGTATCACTGGTTTCTAAGAAATAAAATAAGCAGCACAGCAGTTTCCAATATTGATAAATCCGCATATTAGAATGATTTCTGAAGGATCATGCACTGAAGACTGGCGTAATGATGCTGAAAATTCAGCTTTGATCACAGAAATAAATGATAGGATTTTAAAGTATATTGAAACAAACATTCTTTTTAAATTATAGTATTTCACAATATTAGTTTGTCTATTTTTGATCAAATAAATGAAGGCTTGATGAGCATAAGACACTTTCATAATGCTGCATAATTATCAAAAATGGTAATAAAGTCCTTTCATGTCACCATTTCGCCAGCCTACACTTCACATAATGGGCCTGTAGGTGGCACTTGGGCTTCATTAATTATGATTGTTTCATCAAATGGCAAGCGGTGTAGCAATATACATAAACATAAGTGAATTGAATACTGCTTACCATTATTGCGACTTTTTGCGCTGCACTATCTTGTGCCGTGCTTTTGTAATCATTTAGCATCCATTTTCTCAGCGATGTAATTTGATTTATAAAATGACAAACCGCAGATCTAGATCGCTCCACGAATATCGCTCGTCTGTCCCATGTAATTTTCAACCGATTTATGAATAAGAACGGAAAATGACTGCTCAACTTCACATATTGTCCAATAAAATTTGAACGTGCCAGATCATGATCGGTTGGTGTATTATAGCCTACATGACAAACGGGCTTTGTAGAATTATGTAATATTCTAAAATATATAATATATGGATTTGTAATTAAATCGGCACACTAGCTTTGATTATTGATGAAAAAAGTTTAAAATATTAGTTGGTTTATTTTTTTCCTTAAGTCGATCCACTCACTGAAAGAACCATATAGGCCAGGGTTCCTCAATTAGTTTTTGCCGCGGGCCGAATTCTGCCAACAATACCAAGCCAAGGGCCACTGACCTAAGCCTATATATATATATATATATATATATATGAAGAGTTTATTTGCAAAAACAGATAACTCCATTTTTTAAAATATTTTTCAAAAAAAATCATGTTTTTTTTTTAATCATGTTATAATGTTTTTATTGTGTTTTACTATGTTAGTTAGCTGTATTTTTTTAGTTTTTTTTTTTTACTTAATCAAAATAACCCAACTGCAGTTTGATTGAGATTAATTGGAATGCACAATAAAAAAAAAATATTTTTGAAAATTGTTAAAAATGGAGTTATTAGTAATATTACTATTGTTATAATATTGTTGCTTTTGTTAAAATAGTCACAAGATGGTCACAAGATAAATATTCATGAACATTTACATTTACACTTAGATACAGAAGAACTTTGCCTGTTGAATATTAAAAACAAATGAACAAACAAAAAATCTGGATGTCCATGTCTGCCATGCAAATCAACGGTTCTTGCTCATCTCCAGACTGGATCTCTTCTCTCCACTTTCACTAATTGCAGGTTCAATTATTAGATCTGTCAGCATTAATATTTTTACACTTAGATTTTTTGGGGAGGATCAAACTGTAACACCTTGTGTCTCAATCAGACAGACGTGACGAGATAAAAAGTATCTTTTCCATGTAATTTTTGTCCAAACCACCCTAACGACACGTGACAATAAGCGACACAGAATTCTATTTTATAATTTTTTTTTTTCTGCGACGTCGCGGCAGGAACAACATACAAAATATGACCGTGATAATCTCAGGTAATGATTATGTGCTTTATTCAGTGTTAAAAGTGTCTGATGTGAGTTTGAATATTATTTTGCGTGAGGTTTATAGCCATAGTGAAATCAACAGTAGATATTTTACATCAGATCTTGAAAATAAATTAAAGCAAACTTATGTTAAAACTCTGAACTCACTGCGAACCAACATCCATAACAAAGTATCAGTCACTCAATCACTCACTCAAATACTTCTATAGTATTTTGTTGCGTCGCGCCGCGCCGCTCGAGTCTGTAGACACCATGTAGGCCTATAAGTTAATGTCGCTTTCTGATGCTGCGTTTGAATTTTCTTGCCACATTATTTGAAATTATCGCGAGCCAAACATTTTTCTCTCGGCCCGAGGGCCGCCTATTGAGGAACCCTGATATAGGCTTGAGAGCCTCGGTTTCCGAACAGACTGTGGAATTTCAGTCAGTCAAGCAAACGCAACCAGCAACGCTCTCAGATTGACAGATATGTAAAAATAAACAGGAATTTCCCAACTTTTGAGCATATTATCGTTTCGTGCACATTGTCATGTTAATTATAATTCAAATGCATTTTGTTTTATTGACTACAATATCATTGCTATTTGTCTGAGAGGGCACTTTTGCATAATTTTGAGCAAGGGCAGGGGCTTGAGCCCCCAAAGCCCCCCTTCTGCACGTGCCTGAATGTAAAATGTTTGTAAAGTCATTTAGTCCGCACCCATGAACCCTTCATGCTTAAAGCTTTACCTTGATTGAACTGTGTTTTTATACTTCATTTTTAGCTGCTGCCACGTTCTTGTTTCTTTTTTCTGTCTTTTTTCTTTTTGGCCATACCATTAAAATGAATAGTTCAATAATTTACAGTTTTCACCTCTGATACTATAACAGTTACTAAGTTATTGACAGTTATTAAGAATTAAAGTTACGCACTGACGGAAGTACGTGCGCAGACGTCTTTTTGGCGGGTGTTGCCATGGTGAATCATAATTTCGGCGCTCCGCTGATCAGGACTTTTCATAGTCATTGTGCACGCACTAAACTCAGAGTCAACCTACTCAAGAGTTGAATGAACTAACTCAATTCAGCCGTTCTGAAACCGAAAACTCTTCCCATCTCACGGTGTCAACTCAGAGTTCAAGTTTAAACTCAGAGTTGGTTGAACCTCACTGAAACGCCTACCCCTGATCTAGAAAAACGTATGACTGGGGGAAAAGGTGTGAGAACCCTGTTAAACTTTGCAGTTTAAATTAAGGTTTTACTGTTTTTATTTACTTTTTACAAAATCAATGCATAGCTGCCTTAATTTCCCCTCACGTGATCGTAATTTGGCGGTCACTAAAAAACAGGCCCGGCTCCAGAATCAAATCACTGAGGGTGCTTCTTAAATTAGTAAGGGTGCTCTAACATAGCCTATATATATATAATTTTGAGCTACAGACAAAAAATAAATAAATAAAAGTGAAAAATGTCAGTTTTGGTCGAATTTGAGGTTTTCACAAAATTCTAGCGATCCCAATGCTCCAAATAGTAATTAAACATCTAAAATGAACTTTATTTGTACGTTTTCTGAGAGGAGTAGGCTACCTTTTTCTCTGCTCACTTCTGCTGCTGCTTTTCACCACGAGTAGGTCTATTGTTGCAAAGCACAGCATTCCAGGGGTGTATTCCAGAAAGCATGGTTAACTTACCGTCAGATAAACCCTGAACTTTCGGTTGAATAACCCCCAAACCTTGCTTACTCGAGGTATGTGGTTCCAAAAACGCGTCCGGGAGTAAGTTCATTCAACTCAGAGTATGTTCCTGGTTGAGACTCAAGACATTCTCAACAGAGCGACGAATCGACGAGTCATTATGGAAACGGACGCTAAGAATAACTTAGCCATACTGCTTCTTTCTTCTTCTTCTTCTGTTCAAAGGTCATGTAGGCCTTATGCTTAGTACATATCGTCACCTAATTGATGGTTTTGCAATCTTTTTTTTTTTCCCCCGTTTAATCTTTAATCCTTGAGAATGAGAATTATATTGTTTGTTTGATGCTAATTACATATTAAGTCATCAGATATGTATTTTTATTATAGAAATGCATTATAGAAAATGCCGATCAATGTGTGAGATGATAATATAAAATGTAATAGATAAATAAATATAAATATAAATATATATATATATATATACATACACACACAGTAGGCTATATAACTGTATTGTAATAATATATAATATTGTGCGCTATCTGTCACGCCCACTGAAGGCTCGTCAGTAGATCATACATGCTCTGATAGCGCTGAAGTGAACTAACCCTGGAACATAACCTGCTCCAGAGCAGGTTATCTTCAGAGAGCAAGTTGCTATGGTTACTTACATACCCTGAAAGTAACCTCCGATTTTGGAACTGAAAGCTGAGGTTATCCGCTCAATTATCATCAAACATGGTATATGTCACATAACCTGCTTTTGGGAATACACCCTAGCTTTGTGAACATTTATATCGAAATCTCCATGACATGAGTCCAAACCAGTGAAATGTGATTTTTAAACCCATGCTGATGAAAACAAAATGATCGCGCCGCTGACTGACATTCGCAAAGCGCATGCGACGCGCCTCTCCGAGAGCTCGCGATCTCCCAATAAAGTATATTATTGCGAAATATGGCTTGGCAAGATTCACACAAACATAATGTTGTCTTACATGAACGTTTAGTTAATGGTTGGGGGAAAGTCTGATGTGTAACATTATTGGATCCGTGCATTAGGTCTTAATATAGGTCTCAATGTTAATCAAACATTAAAAGAAAAGACGGAATCACTCGCTGCTCTTGATCAAACTACTGTTTATTTGCATTTTTGTTCTTGTTTTTAATAACAACGATAAAATAAATAAAAAAATATCTATATTAATAATAATATAGTAATTATTTTAAAGAAAATAATAGGAGGAAAATATGCAACATTGCTTGGTCATTTTGCTTTGGAATCTTCAGAAAACTTAATATAAAAAACTCGATATTTCTCAGAATCAACTCTGCTGATTCAATCGCCTTCAAACTCATCATTTGCTCAGTCATTTTTGTCCGATTACAACAAATCATATATAATTTTGAAGGTATTTTAATAGAGAATGTGAAAATAAAAAGAAATCATTTTTGAAAAATTGCTCATTACCGACTCATCTGCCAGCACTAGGCTACCTTTCTAATCACTAAAAGGCTGTCATTCATCGCGATCTCACAAATTTACGTTATAATTAATGAAGTTCTCTACGCTGCACAGTGAATCTCTTATTTACATCGCGTCCACACTTAATGAGATTATTCGTACGGATACCTGAACAAAAAAACTCTGGCAATTTAAACGGTAAGTGGATTCTATCTTAAACGCCTCTGATTTGCTGTTAGGTTCAAGAAATCAATAGATATGTCTGTGATTGGATACAATGCTCAACGCTGCAAAAACATGTTGAAATAGAAACCGATCTCCAGAGCGCAAACCATAACGCGCTGGATAGTTTGCCAAATCTGCAATAAAATGCCAATATTACAGCTTTATCTGAGGGTGGTTTGATTTCGTTTGAGGGTGCTTAGCACCCCATTAGAACCGGGCCTTTCTAAAAAAAGAGGTCATGTATTTTTTTTTTTAATCTGAATTACAGGCAGCCTGTGGGTTAAAGCTTAACCCATCGACTCTCGAGGAGCAGGCATTGAAACCCCTGTTGCAAATAATTACAAATCAATTTTACTTGTATAGTCCTTTTCATAATGCAATATTGCTTCATTGTATGTAGAAAAAAATTTTTGCATATTAGTGAGCACGTTATTGGCTAACTTGATGAAAAATCTCAGTATGTTTAGATGAGGAAAGTAGGAGAAACTAAATTGAGCAGCAGGGGGAGCCCATTCTCCGGCGGTCGGGTCGCATAAGATAGTAAAGATTGTAGCAAAAATATGTAAACATCTTACCGCCATTCAGAATCTGCGCAAGACGCACATTAAAAGACGAAAATAATTCCTTTTGTTCTTAATATTGCGCATTGCCTTGAGCATCTATGAATGTTTACATCTTCTATGGTTGTGTATGAGTCCCTCAGTTGTTCAAGTGTGAAGAGCGGACTCTCTCACAATCGTTTTACATTCCTGTTGGAAATGCGTACAAGATGCTGGAATGTGCAGGACCTGGACGATTTTTAGCTTCATTAGGCCTACTGGGGACAAAGCTGGCACAACTATCACAACAGCTGTTATTTTCGCCTGTGTGTGTCTTGCAAACGCTCATTTAAAATAGCCTATTAAGAGAAGTACTAAATTAACAGTTTTTGTTATTCCTCTATTTTTCAATAATAATCATTTGGCAGGGTGTAAATTTACAAGAACAACTGTATAAGGTTTAAAACGTCCATATAATATAAATGCGCTAGTAAACAAACCACAAGCCACTCAAAGTAATTCCTGCATCTTTTATTATAATTCTAATAACCTTTAGTCATTTCTTAAAACATTTGTATTTCATATGTGTATATGAATATGTATAATCGCATACACATATATATTCTGTAAATAACCTCTTATCTGTTCATAGTTAATTTTCTTTAATTTAAAAGAAAAAAAGATGCTTTCTGCACACCCTGGACGGCTACTGCATCAGTTGCTCCTGTGTGGGATCCGTGACCTTTTCCTAGGTCACACTGCCCAGACCTTTTAATGGCTATGTGATCTTCAATGTGCATGTATCCTCAGCATGATTATGCATATCTCTGCAGTGTGAAAGCGTGTCTGAATACTGTTCTGTTATTAGAAGCTGTAATATTGACAATCTGAGCTGCAGAGCTTGAGGACTGAAAAAAGACTTAAATATTTCCTTTTCCCAACCAGAATATTTTTTGTGTTTTTTATTTTTTTTTTGCATTGTCTTTTGCATGGTCCAATCCTTCATTCAGACACTCGACTGAAACTGTCAGAGAGGTGAGAACTGTGTGACTTTTACTCCACCTAGTGGACAATATTGGAAAATGAGAATATTTACCATTCATTAGAGTACAACACCAGCTGCTATTTAAGCGAATTGGGTTGATGAATTTGACTATGGAAAGATGAGACAACAGGATGTGTAGAAAGCATGATTCGATTACACGTTAAACTCATGTTAAACATTTGGAAGACAGAGATTCTTTAAAACTTGGAATCCTTTTTTTCCATCTCAGAATGATAAATTCTTTCATTGTCCTTACTGTTATCAACATCACTATACTTACCAGTCTTAAACATCAAAAATACAATGAGTTCTTCAATCGTTTTATCCAGTATGGGTGATTAAGGTAAAGCCAGCGCTGTGATGAATGATGCATGAATCCCACACTCATTCTGAGAGGATGAACAGATGCAAGATGGGCAGAGGGAGATGAAGGGGGCAAAATCTTTACCGATGGTCCTGAAAGAGACATAGACAGGAAGGTAACATAAAGGTGAAGGTGTTGGTGGTTTGGACTCAAGGTGACTGCAGATGAAAGGAAGAGAAAAACGATGAATAACTCATGAAAGGTGCAATGTGATGATGAGGAGCCCTTTTAATTGATTGAGCAACAATTTGTGATGTGGGAGATGAGGGCTGGAGGTCACCAGATTTACTTATAAGTTTGAGTGATGGAATATGAATGTAAAGGGTATATCTACTGCCAAACACAATAAACTTCTTGATAGTCCTTGCATACAAAGTGATGACACAATCATTTTGATTTGGAAGGGAAAGCAGGAGGGTGAGGGACATTGAAAGATATGAAAGTCTTGTCTCTAATTTAAGTCCTAGAGGTACCAAAGATCTGAACACGTTGCATGTGGTCACAAAAAAAAAATAATAATAAAATAAAGTCAAGCATAAACACCTGTCCAGCATTTGCGCTCAGAAACTAACAAGAAACACTGCAGCTTATAGCGATAACAGCAAGGACGATGAGAACAGTGACTGCAATTAATAACATCTCTTGTTAAATCAACAACAGAACTCCAGACCCACTTAGAGTTTAAAAATTGTTATAGGAACAATCATCATATTAAAACAGATATTAGCACATATCCCTCACCCATGTCAGAGTGCATGTTCGTCTTGCCTCGCCTCCATAGAAAGAGTGTTTTTTGGAAGGAGAGAGGGAGAGTGACTTGGAAAGAAATACAGGCAGTTTGGTTTTCCCTCTCCCTCGTCTCCATGTTGTCTCCTCTTTTAAAATGGAGCCTTGATATCGTTGATAGGTTCGTTGAAGTCGTAGTCACCTCTATATTTTGAGAGTCTGTGGTAAAAATGTTGATAAATTTTCAGTATATATATACTTTTCTTTTTACAATGTTGTATCATCTTCCTTCTTTAAAAGATTTTTTGCGTTATAACTATCTTCATCTTGTATCCATACATAGATATTTTATTGTGTCCCATTATGTGTTATATAAATAAAAGAGATGAGTGTATCGTCATCGACAGGTGTTGTCGTACGTTTGTGTATGTTGCTATCAGTAGGCTGAGGATGTACTGAGTGCATGTGTGTAGGTGGTAGAGCGCTTGTGTGTCTGTTATGTTGGTCTGGGCACTTATTTTTGCTACGGGTTTGTAATACAGTGACCAGTCTGTATATGTATATATATATATATTTATATATATATATTTATGTTTATATATTATTTCATTATAAGACATGAGAAGGTAAAGAAGTTCTAGTGAAATACAAGATAAGCACAAGCCCCAATCTGGCTTCGGCAAAATAGAATCCCTCCATTGGTGAGGTAAAAACACATAACAAATCACGGTCATGCCTCTAGTGATAACCTTTCACATTATCAAGTACACGCACACACGCACTCACACACAAACAACAGGAACCCAAGCATAAACACAGTCTTACCAAATAAGTGCCTGCCGTTAAATTGACCTCTATTTTAAGGGCATCCCTAGTCATGCCAGACAGGAGGTTTATCAGTACTTGCCCTCCCTGCATTGGTCTCCATTGAACCTACTCTATAAACAAGACCATTAGTAAATATTTGCCAGTAATACAGACTCAGCTGAAAATCTGAGAAAAAGAGAAAGATAGCAAAGGAGGTTTCAATATCTCTCTTTCTCCCTATCTCATCCTATAGAACTACAGAAAAACAGGAAAGCTAAAGAGCATTTTGATTGTTTCCCTCAAATTATTTGGCTCAGTTAAGTAGTATGTTACCTTCTCATGTTGAACTTGGGTATCCTCGTAGAGTTAGTTTCCCCGATCTATTTCCATTTTGATCACCTTGTGAGTGCCTGCAAGCTCAAACTAAGTGTGTTCTGTTTAAATGTTGATATGTACGGATGTGCATGTGGATGTTCATGGGTGTTCATGTTCACTGACTGAAACACACGCAAGCGCAGGCATGTTCACAGTTCGACAGGCCTTCAGTTCTCTCCGTTTCTCCTGTATCTCTCCATCTGCGAGTCGGCAGTTTGATGTTGAAGTCACTTCCTCCTGCATTTTTCTTAATTCAGGGAATAATCTCTGATGGCAGCAGTTGTCACCTCATCTTTCCTGTCCTCTCAACTCCGGTTGGCCTCATCTCTCCTTCTGTCTGTCCGTTCATCTCGAGAGGAGAGGGCAGAAATGGGGAAAGTGCTAGAAGACAGCCTGATGATAGGGGGGAAGGTGGAAAGTATAAGGAAATCATTTTTCTCTCGTTCGCCCGCATCCCCCTTTCTGTTCTCCTTCTCTTTCCCCATGCCATCCTGGACCTCATGCAGCGGTCCACTCCAAATGTTCCCAGAAGTTAGCAATCAATAGCATATCAATGTTTTTACCTCATCTGTACTAGCTTTGTTTGTTCATGCACTACCCCTTTCTCACCCTAATCCCTCTCCATCGCTGTCCTCCCTTGTGTCTCTCTGCTTCCCCTTCTATCCCTCCTCTCACCTGTCCATCACTCTCCTGAGAGCCCTCTCTATGTTCATGCGATGGCCAACCCTGGTCACACCCAGGTCCAGGTAGTCGTCCTTGGTAAGAGAGGGCAGGTGCGTGCCATCAATCTCGTTGTCTAGGAATCGCTCCCTGTGCTCACCCAGGTTCAGGTAGCCCAGCCAATCCGCAACGTCATACTTGGTCCAGTATGAGAGTGGTTTGGAGGCAAAGGGTTTGGTGGGTGAAGGGGGCGGCAGGTGGGGGTAACTCAGGCAAGTGGGTGGAGGAATGGGGTGGAGTGGTGGGGATGAAGTCCCTGACAGGAAGTGGGTGGGGGACAAGGAGCGAGAGACCACTAGAGAGGAATTTGGAGGAGGTGGAGCCCCCGAGGGGGCAAAGAGAGGGGGAGAGGGGGAGAAGTAGGGGTCCCCAAGAGGATTAGCAGGTGAGGGTGGAGTAATAGAACCACGGAGGTCATACAAGCTGCTATAGAGGGGCGTGGTAGGGAGAATGGGAAGGGAAGAGGGGCGGGGAGGGCCAAGCTTGGGGCGGTCAGAAGGAGAAATTAACGGGCTGGGTGCTCGTCTGCGCTGAGCATGATGCGACTCTGCCTTCCGTGACTCTCGGCTGGGGATAAACTGGAACTCCAGGGCTTTGGTGCGGTAAACGGGCCGGTGTTTGGGTGAGGTGGGGTACGGCGAATATGAAGAGGGAGAAACAGGTGAGTGGGATCGGGGAGGAGGGTGGGATGAGGCAGCAGGGGGCTGAGGGGAAGGAGATCGAGCCCAGTTTGGGTAGAGCGGCTGGGAAGAAGGGGTGGGGGAGGGAGACAAGGCAGGCTGAGAGAGCTGTACAGGAGATGGGGAGCTAGAGCGGACAGAGGGAGGACTCAGTGCACCTGTGGAGTCCTCTGAGAACCTGAAATGAGAGAAAATGCAACACAAATTAAGGCAAACAAATAAAAGATAGGACAAAAAGAGAGAAAAAGGAAAAAAGAGTTTGACAGTAAAGAGAAAGAGAGAGCGGAATAGTGCAGCAGTTACCTGTGTCTGATGTGGGACAAACAGACGTACATGGACAGTGCGATAAAAAGCAGAAATCACAAAAGAGAGGAACAGTTTAACAGACACAATTAGACAGTACACACACAGAGTTCATTGGTGTTTGAGACACTGATGAAAACGGGAGTTCCAAAACTATTTTTACACATTCATGTTACTCTGATTATCCCAGGAGTTTTTAAACTGAATGGCTCGTATTTTGATTATGACTCATGGCATACCAAATCACACAATGCTCGTGCCGCTTAGAGATTTCCCATGCCAAATGCCTCCTTTCAAGGCCACCATGCAGACATTAACACACAGTCATGCACATATACCTATACTGATAACACACAAATACCTATGTCTGCTCAGTGATCTCTGAGCTCCCCAGTTCTCCGTTCCTTTGCTCCTCTGCTGTAATTTGGTGCTGAGTTCATTGATGATGCTTGCCTTCATACCAGACATGGGAGGATGCAGTTTACGTGCCTCCACATATGTCCCACCAGTCTGGACCCCTCCCTCCCCCATGGACTGCGCTGCTCCGGCCGACCCATCACCCCACAGAGGTTTTATCTCTGGAGTGCGGGGCCGGTCAAAGTACATTACAGAGGAGCGAGCAATCCCTGGCCCTTCCCTCATTCCATAGCCATCGCGGACATTCACGTCCTCCTCCTCTCCCTCTTCTGCCTCCTCCTCCTCCTCCTCCTCTTCCTCCTCCCTACGACGGTGGTATGCAGGGGGTGCCGTGCTGGTTTGGCGTCGAAGATCTCCAGCCCGGCTCCCTTCTCTGTACCTCTGTGTTTTTGGGTAGGTGGATGCGGCTTTGGCATTGTGCATTTCAAAAGTCTGTCCATCAAGATAGCTCATGTAAGACTCTAAAAAGTCTGCCCCACTTGTTCTGTCGGCCTCTGTTGCCCCACCTCTCTCTCCAACTCCACCTAAGCTACCCATCCCTGCTCTCTCCAACCTTTCTCTGACCCCACTACCACTGAGTGCAAGGATGTTGTCTAAGTGATGGTCGCTGCTGCTTCGGCTGTCCAGCTCCTCAATCCCAGAATCCACCACTGTCTCCTGGGACTCGCCACTCTTAGTTGCAGCTGCACTGGGTGGCGGATGATGCTCTGCACTGGGCCGTCTGCTACCCCCTGTAGCTACTGTGGAGACAGTTGCAATGCGTGTGTGTGGAGTGACAGTGGCAGCAGCGGTAGTAGCAGAAGATACGACAGTTGTAGAAGCAGTTGCGGAACAGCTTGCGGTCACAGTTGAGGCGCCTCTGAGAGATACAGAAGTTGCTGGGGTGGATGTTGCTGTCGGAGGACCCCGGTAGGCAGGTGGAGCTGGAATAGAGAGAGGAGGTGGTGTGGGAGAAGAGGAGCGTCCGGCTGAATTTGTACTGTTGTATAAGTGTTGTGACTGAGATAGGCCAAACGGTCTATGGTAGGAGGTGGGTGGTGGCGGAGGTGATACAGAAGGAGGTGGAGGTGGCCCAGAGGGCTGCAAGGTGGAGGGGGAGGGAGGCGGTAATGGGTTGGGGGAAGATGGAGAGGGAGACGGGGCTGACTGGGTGAGGTTGGCGACCTCACTGTCATAGGAAGTAAGGCTGGAAGTTGTGGAATCTCCTGCCTGGGGTGAGGGCAGAGGTGTGTGAGGTGGGAACCCAGACATAAAGGAGTCTTTTGGAGGGGGAGGAGGTGGCGGGGGAGGTGGTGGTGGAGGTGGATGATGAAGCTGTTGGCGGGCTGTCACATTGTGGGACATCATCGCAGAGTAACTCAAACCACGATCAAAACTATTGGCAAACTCCAGAGGTGGAGGGAGAGGATCAACAAACACAAACTCATCATCTGCATCTACTGAGGGAGCTGGGGGAGGGAGAACCATCAGACCTGTGCCACTTGCACCTTCACCTGCAGCTCCTGCTGAAGGACGTGTAGGGGCTGTTGTTGGAGGTGGAGAAGGTGGTGTCAAGGAAAGGATGTATGCCCCAGCCTCACTCTCCATCCTCAAGAACGAGGGGCGTCGAGGCTGCTGGGGCGTTGACTGTGTGGACTGCTGCTGTAACTGGGTCTGAGCTTTTTCTATCTCTCTTTCCCTCTCTCGTTCTCTCTCTCTTTCTCGTGACCTCTCTCTCTGCCGCTCTCGTTCGCGCTCCTTGTAGGTAGGCTGATAATGCTGAGACTGATAGTGGTGCGTGTGGACAGTTTTATCCTCAGAGAAACGAACCCTTAGGCCTTCTCTGGGAGCAGAGGTGCCAGCAGCCTCCCTATCTGCACGCTCTCCTACCCCTGCTTCCTCACCCCAGCTGCTTCCTGCTCCACGCAGGATCCTGGGAGATGGAGGCCGAGTGGATGTAGTGGTGGCAGCGAGTGATGAGGAGGTAACAAGGTACGAGGAGGAGCTTGAGGACTGAGCAGCAGAGGAGGTTGCAGAGGAAGACGAGGCCATTGAGTAGGAGATGTGTGACGTTGGTTGTGCAGTGGACGAGGGAAAGGCCCCAATACTGGACAACTGACGGGTAAAATGATGTTCAGTGGTCCTCTCCCTGCGTATGCGACCATCATCTTTCAAGGCACGTTCCCTTGCAGCCAGCGCCAAGCCTAGTGGGGATGAAGGGTCCAGAACTTTCCCCGTTAATGGGTGAATGAAAGTTGTGGTGGAGGCTTGCTGCTGCTGCTGCTGCTGCTGCTGCTGTTGTCGGCCTCCCGCCCCATAGAAGTCAGCAGGTACAGACTTAGGCTGGTAATCCCCAGGAGGAGCAGGTGAGGAGTACTCAGGCAGGCCGAAGGCAGGAGGCATACTGCGTGTGTGGTGGATAAAAGTATCACCTGAGAACATGCCTTCATCTATAGATTTGGACGGTCGCAGGCGTGGTGAAGGCTGGGAACTCAGCAACTGTTGGGAAGTCTGGGTCCGTCCTCCCGCTTCTCCTGCTCCACCCAACTCTTCCTCGGCAGAAAGAAAAAAGGAGGCACTCTTCCGTCGTGCTTCATGGAATCGTTCTCGATCCCTGCGAGCTGCCCCTACTATGGCAGCACCAAACTGGCTGGTGAAGTCCAAACTCTCTTGAGTATGAAGTGATGGCAGTGATGGGGGTGGGGGAGCAGGTATAGATGGAGGGGCTGGCGGTGGTACGGTGGGTGCAGGTGGGGGCACAATAGGTTGGGGTTTAGAACTGTCACTCTCTCCTGGAGGAGGCGGTTCAGCCTCCATGCTGCTGCCTTGGCTACTGCGACCACTGCTGCTGGTGGAAGGAGCTTTAACGATGATGGTTGGGATAGGAATAGAGCTCTTCTCCACTGACCCCTTCCCTTCCAGTGTGCCCTGTCCCTGACGCAGATCCTCCACCTTTGACTGCTTCACCAAGGGCCCCTTCCCTCTCCGTGCACCACCTTTCGGTACGCCACCTGCTCCTGCCCCTATCGCACTGCGTTCCATCCTGGAAGGTTGGCTCTGAGTAGTCTGCTGCTGTTGTGGAATTACAGTAGCGACACTAGTGGGTGGGACTGCATTGCTGTAGCCCCTTCTCAGTGCTGCTGCCTTGGCTCCTGGTGCTCCTCCAGCCCCTGCAAGGTCCCCTGTGTACCCAATCACCTTTCTGGAGGCAGTCCTGCTTGGCACAGAGGGGTGGGCTTGAGCATGGGAGTAAGAGAGGTCCCCGGTTCCGGACCCAGCAGGTGGTCCAGGGGACCTGTCTCTGGGTCCATGTGTGACATGTACTGACTGTGAGTAGAGCTGATAATGTGCAGAAGAGGAAGTGGATTGGGACAGAGAAACAGACGGCTGCTGGGATGTCTTGCCCCTAAAGCCAAGAGGGGGAGCTGAGGAGAAAGGGGGCTCAGGGGGAGCTGTAGTAGGGGGAGGAGGGATGTCATCTGGGCCAGGTACTGAAAGACTGCGGGCAAACTTCATGGCTGGAGGATGAAGGAACTGCTTCTCCTCCTCTGGAACCCCTGCAGAAAAAGAAAACCAAAAAGAGAAAGATGAAATACATTTTCAAGGAAATGAATAAAGGGAGAATGAATAGAAAGGAGTGTTACAAAACAACAAAGAAAAATATGTTTCAGAGAGAAAGAGAATATACAACAGCTGGAAGTGAGAAAAGAGTAAGAAAGGCAAAGACATCTTTATTTCCTAAAAATGAGCAGAGGGCAATAAAATGGGATACAGAAATGAGACCATCTTGTAGTATGTCTGTCTGTCTGTCAGCTTGTCTGTTATTACCATAACTGGGTAATCTCCCAGCAGTAACATGTACAAGCCATTCACCTCTCTACTTCTGTAATGCTCTTTTGTGTCAGTGCAGACCAGTTTTAGTTACAGAGTGTTATACAAGGACAAATGCAATACACAAATAAAGTCTACCTGAGGACACAAGAAGTGACACATACACAATAGCTTTATCTAATAGCATGCAAAATAAACAAATGCTCTTGTTTGTTTTTTAATATAAATAAAGTTAGCAACTGTTCAACCCAAGAAAGTGAACATGTTCATATTGAAAATATAATCACATATTGACATGACAGCATTACATATTTAAGGCATGGGACAGAAAGCATTTCTTATCATACAGATAGTGTGCTAATAATCTTGGGGGCTATAAATGGGCTGTGAATTTTATAGTTCAACCAAGAATGAACACTGATGCTGAGCAGATGAAATAAATCTCATTCACCTTTGTTATGGCAACTGGCTTCTCCAGTAACCCAGTCAAACCCCTGACAAGATTCTTATGGACTGTTTTAAAAAACTGACATGTATGGTCACTATTCTAGAGCAATAAAGCATTACAGACGATAAGCATTAAAGCAAACCCACAGCTGCACTCTTTTGAGTGGTCTAAACGCACGTACCATAGACGTACAGCAGTATGGTTAGACAGACAGGTGGGCAGACAGACAGATGGACTAACAGACAGCCTCACCGATGGACTTCTGTCGCAGCATACCGTGCGGGGGGCCGTGGCCAGACACAAATTGACCACGGTCATAGCCTAGCCCTGCCCCAGATGATGTCATCCCCATTCCCGATTGGTCAAAACTTGGCTGCCAAAATACATGGAGAGAAATAACATTATGAACCAATTTTTAAAAGAATGCAATTTTGCTAAACATTTTCCAAAAAAATATAGCTCAGAAAATCTTGAGTATCATCTAATAAATTTCATCTCATAATCATTATGATCTCAGCCATTAATAACTTAGCCATTTAATAACTGCTTCAGTCGTCTCACACATAAACACACCTCATTATAAAAGCCTCTGCCCCGTTCTCTTTTTACCCCCTGAACCCGGGGCCCTGGGGCCTCATTGGTATTGATGGTCTGCTGTGCTGCTGCTAAAATTTCATCCAGTTTATCTGCCACAGAATAAAAGAGAGAGAATTAATTAATTCAATAATTAATTAATTTACAAACTATTTCTATTTTTAGCTGGAATTGATTTAAAGATGTTTACCCAACAAATGATAATTCCATCATCAGTCTCACCCATATATATATATATATATATATATATATATATATATATATATATATATTTTTTTTTTTTTTTTTTTAAACCTTTTTTTATTCCATGAAACACAAAGGAATTTATTTATAGCAGAATAGCAAAGCTGTTCTTTTTCCATACAGTTAAAGTAAACTGTGGTCATGCCTGTCAAGCAAGATTTTCAATGAATAATAAAATAAGATTTCAGCCTATACTACACCTCACACAAAACTATCATATGGCTTTAAATTACTTGGAAAATGGTTGAAAAGATTTGGACTAGGACTATTTTTATGATGTTTCATTTTTTTGTCTCCATCTATTTTGCATTCTGCTAAATATCTCTTTGGTGCTCAGTCATACAATTTTTAACTGCATAACTAAATAATTGATGACAGAATATACATTTTTGGGTGAACTATCCCTTGATTTTTTAACTTTAAGTATGATTAGATACATGACAGTCCCTCTGTATAAAACCAATGACTCTCTTACTCAAAGCCATCTGATAAACTGTCCTCTTCTTCTCTGTAGCTTGTGAAGACTCGAACTCTGTAACAGATAGACAGGTTTCATCCCATAAGAAATATTTGCAGACTCATTAGGTCAAGTGTCTCATACAAGACAGACAAAGCGGACAAAGAGCTTTACCTGATTTTTTTTTCCATGGGGCAGAGGCTGTGATCAAGCAAACAGAGAGTCAATGTAAGGTGGAACACCATCAGCCTGTAGTAATACTGTATGAGCTGTTAATGCTGTAATCACATTCCCATTAACTAACAAGTAGCAAGAGGTTAAACACTTTTTATTTAGGTCAGGCACAAACAAACAAATAGAAAAAGCACTCTTTTCCAGGATGCACACAAAATGCATGAACACATGCAACTTTAGCAAAACACTTCAAATGAAACTGAAGTGTCTCTTACCTCTGTCCACTGTGTATGGAATGCCAGGACAGACAGAAAGATTAGGAAGGTTATAAGACAGGTTAGTTAGGGTTTCAATCAATCAACTTAAAAACAACCCGTGCGACAAAAGTGTGCAGGAAAGGTTCATAAAAGCCACAAGTGAGTGTGTAGGGATTTGTGTATGTATGCATGTAAAATCTGTATGCATATAAAGCTGAGGGATTCTAGGGGAATTAGAGAAGGGGTTGATCTGCTTGCCTGTTAAAACTAATCATCTGCCCTTTTGTTTTCCTAGAGTTGTTTCTGTCTTTGTTTTTACATTTAGGTGCTGCTGCCTGTATTAAGGTACCAGTGCAGCAAGACATTCATGCTAGAGCAATCTCGGCTATCTTTAGAGCATGGCAGCCAGTGAGGTGGGACACTGCACCAGGTGGAGAGGTGAATACGTCTGAAAAGGTGAGAGTTCTTCACTCACAATAAATAGCTGCATTTGAATAGACATATGGTATGAAATAACATAATACCTGCACACATTAAACACCTGAGACACCTTCAGTAAACTGAGAAGATACAACAGTAACACATTAAAAGTACTCTGATCCAGTTATCATAATGGAGTATTAACTTAAACAACATTAAATGTAACAGCAGACATGCATTACTCATGTGCCTTACATTAGTCTCTAGACTTTTGGCATTACGTCTGTTCTACACAGTAGCTTATTCTGGATAAAAAAAACACCCCACTTAGATAGGAAGGGACCACTTTTTACTACATGTGAAAAAAAATAGCCATACTTTGCCTTTTATATGTTTATATGTTTAGGGATGGGTAAATCTGATGATCCGTTGACACAACAATAATAAACTGGTATTAACCAAAGTGGTAGTTCATTCAAATAATTGCATAACAATCCCTGTAAATGGTTCTAAAGTCATCAACAATGAAACTGTGGAAAATATTGTCTGAAAACAAAAGCTGAATACTAGTGATGCATAGATGAAGAAATTTTGGTCGATGACAATTACTGATAATTATATATATCTAGAATCCAATAATTAATTATCTATAATAATACATCTAGAATATATATAATTGCCCAATATAACATGAATCTACACAGCTGCAGAAACTTTCCTACAACTTTCTTATTGAAAAACCATTTAAGAATTGTAGCACTATTAAAAAGATAGGTAATAAGTAATAATGTGACTGTTTGTGATCATTATTAATTAAATGACATTACCTTTCAAAAAATTTGGGGTCAGTAAGATTTTTTAAATGTTTTTGAAAGAAGTCTCTTATGTTTACCAAGGAAGCATATATTTGATCAGATATACAGTAAAAAACAGTAATATTGTGAAATGTTTTTAGTTTAACTGTTTTCTATTTATAATATATTTTAATATATAAAATGTAATTTAACAATGCTGCATTTTTTGCAGCAATTACTCCAGTAAATCATTCTAATAAGCTGTTTTGGTGCTCAGTAAACATTTCTTATTATTACCAATGCTGAAAACAGTGGTGCTGCTTCATATTTTTTTGTGGAAAGTGGGACACTTTTTTTCTTTAATAAAGTCAAAATAATAGCATTTATTTGAAATATAATGTCTTGTAAAAATGTAAAGACCATTATGATCCCTTTTGATGAATTTTGATCACATTTTGACCCCTTTGATATTACTGACCCCAAACCTTTGAACAGTAGTGTACTATACTACTTTGTATAGTGTACAATGCTTTTCTGTATCATTGTTTACATTTTGTTAAATGTACATTTTTCTATATATGTGTATGCTTTCAATGTTTCGTTGTACAACTGTACAATGACAATAAAAAGCTATTCTATTCTATATTGTCCATCTGTACTGAACATGCAGTTGTGCCCCCAGGGATGTCCTTTTTACATGCTACTAAAGCGCATAGGATAAACTTTTAAAAATTCAATACCAAGAACTTAGCAAACATGTTACGTCTAGCTCTTGTTTAGAAGTGTTCTTTGTAAACATGACTATGTTTATGATTAAAATCTGTTCACCCCGATTTCCAGAACCTGCGTAGAAGCCAGCCAATCTGATTAAGTGCTATAATCAGTACTGACTATTACTGAATTGCATTACCCTCACACTAACCCTGACTACTGAATTATGGGAACTGGGCTGAGGAGAGCATTGAGCATTTACAGTAGACACAGTGCCACTAGGGACTGTGAGCTCAGAGAATATTGCTTGGGCTGAAGAGAAGGGAGAAGGGAAAACATGCCTCAATGGACTACAGAGGTGATTTTAGTTTTAAAGTTTGGATAGGGGAAGGTGTATACATCGATTTGGATATAGATGACAATAAGCAGTGTTTGTCTTGGTGGTGGGCCGCTGAAATGATCTAGTCTGATTCTCTTGATGTGATATAAGCCTAACCGGTAAACTAAATGATTGTCAGTGATGTGACACATTGATCCAGCACATATTGTGCCACTCTAGCAATGCTACAATACTACAGCAACACACGCAGCGCTCAGAAACCTGTTTCTCTGAGAGCCAGAGGTGTGTGACTACAAGGGAGGTGGATTAGATTGAGGTTTAGGGTTAAAGCTAACAGGGGTTGCAGGTGTAGGATTGAGGGGTAAGGTGGAAGGCGGGGGATATAAGGGTTGGGAGGGGACAGTTTTTGGGGGGTTACCTGTAGTGGGGGTGCTGGTAGTGACAGTGTGGAACTTCTGAAAGAACAGTGAAAGAACATTCTTAATGCTGTCTCTCTCTCTTTCTCTTTCTCTTCCTCTCTATCTCTATGCCATCCAGTTCAACCACTTCCCTCCATCCTTTCTACTTCTTTCAGTGTATGACTGTGATAGTTTGTTCTCCCATTCACTCTCTCTTCTTCCATTCCTCCCCTTTCTGACCGTTCAAACTATTCTATTTGGCTCTTTCATCCTCTCTTGAATTTCTCTCCTCACTGTCCTCTCTCTCTCTAAACCTTCTGGTTCTGTCCTCTAGTGCAGTGATTCCCAGCCGAGGGTATACAAACCCCAGGGGTTACATAAGCAGGAAGTACTTTAAAGATTTTGCTTTTTGCTAAACCCATATGATAGAAATTACTCCTTAGAATATTAGGGCTGCTAATAGATTAAAATAATTGTTTACAAATATTCATCATGATTTGGTTTGTACTTTTTGAATGTTATAATGCTAAATACACTACTGTTCGAAATTTGTCTTTTTTGTTTTATATTTTCATTCAGAAAGGATGCATTACATTGATCAAAAATGTCAGTAAGACAAATACTTTTACAAAAGATTTCTATTTCAAATAAATGCTGTTCTTTTGTACTTTCTATTCCTTAAAGAGCCCTGAAAAAATGTCACATTTTTTTCCTCAAAGAAATATTAAGCAGCACAACACTATGCTTGATTTCTTAACCTTATGTATGACTAGATGTATGACAGGGATGTATGACAGCAAAATGTTTTCAACGCTGATAATAATAAGAAATGTTTCTTGAGCAGAAAATCAGTATATTAGAATGATTTCTGAAGGATCATGTGACACTGAAGACTGGAGTAATGATGCTGAAATTCACCTTCGCTTAATTCGTTTTTTAAATATATTGATATATTGCTTACAGCTATATTAAAATGTTATAATGCTTTACAATATTCATGTTTTTACTGTATTTTGATCAAATAAATGCAGCCTTGATAAGCATATGACACTTCTTTAAAAGATATTCATATGTAATATGAATTCAAATGAAACATTTCTGGTTTGTGTTGATTGAGGGGTAATTGAGCCGTAGTGAGGGGGCTGTAGGGGTCAAAAAAGGTTGGGAAACACTGCACTAGTTTTCCCCCCATTCTTCTGTCCTCTCATTTCCCACATCTTACCCATCTCTTCCAGTTCTGATGTCATGGATTTGGAGCGCAGAGCGATAGCCGGTGTGCTCAGCCTTTTACTCTGCTGTGGGACTGTATGGAGAGAGAGAGAGAGAGAGAGAGAGAGAGTGTCACCGGTGTCCGATGATGATCATCATGTAACGCTTCACTGTTGTCTCTGCTGTGTGAATTTGTATCTCTTACTTTTCTTTCGGACCCCTTCCTCCATATCAGGGTTCCGGGTAACCATGACAACCTTGACCATGAGGCTGTTGCCGCCTTGCCTGATCATATTGACCACCTGCCTGTGTCCCACCTTAACCACATTCTGACCATTCACCTGGAAACGAGAAAGAAACAATACACACAGAAAGATACAGAGAGACCTTGAGTAATGAGGACACTTCTAGAGAGACTTGAAGTAATGATAAAGAGGGAAGAACAGAACATAAGTTCCATGATGCAGTTCAGTAGACACCTCGATAAGGAAGTCTCCCATTCGCAGACCAGCTCTCCAAGCCACGCCTCCCTCGTCGACAGACTCAAGGTACTGCAGTGCTGGAAAGGCTGGGGTGGGAGTGAACTCTTCTATAGGGGTCTGAGCTACAAAGAGAGGACATTTATATAATCAGTGTAGCGTGCCTGTCCAGAATGTTCTATTGAGGTTGACAATACATGGACAATTATGAGAAAACACGAGAAAATGAAAAAGAAAAGATGAACAGTGATAAAAGATTGTGTCAAATGTTCTCATTCCAGTTCTGGAACGCATCAGTATAAATGTGTGCGTAAGAGATAAAGAGCAAGAGTGAATGTGCAGTGTGTGAATTATTCAATGACTTTCAGGGGGGTCGATTTATTAAAAGATTTTTTGCTAGTAGTTTTTGGGGCACAGTCTTTTTCGGGTAATGTCACACAACTGTTTTTGTCACCTCAAGCCATCGACTTTAATAACATTAGATAGGTTTTAAACAAAAACAGATATTTTTAGGGTGCTTTTAATTCTGGGACTTTCTGAACATATGCATTCATTATCAGGAGCACAACACAAACTGCTTGCATACAGTTTAATTACAGCCAAGAATTTACTACTGTTGTTCTGGAAGAAAAAGGTGTGTCTTTCAAGTAAGCTATGGCTTGGAGAGATGATTTCTACTTTACATTTGGAACAAATTAGGTACTGTCTGAAGGGCAAATCTGAGCAGTTTGACAAAACCTAGCACCCGTTTCTCTGTTATCTTGAAGGAAACTCTATGGACTAATGCATCATTTGTTAATATTAATAAAATATTTTTTTGAAAAATATTTTTTCATCATACTTTACAATTTAATGCAAACAGGTATGGTAAGGGATGGTTTGTGATCTTTTTTTTTTTTTCCTCCCTCTCTTTTCTAATTTTGATTGTGATGAAATATGTAAGATTGCAAGTCCATCTTCAAAATCTTTTTGATTTGTCTTTCAATAAAACAATAAAAAAAAAAAAGATGACAAAATTTGATGTCATATATGATCCTGTTAATGAGTGTCTAGTTACCGCATAAAGACAAATCTGTGATCTAACTTTGTGGCTAATGAAATGCTGAAACATAAATTAATATATAAAAAATATTATGCACCCTGCACTTACCCTTGGCTCCTCTCAGCACAAAGCCAAAACCTTCATTGTCTTTTTTCTGCAGGAGGACTGTCTTCTCCTTGATTATGTAGTCACTGAATGAAAGAAAGGTAGAGAATAGAGAGATTTTGAGGTAGAAGAGGCGGATAAAAGAGGAGAGAAGACATGGTAAATATCTCCACTGCGTCAGGAAAACACTTAAATCCTGAACAAGCTATTGAGTGAAGGAGGTGGCGGGGGGAGGGTCAGAGGCCAGAGAAAAGCGGAGTTCAGTGTATGAACGCATACATTACAGACAGCCTGTACTGAATCTTTAAAGGTGAAGTGTGCCATTTTTCATTGCTAAAATTCTTCTATGCCAGTTTAATGTGCTTTTTGACATTGGGGAGGCACAGATGTCACATATGAATGAAAAAAAAAAAAAAAAATATATATATATATATATATATATATATATATATATATATATATATATATATATATATATATATATATATATATATATATATATATATATATATATATATATATATATATATATATATATATTTTTGTCTGCAATTTTGCTTCTAAAAGCTGTTTTTCATGGTTATTTCAACTACATGCTGAAATGACCTACCTAAAAAAATACCTAAAAGCCAAGCTCAGCACTAAATTTTTACAATATTTCCAAATAGCAATATGCAAGATGAAAACATACAGCTTTGTTTTAAAATTAAAACAGTGCCACATAACTTTTGCTTTAATTTTCTAAAATATTCAAATGTAGAGATGTGTTATAAATATAAATGAACATTTAAATATATGTCCTCTCCTTAAGATTTTTTAAGAGTGTTTTACAAAAGGTTTCCATTTCAAATAAATGCTGTTCTTTTGAATTTTCTGTTTAACAATAATGTATCACTGTTTCCACAAAAAAATATTAACATAACTGTTTATAACATGGCACAACTGTTTTCAACATTGATAAACATAAATGTTTGAGCACCAAATCAGCATATTAGAATTATTTCTGAAGACTGAAGTAACGACTTCTAATTCAGCTTTACTATCATAATTCTATCAAATTATATTTTAAAATCTATTAAAATAGATAACACTATTTAAATTTAATATTAAATATTAAATTATAAAATTACAATCATATTTCACAATATTACAGTTTTTACTGTATTTTTCATCCAATTAATACAGCCATGGTGAGCAAAAGAGACTTCTTTCCAAAAAATTTTATTATATCTAACTGACCCAAATTGAATGGTAAGTTAAGTTTAATACATACAGTATATCATACAAGTAAGCCATTGGTTGTAGTATACTTTCTGCTGAAAATTGAAAGCTGTCCCACTAGTGGTTTCCATTCACAGCAGAGCCCATCTGACTGACACCACAGCTTTGTTTACAATACTCTGGCATCCATGCTCTTGCGTCAACAAGTGCACTACAGTTCAGAACACAATATCCCCATCCTTCAGCTCTGTGTTCAGGAGACTTAACCAACTGTATCCTTTCACTGCCCGAGGACCAGAGAAGAGGGACTAGGGGGATGGACTGAGTCGATGCAAAACACAATGGCAGGTCAGACCACACACGGCCATTCTCCTGCTGTTAACAGTGTTACAAGAACAATTTGGCGGGAAATCAGTTACAGAGGCTTGATTTGAAGGCTGTCTGAAGTTCATCCATCGAACAAACCTTCACAACATTGTGCCAATCTTGAATGTAGCTCAAATGTCACACAACAGAAGATGGGGCAGGACAAGTTCATCCACTGCAATAACATAATCATGTTGTCCTATAGGAAAGAGACTGCAGATCTTCTATGTGATGTTTGTATGTGCAATGAGCACTGTAAGTGAGATGTTGGCGGTTGCCTGAGCAACGGCCAGAACTGGATATAGGAACTAGCCAGACTAATATGTAGACATGCACAGTGAGTGATACAGTACACACACTTGGCAGCCATATTGAACAGTTAGTCATTCAGCATTCCAATGTTCACCTCGAAGGGATCTCAACAAAACACCCAAGCATAATGTTTTCCAAATCAAACCAGTGTAAGCTGGGCCAAGTACATAACTGGCCACAGCAAGAATATAAAAAAAATGGCAAAAGCCTGGTTGTTATGTCTGAGATCACGTCTATATTTAGGCAAAGGACTGTTTGCTCGGAATAGTAAAAGGTGAAGCAATGCAATCTCAATGCATCTTTCAAGGGTTTGCAGAGGTAGTGAACATTTGACACAGAATCCACAGAATTGTGAGATCTATATTTTATAAATTTTTGATTGCATATATATATGAAGAGTTCAGATGCAAAAGCCTCCAAGTGCCATCTGAAATTTTCATCTAAAATGAGCATTTTTATCAAGCTCCTATGTTTGGATTCAGTCATTTTTACTCTAACGGCAATATATAGGTCATTTTCTATGCAATTAAAGTGAAATAACTGAACATAAATATAGGAGCCTGATAAAAATGCTCATTTTAGATGAAAATTTCAGACGGCACTTAGAGGCTTTTGCATCTGAACTCTTCATATGTTACTTAAACATATCAGAATAAAAACACAATTCTATTTTACATTTTTAAATTAACAATGTAATCAATATTCTATTTTATTAAAGCCAGGTATGAAGCTCATCGAGTAACCGTTTTTAAGCATTTTATATATATTCCAAAATAATAACTCAAGGCAGTAACAATTTAATTCTTTTTTTATTCTTTTTAATAGATAACTTTTAACTATTTTTAATTTTTCAGATCATCAGTCATCAAAACTCGATAAACATTGGTCACAGACAGAGATTTACTTTAAATTACACCAAGTCAGTTACTCGCTAAAAAAACTCTCACAGATCATTTTTTTCAAGTCATTTCAAGTCTTATTTGATTTTTTATTTATTTATTTATTTAGTCAGGGACATTGTACATTAATAAAACATTCCTGAAAAATGCTATTTTTCATCCGTAGTCCCTGGACAAGACGTTACAAGTCAAAAGAAAATGTAATTAAAAATACATACTAGAAAATGTAATTTAAAACAAATCATACAGTAGTCTATTGAAAATAATAGGATCAATTAAAAATAATGCAAACAAATACAAACAAAAATAGGATAGCTAGCAGATATAAGATTCTAGTGTTGACAAATCTGAGTACCAATTAACCAATTCTTCAGTTGAACCCTAAATAAAGCATATGTGTCTAGATTTGTAGGAATATTATTCCATGTACCAATTTCTTATCAAATACTTTAAGTGTACATTTGTAAAAGGACTCAAAAGATATACATCTTAGCTGCCTCTAATGACATGTAATCTCTAATAAACTTAAAATTGTAGAGATTAAACTTAACCTGCTTACAAACCTTTTTAATTTGAGCTTTAAATGTAAGTTTAGAATCAATCAGTATTCCCAGATATTTATATTGAGGCACTACCTGCAGCCTCACCCCTGACACGTAAACATCCGGCTCTTTAATAATACTGTTAGACTTAGAGAAAAACATACATACTGTTTTGGACACATTTAGTTGCAAGCAATTCTCTTTTAGCCATGCCGACACATTAACCATAAAATTCGTAAGTTCATTTGCAACTTGTGTCAGACCATTACCATGTATATAAATTACTGTATCGTCCGCATACATTTGTATATTAATGCCAGGACATACAAGATGAAAATCATTTATATACATAGCAAAAAGCATTGGACCCAAGATAGATCCTTGCGGAACACCAGTTGATGTACCTAAATCATTGGATAGGTCATTTTGTACTCTAACACACTGAAATCTATCTGATAGATATGACTCTATCAAGTGTATGTAATGACAAATTAAAACAAGATAACTTAGACATAAGGATTCTATGATTAACGGTGTCAAAGGCTTTCTTTAAAGCAAAGGAACATTTGATGTAACAAAGTGGTTATATCTAAGCGTGTGAGTTGTTTACTTACTGTATTACTTACGTTATTACTTTATTAGTCTTCCCATTAATGCCATTATATTGTTCTTTCAGACTGATTTGCGAACATGGGAGGCGGGATTTATTGCATAAACCAATCACAGCCAAACATAACCAATCATACTGCGATGGAGGCATTGCCTCCTCTCATGTGACTTTCTCACAAACCCTAGTTGTGTAACTATTTGTCTTAATGCATTATTCTATGCTATTTTGTAGTATAAAAACCATAGCGTCTTCATACTGAAAACTTCAAAAAACAAAGTGTGGAATTTTGGACACTTCATGCACTCAACTGTTGCAGTTTTCATTATATAGAGTCCTTTATCAGATTTCAAAATTGGATGATAAAAGAAAAAACATAAAATTCATACACTAGACTAGACAGTTGAGTACATAGCATAAGTGCACTGTGTATAGTATGTCATTTGGGACACAAATGTTTATGCTTCTTAATGAGTGTATACGGGATTCCAGAATGATTCACAAGCAGTTGAAATGATTCACAGTTCCTTCAGTCATTATATCACTCACTGTCATTCAGTCTCTGCTCTGATATATTTGTGAATGTGTGAAGTCAGTAGTCAGTTATGCTGATACTTAGATGGTATAGGTTTCAGTGAGTTAGATGAGTCAGTTACTGTGTTAGTGAGTCAGTCTGGTTGTTTGTTCAACAGTGTCTCTGCCAGTCCATGAATCATATGGCCAGTGATTTCATGAATCATGTGCAGCAGCTCTGATAAACGCCATCAGAAACACTGCCTTCATGCTATACAGCTCCAAACCCAAATGTTGCAGGTGTGTATGTACAGCCCAGAGCCATGTGTCTCCTTTTATCCAAGATGAAGTGTTTTGGGGAATCTTAATGTGATAGTGGCATTAAAGCAGTGCTCGACTATAAGGTCAGTGTAAAAGAGATTCAGGCAAGGGTTGCGCTTGTGTTGTTAATGCACTACCACAGTTTGTGGGCTTGTTCAGTTGCAGTTGTGCAAGTGGGAAACAACCAAGCCAGTACACACAGACTCACAACCGAGTCCGCACAGGGACATATATTAATAAGTGCACTGAACGTGTGAGTGTATTGAACTATATCACTCTCCAAGAATGCCCTTGGCTGCCCCGGGTTGAAAACCATGAAAATGAAAAGCCTGAACAGTGGTATAGGATTTCAGGTATGGCACTTTTAAAATATTAATATTGCAAGTTCTACACTCACAATGCAAGCAATTCCTGCATACATTAATTTGCTACAGGAGAGAGCAAATTAGTCCACAGAAATGAACAAAACTAAACGAATTATGTTAATTAAATGAATTATGTTAAATCATTTTGAGTTTAGTGAGCCTGCAAATGTTGGTATTACTTACACAGTAAAGGAAGTGCCTTTTTTGTGTTAACGTCTGTTAAAACTGTTCAGTTTGCAACATAGCAGGTAAAATATTTTGTAAAAAAAAAAAGACACAACTAGACCAAGCGTGTACACTGCCAAACTTCGCCACAAAACAGTTAGTATAAAGGGAGGACTAACAGGGCAAAAGTTAATACCATTAGCAATTATGTGTGTAATATATACATATATACAGGTATATTGGAAGTAAAATACAGGTATATTGCAAATTATGAATGTGATACATTGTGTGTGTGTGTGTGTGTGTGTGTGTGTGTGTATACAGGGCTCTAGACTCATTCTTCCCACTGGTCGCACTTTTGCGACTAACTTTCTCAGTTGATCGCACGAGCACATAATTTGGTCGCAATTTTTGTTTTTTTTGCTACAACATTTGATTAATCAGTGCATGCTGATAAACTTTTATCATAGTTTATAGTTATATGGTCCCGAAAGTGTTTTGTGAACATGAATTCCTTTTTTGCGCTTTCACTTTCATTTTCAAATTCACGATCTTGGTGTCACGTTTTACAAGTAAAGATAATTGTCTGATTTGCTACACCTTTTACTTTTTAAGACTAAAACAAAAGATGGATTCATTGTTATTCTTAATTAAAAAGCACAACAACAATAAAACAGTAGGCTACAATGACAAACATTTATTAACAAAAATGAATAAGACGAGGCATGGCATAGGACACATCACATGCTGTATTATATACCGACTAATAAATTACAGAAAGTTTAGCAAACACTGAGGAATCAAATAAATAACAATATTTTAAAAAATAAGGAAAGCCTCCATAGCGTAACTTGAGGTAAACAGCAAAGATAACAAGCTTTTCAAAACGAAAACAAAAAGAAAAGTAAAACTAAACTGTCTGTCGCTGACAGGACTTGCATGTCTTTTTTCTACAAGAAAAGCAGCCTTTTACTTTAGCTTGAAGACCGAATCCTCCGTTGCGCTCCATCCATGGCACGCACCTTCGCACAAACCAGGCTCTACACCTGAAGCGCTCGCGCTGAAAGCCCCTCCTCTTCACGTAATCAGTGAAATCTGACTCCTGCTACAATGCGGCGCGGCGCGGCTCGGCAGCGCGCGCTGTATAAAGCAGACGTTTTGGAGCTGCGCAGACCATGCACTCGCATACGTGCGACCAAGTCAAATTTTTACTCGCACATTCTCAAAAAATGGTCGCAGTCTAGAGCCCTGATATATATATATATATATATATATATATATATATATATATATATATATATATTACATTTAGCAGACGCTTTTATCCAAAGTGACTTACAAATGAGGACAATGGAAGCAAACAAAATCAACAAAAGAGCAATGATATGCAAGTGCTATGACAAGTCTCAGTTAGCTTAACGCAGCACACGTAGCAAGGTCTATAATAAATAAAAAGAAAACAGATAGAACAGAAAAAAGAATAGAGAAGGTAGTGTTAGTTTTTTTTTTTCTTTTAAGAAAACAATCAGTTAGTAAATGAATAGAGTGCAAGTCTAAAAGGGGCCAGTTTTTTTTTTTTTTTTTTAAAGGGGTCATCGGAGGCCCATTTTCCACAAGTTGATTTGATTCTTTAGGGTTTTAATGAAAAGTCTATAACATACTTTGGTTAAGATTTCTCAATGGTAGTGTAAAAAAACATCCTTTTTACCCTGTCAAAATCAGCTCTGGTTTCAGCAAGCTGTTTTTTTAGTCCAAGTTGCTTTAAATGCTAATGAGCTCTGCTCGTCCCGCCCCTCTCTTCTGTGGAGTGACGAGCAGACTGTAAACTTCAGCCGTGAAACTGGCTAACTAGCACATATTAGGAAAGGCGATTTGCAAAGATTCATAAAAACCCTTATACTTCTTCTATAGATGAAGCTGGATCACGGATGATTTGCGCGAACATAGACGCATTTAGGCAGATCGATCAGCGCATTCCCTTCAAAACGAAAGTAACATTAATCCTCTGCGTCTTCAGCGGCTCAGATGTCAGGAGTAAATGAAGACTGCTATGCTAA